>NW_024498918.1:204934-528466 GCF_017590055.1 Onychostruthus taczanowskii
GGGAGGGAGGGAGGGAGGGAGGGAGGGAGGTTGTTCCCCTTTGAATTTCCCTGTAGCTGGTGCCTCTAATCTGTGCTGAGCTGATCCAGCTGGCAAAGCTCCATGTCCAGAGATGGTGCAAACACCCCAAGGCCAGAACAGGGAACCCTGGCGTGATTCATGACTTTGTTCCCATCCTCAGGTGGGACTGTGAATATTCCATGGGTTTGGATCTGAAGTGAGGAGTGCTGGTGCTGGGTATCGCTCACATTTTCCAAGAGAAAGGCTTTGCAGTTTTCCTGCTTGCAGTGAGTCCTTTGGATGCCCTCAGTGCTTTGGGAAGATTTCCAGGTCCCCCTGGCAGAGTTCCCTATCCCCAGCTGGGTCCCTTCCCCTCCTGGCCCTGGGAGCTGCCGTGGCTGTCGCACTGTTCACAGATCAAACTCTGCCCTTCGATGGGAGCTGAGGCCTGAGCCATGAGCTGCACTGGGAACGAGGACCCTGACATAAAATTGGCACCAGCAACTGCCCAAAACTCAGTGGGGGAACATCAGCCCAGCCCTGGTGTCCTTGAACAGCCTGAGCCACGGGCAAGCGCGGGGCAGCAGCTTCAGGCATCAGCTCAGGAACTGGGAACTTCCACAACAGCCATCTCTGGAGAAATGCCAAAGAGATCCCGAAAATGCTGCCTGGGGGCTGCTCCCGGGTCTGGCTGTGCCACCCTGGTGGCATTGAGCCATGAGGGAGGGTTCCTTGTGGGGCTGTCATGGGGGCTGCTGCTGTCCTGGGAAGCAAAGGGGCTGGGTTAGGGGTTAAACTTTATGGTTTGAGTGCTGTGGGAGAGAAACTGTGTGACCCTGAGCTTCCTTTGGTCAGACAGGGGCTGATGACACCAAGAGTATGGCTCTGATCCCTGTGTGGGCCATTCACTGAAGAGCCAGACTCAATAACCCTGGTGGGTCCCTTCCAACTCAGGACATTCTGTGATGCTGTGAAATCCACCCTGTTCCCACCTGCCCCTTCAGGATCACTGCAAAGCACAGGCTCAGGCTGGCAGTAGGATGTGCCCGAGCCATGTGCTGGGAGCTGATGTCCCCCTACACCTGAAGCAGGGTTATTCCAACACCTGGATCCTGACTAAGCCCTGCACTGAGCCGTCGTGTTCAGTGGTGCCAAGCCCTGCCTTCAGCAGCCAGTTCCCAGGGGGATGCATCCCTTCATGCTGGTTACAAACCTTAAATTTACATCTCTAGTTAAAGAGCAGCTTCCCAGATAAGGCTTCAGTCTCTAGTGAGGATGAACAGAAACGTCTCCCCCATTAAAGATTTCATCCCTTTTTTCTGATGAGGCTCTGGCTGTGCAGGCGTTTTATGGGCTCCCCCAGAGGGAGTCTGGTGCAGCGTTAAATCTTTACTGTGTCAGACTGAAAAGTCACTCGAGATGGTGCTTAAACACCTCCTCCAGTCCCCAGGCAGCCGAAAATCCTTCCCTGCTGGATCACAAGTGGGAGATTAGAATCAGCACGTGCTGTGCATCCTGCAGGGAAGGGATGGAGGGGCCGTGGGCCCTCCCTGTTCCCTCCTGCCACCCACCTGCTCCAGGGCCACCTCCAGCCACTCCTCTTGTCCCTCCTCCAGGGCTCCACTTCCCTCCCCTGCTTATGGAAATGATAAATGTCCCCGAGCAAGGACTGATCCCCAGCACAACAGCAGCAATTCCAGAGCATTCCAAAATCCACACCACACAGCTGCGCTCGGCCTCCTCCCCGCACCGTGGGCAGCACAGAAAACCAAACAAACACAGCCCAAGTTGTTAAAATAACACTGCTTGTTGCTCAAACAGGCGAAGGCTGGGATGCAGAATGAAAGCTCTTATCCCTGTAGCTCACCTGGCTTTGTGGAGCACGCCCGGCATCCCGGTCCCCTGCTGCTCCCGGCTTTCAGCAACGCGGGAGTCTGGGGGTGGGGAGCTGAATTCAAGATGAAGTGGAGCTGGAACCGTGAAGTTCCTGCCTTAATATCATTTTCGGAGGAGTGCTGTGCGTTTGATAACATGTGCCATGCACACGGTTATTTCCTTGAATTAGATAACAGCAGATAACACAATGATCCTAATCTGCCCCCCAGCCCGGCGCTGCAAACCTGGCATTACAGAGCCCGGCTTATCTGATCCCGGCGGCTCCTGCCGAGCCCCCCCAGCTCCCCTGGTGAGACATTGCCCACGTTAGTGCTGCTGCAAAACCAGCTCTGCTGGCGATGGAGCTGCCCCCAGGGCATGGGGCTGGACACCCTAGGGAACAGGGACTGGAGACCCTCAAGAATTTGGGCTGGAGACCCTTGAGAACTGGGACTGGAGACCCACAGGAATTTGAGCTTGAGACCCTTGGGAATTGGGGCTGGAGATCCTAAGAAACTGGGGCCGGAGACCTCAGGAACTGGGGCCTGGAGACAGCTCCTGCCAGCTTTAGGGGCTCTCAAGGGCTTTATAAGAGGGGACAGGTTGGGGACACCAAAGCTGGATCCCCAAAGGGCCTCGAAGTGCCGCGTCCTGGGTGGTTCCACAGGGAGATTCTCTCCCACCCCTGGCTCACCCTCCAAGAGGATCCATCTCATCTCATCTCATCCAGGTGGGATAACATTGTCCAGGACCCACTTCAAGGCACTGAGAAATCCACAAGGGGGGGTTTTTTCATTGGTTTTTTGTTTTTTCCTTTCCCCTAATCCCCCCTGGGTCCTGGTGTTGGAGCAGTGCTGGGACAGTCCTGCATCACGGGCAGGATTCATTTGCTGTGCCTGCCCCTCCTGGGATCCATCCCATCCCATCCCATCCCATCCCATCCCATCCCATCCCACCCCACCCCTTCTGCAGGGACAGCAATGCAGAGATCTCCCCTGGAAGCACAGCTTTGCTGCCCACAGCTAAAGGCTGCTTGAGCCCAGCTTGGTGAGACGCCTACGACACCTCTCGTCCTGTACCAGGTCAGAAGGGCTTTGGACTTGAAGTAAAATCCTTTCCAGCAGCTCCTGCTGGGAGAGAGGGCTCAGACATGCAGTGGGTCCAAGTCTGCAGAGACAAAATCAAAGTGGTCCCTCTTTTCTTGTGCTGGGCAGGGTCTGGGAGCTTGGCCCCTTCCCAGCTGGAAGCAGCTCCCTCTCCAGAAGGAAGGATGCTCCTTCCCTCCCTCAAGCACAGAGGGGAGCAGGTATTTATGTCTGGTTTTCCCCTGCTGGCATTTAATGGCCATTTTAGCAGCACAAACAGAAAATGCTGCCTATTCATCGTCCCTGTGTGGGACTGAGATGGAGAGGAGGGAAGGCAGAAGCACCTCAGGCTTGTTGCTCCAGTCTCGTCCTCGGCAGTGATCTCAAGGATGAAGAATAACTTAATTTCCAGCTCTCATTTTGTCTCCTTTCCCTGCTCTTCGTGGCTCTGCTCGGGGCTGTGCCCACCCTGGCACAGGGCAGCAGGAAAATCAGTCTGATCAAAATGCCTGGAGGAGCCTTGACCTACCCGCACTCCCTAGGGGCCGGAGAGAGGAGATGGAACTCAGGCTGCATGTGGGAAGGTCAGGAAGGACAGTACATTCCCTGCCAGGGTGCAGGTTGGCAGAGGAGCACTGAGGGCTCCAGTCCAGGCTGAGAGGGAGCCTGGACTGGAGCAGGAGAGGAGAGGATCCCACTGCACCTGCTTGCTTCTGTTTGCCTTGAGCAGAGTTCACTGGAATGGAAACCCCCAGAGTGTTTAACCCGCTCCAGATGCAGCCCATGGTGTGCCTGTGTTCGTGCTTGCCCAGCAGCAAGTGTTAATGACTAATGTGGCAGCAGCTCTCTGGCCACAGAGAGCAGCACAACTTTCCCAGGCATTGTCCTGGGAAAGGCTCAGAGAAGATCAGAGAAAAGAATGAGAAACAATTCTTGCCTTCACTTGCTGCACCTGTTGTTGTGAACACGTGGAATGTGTAATGGAGATGTGTTTACCAAAGGGTGGTTTCTTAATTAGCCAGTGGTGATGATGTTTGGACTGGAGGACCAATTAGGTCCACCTGTATCATAACTGTCTATAAAAGCAATGGGTTTCTTAATAAAGATGTTTATATTGATCAGCCTTCTGGTGGAGCCTATGCTAATTATTACCTGGCCGGAGGTCTGTTGCAATGATAGACTAATTAGTGCCAGGCCAGCTTTGCAGACTGTCCTGGCAGAGCTCTGGCTGCAGGAGCTGCGTGGTGGCACCCACAACCCACAGAGGTCCTGCCACACAGACACTGTGTTTCACACAAGCAAACACCACCAGAGCCGTCCTGACGTCCATGACTGTCCAGGAAATAAAAGCAGCGCAGGGCCTTTGTGCCACATGTGGCAAATGGCACATGGATAATTTAAAGTGTTCTTTGGAAGCATCTGGAAATGCATTGCAAAGTGTTTTGAGTAGTAAATGCCATGTTGGATTTTATGCAGGAGAGGACATGCACCCCGCCAGGGGTGGGACTTGCTTTCCCCAGCTGTGAGTGATGGCACAGTTTGCAAACGGCCATTGGAGCTCCTGGGCTCTGGCTCTGCTCAGGACCAAGAGCTGCTTTGCTCATTCCCTTCCTTTGCAGAAGGGAAAGCAATCAGGAAGCCCTTGGTTCTCCCAATCAAATCCCAGGCACAAGTTGGTATTTTAGCAGTAATTTAGGAGAAGACACCTTGGAAACCGCATGGATGCCAGCAAAGAGCATTTCCCACTCAGTGCTGCTGCAGCCAGAGGTGTTCAGCCCTGGAGGGGCTGGGCCAGCCCATCTGGGGTTGGTTGGTGCAGCCCAGGCTCTGCTCTGCTCCTCACCCAGCACGTGCTGCTGACACAGCCCCAGGGAGGTGTTGCATCCTGGGCTGGAGCCTCGCAGGACAGGAAGGATCTCCTGCTTCATTTATTCCACTTTCTGTGCTTCAATCCCACACCAGCCCGGGCTGGGGACCACGGGCACTGCAGGGGCTGGGGCTGGGCAGGGGGGAGAGACACAGTTGGGAATGCTTAGCCTGTGGAAGAGGAGGCTCCAGGGAGAGCTCAGAGCCCTTGCAGGGCCTGAAGGGGCTCCAGGAGAGCTGCAGAGGGACTGGGGACAAGGATGGAGGGACAGGACACAGGCAATGGCTCCCACTGCCAGAGGGCAGGGCTGGATGGGATCTTGGCAACTGGGAATTGTTCCCTGGCAGGCTGGGGAGGGGCTGGGCTGGAATTGCCAGAGCAGCTGTGGCTGCCCCTGGATCCCTGGCAGTGCCCAAGGCCAGGCTGGACATTGGGGCTGGGAGCACCTGGGACACTGGGAGGTGTTCCTGCCAGGGCAGGGGTGGCACTGGGTGGGATTTCAGGTTCTTCCAATCCAAACCATACTGGAATTCTGTCTAATTCTGGCTCCTGTGCCTGTCTGGGGGCACTTCTTACTGTCCCTGCCCCCTGGGCTGCATCTTCCTTCTCCTCTTCCTCCTCTGCATCTTTCCTTGCTGTTGTTACATTCTGGTTCAAGTGGGTTTTAAACCACATAAAGCAACGAGCAAAATGTAAAATATTATGATATGATGAATATGATTTTATATTGTAGCTAGCTCTAGGCATTCCCTTTCTTATTTCATCATGATTGTTAGACTTCTTTTATTCCTTTCATAAAGAAAAACATTTAATGTAAAAATAAAAGGAGTTTTGATGATTTGGGTGAATTTCAGTGCTCAAGGCTTTCCTCCACATGTGCTCAAAGATGTGTGTGAACTTTCATGCAAGAGCCCGAGGATGAAACACCTCATCCATGTCCTGTCAAAGGCAGGAGGAGTTTGATAACGGGGCAGAGAGAAGCAGTGTGGCTTTGGAGAGGGGAGGGGAGGGGTCCTTGTCACCCTCACGTTTGGGGCCAGGCTGGAAATGTCTGCCCTGACCAGGACACCCAGAAGGTCCAAGGTGATTTGGAGCCTTCCCCAAAGCTCCCAGCTGGTACAAAGCAGGCAGTGCTGCTTTTATGGGAGAGGCTGCTGCACTCTGAGCCCGCAGCCCAGCTGCTCCATCCCGTGGGATAAATCCAGCAGCAGGGATGAGCACTGGGGCAGGGCTGGGGAGTCTCCATGGATCCATGGGGCAGGAGCAGGCTCAGCTCTCCCACTCACCAGGGTCTCCATCAGGCCTCTCCCACTGATTTCTGGGATCAGATTCTGCCCTTGACACAAACACTCAGCCAGGATATTAGATTTTTTAAGATTTTGTTTTTCCAAAGCAGGAAGAGTTCTAGAACTGAGGGGTTCATGGTAGGAGCCAGCACAGCCAAACCACGGGGATCAGGATCGGGGCAGTAAATCCCCTGGGATTCCTGGTCTGGACCCTCCTGAGCTGTCCCCAGTGCCCCAAAGGACAGCACTTCCAGAAGAGCACTGGAGGAGCTGTGTTCTCATCCCGTGCGGAGCAGGGCACTGCCCTGCACTGAGGGAAATCCTCTGCTGGTGTTTGCAGCTGGGAGAGCTGTGCCTGTGCCCTGGAGCCCGCTCTGGAGCACAGGGATGCACCAGGAGGGAGCTGTGGCTTCCAGGCTTCTGAGAGACCGTCACAGACAATCATCAGCCTGATACAAAGCCAATTACCAACTATTTTTAGAAAACCTTTGACAGCCTCTCCCCTTCAAACGCGGGGATATTTATTCATTATGTTGCAGATGAGCTCGTAGCCCGGGGTTGGTGCACATGTCACGGGCACGGAGTGTCAGCGGCTCGGCGCTGGGCCTGGCACAGCACAGCGGCCTGTCAGCCCTCACGGCCGGGGGCAGCGGGCACACGGCACGGCAGCGCTGCCTCCAGGGACAATTAAACACTAAGTGGCCATCAGGCAGGGTGACACCAGCGCGGGGAATATTCGGGTCACTGCCGAGTACTGACAGCGATAAATCCCTGACGCTGCAGGAGCCGCCTGAGGGGACATCAGCGTGAGGAAAAGGCAGCTCAGGGCTGGGCTGGGAGGGGGCATGGAGTGGGCACTGCTGGTGCTGCGGGGCGGCCCCGGTTCCTGCCAGCCTGGCAGAGCTGGGAGCAGGCAGGGAGGGAGCAGCCCTGGAAACCCAGCGCCTCAGCACCTTCCCTGCTCCTGCCCTGCCCTGTCCCTGTCCCCGCCCTGTCCCTGTCCCTGCCCCTGTCCCTGTCCCTGTCCCTGTCCCTGTCCCTGCCTTGTCCCTGCCCCAGTCCCTGTCCCTGCCCCAGTCCCTGTCCCTGCCCCTGACCTTGTCCCTGCCCTGTCCCTGCCCCTGTCCCTGTCCCTGCCCCAGTCCCTGTCCCTGCCCCTGACCTTCTCCCTGCCCTGTCCCATCCCTGTGCCTGCCCTGTCCCTGCCCCAGTCCCTGTCCCTGCCCCTGTTCTGTCCCTGCCCTGTCCCATCCCTGTCCCTGTCCCTGTCCCTGCCAGCCCCGCAGCTCGGCCACAGTCCTGCAGAGGGGAGCAGAGCCGTGGGGGACCTCCAGACTAAACTTACTCCATATTTTTAAAAGCTTTGAGGCCCAGGGCCAAATTCAGAGCTGATGCTCTCCACAGCACAAGTTTCAATCTCCCCTTCTCTCCCCCTTTCCCCACGTAGAGGTTATTTTAGGCTAGGAGTTATTTTAACTCGCACCTTTCCTTTGGTGCATAAATTACACTTATTTATATTGCTGTCTGCATCAGCAACGGGGGGTAAGAAGTGCCCAGGAAGCCTCAGCAAACCTGACAGGCCCTGAGTCGTGCCACCTTCACAAACAATGCTGAATTTGCCCTGTGGCATCCCAGGGATGCAAACATCCTGACTGGAAGGGCCAAGACAGGATATGGATGTGTTCAGCACCCGTCCTGCTCTCCTGACTCATGTGAACGGTCCATGGTGCCTGGCCAGGCTCAGAAAGCCTCTGGGTGTTTGCCCTGGGTTTGGAGGGAGTAGAGCAGAGCCTGTGAGGCTCTTGCAGGGCTTCTGCCAAGGGAAGTGTGGAGGTGTCACCAAGACTGCTCCATCACAGCAACGTGGGCTCCTCAAACATCCCTGCTGGGAAGGGCTCCCAAATACCCTTGCTGGGAAGGGCTCCATTAATAACCCTGCTGGAAAGGGCTCCATGAATATCCCTGCTGGGAAGGGCTCCCAAATACCCCTGCTGGAAAGGGACCCTGAAATACCTCTTCTGGAAAGGGCTCCATGAATATCCCTGCTGGAAAGGGCTCCATGATTATCTCTGCTGGGAAGAGCTCCCCAATACCTCTGCTGGAAAGGGCTCATGAATATCCCTGCTGACAGAGGCTCCCCAGATATCCCCACTGGGAAGGGCTCCATGAATATCCTCATGGGAAGGGGAGGGTGAGAGCTGCCAGGGGTGTGAGCCAGGCTGGGACACCTTTCTGCCACAGGAGGAAGTCTTTAGGTCCAGCAGAGGTTCAAACCATGGCCTTTAACACAGGACTCCTGTTTAAACAAACTGGGAGTTGATTCCCAGCTGACAGCTCCTCCAAAGCCCAGGTGATCTGTGTGCACCTCTTGCAGGAGCAGTTAAATTGTAGTCAGCTCAGCCTAATTACTGAATTGTGCCTTCAATGTGCATCTTACCTTAAGCTGAAGGTAAAGCTCAGCTCTAAAGGTCTAACCAGGTCGTTCCCAGGCTAAACCCCACAGTTCAGCCTGGTTAAAGCTCTGAGGGTTTGACCCTGGGATCAGGATTTGCAGCCTACGCTGTGTCTGGGCTTGTTGGATTGCGAGTGACAATTCCCAGGCACTGCAGTGGACTCTGCATTGAGCCACATTTACTGCTCTGAGCACTGCCTCCATCCTCTGCTAAGTGTACCCAAGTTTTAGTGTTTAATATTTAAACATGAAAGTTCTTTTGAGACATTTAAAGCAGAATTATTAACAGCCCCATGTAGAACTGACAGGTTAACAGTGCGACAATTAAAAAGAAAGGTTAAATACATTTTCTTTTCAGACCAACTGCTGTTGCCTAAGACTAATAAATCCACCAGGAGATGGTTTTTAGAGAGTGTGAGTGGCTGTGTGTCAGCTTTTATAGGCTGGAGTTTTTCAGAAATCACCACACTTCTCTTTCCAGGCAGCTACAGGTTTCAGACTATATTTAGCAGATGGGGCTTCTTCCAAAGATTTGTGTGAATCAAGCTGGAAAAAAAAAAAAAAATTAGAATATAAAAAAAGCAAACCCTACCGGCTGTGGGCTTTAAACATTCAAGCTCACAGTTTGCTTGACTTTTTTAATGTACCATGATCCTCTTTTGTCTCGATGGCTCTGAAAACACAGGGGCTGGAGAGCAGCAGGAATTCTGGCTCTCTGAGGGATCAGTTCAAGTACTGAACTCCTGTTTCTCCTTTGGAAAATCACCATCCCCCCTGACTGGCAGGACACGGCCTTGGGAAGAGCCAGGGTGACTTTCTGGGGACAGTGAGATGCCAGCTGGGACATCCAGGCCATGGAATAGTTCCCAGTCCCTCCTGGGTGTTTGTGAGCAAAGTTCAGCCCTTTCAGAGAGACATTTTCCACCTCTGCTGTGTGCAGTGACATAAACATTCCCTCAGTGTGATTCCTCTGGACTGCACAGAGATGTGTGGCTGCAGGACCACAGGACAGGCAGATTAAAGGGTGACCCTGTGACACGCTGAGCGAGGTGGCCCTGGGGGGCAGGTGACCTCCAGAGGCCCCTGGAGCCCCAGCTGCCCTGTGACTCTGTGGAAGGAAGAGCAGGGGAAGTTCGGGATAAATCCATCCGTGACTTTGGAGCGTGAGGCCCAAGGACAGCCTGCAGCTCCCTGCAGAGCCCAGGCACTGAATTGCTGCAGGCTGGGGAGGGGGTCTGGCCGTCCCCTTCCCCATTTCCTCCCCACCAGGAGTTCTCTCCTGGCCGCTCTCAGGCCCCACATGACCCCAGTCCAGCTCAGCATCACCCTTCCTACAATTACATCTCCCTCCCAGCTTCTCTTCCAAGTTCCATGAGTCCCTGCTTACCAAGGCTCCTGATGGACATTACTTTGCACCCAAATTTGCCACCATGAAGGGTCATGTGACGTACAAGTAGAGAGGAATATTTACTCACCCTGTGCTTTTAGCATGTTAAAAAACATTGCCTGATGTTTTAAATGAGTTCCTGACAGCAGCACTGGAGGTTCCAGACTATTAGAAGCACATCAGAGGAAGGCATTACAGGATGGCCACAAGCCATGGTTATAATCAACCTAGGCTTGATTTATTAAACTCTATAGCAACCCATATAAATTGATTAGCCATTTATTAAAATGGCTGTTAATCATGGATTATCCCTTTGCACAAATTTAGAAAACTACCTGGGTTATGAGCAGCCTGAAAGAGAGAGGGGGAGAAGCCCAGGGTTAAAACTTTGGAGAGAGCACAAGGCTCCCTTCCAGGCTCCATCCTCTGAGGTTTCCCTCTTCCTGTCCTCCTCCAGGCCATGGAGTGAACATGGAGTGAGTGTGGAGAATGACACAACAGTGCCAGCTCTGCCCACGGGGTCCCAGCAGCGTCCCCATGTCAAGAGGGACACACCCCAGCTGACTCCTGGTCAGCTTTCCTGGGGGAGCCATGGTGAGTGGCAGCTCTGCAAGGATCCAAACCGTCCCCGGGCATCAAACCACCCTCAGAGCTGCTGATGTTCAGAATGCGGGAGCAGAGGGTCCCCTGGAATGTGCCAATATATATTTGTAAAAGGTCAGTGTGACAGCATTATAGGGGACCTGGGAAAGCTCCACTGCCACCTCAGCTCTGCCCTATCTGTCACCAGCACACTCTGGTGTCAGCTTTTCCAACCTCAGCACATCCCACAGCTTTAGCCTGCCCTGATCTTCCCTCTTCCCAAATTCCCCATGGATCCACCACACCAAAAGTGACAGGAAGGAATTGCTGTTGTCATCAGAGCAGCTCGTTCCATCCTTCCAGCGAGGCTGTAATGGGGGCTGCCAGTGCTGTGATGCTCCCTCTGAGGAGCTGCACATGGAGTCAGTTCCACGGTGTCTGTAACTCACTGCGTGCAGGGAGCAGGCAGGCCCATCCCAGGGGGGCAGGGGTCCATTCAGGAACACCTTGGCCCTGCAGTGGTGCCTTGGATGCCCTCCAATGGCAGCTGGAGCTCCAGAGTGGAGCTGCTGTGTGTGCAGGGGTTCAGGGCACCTGGAGAGCCAGGCTAGTTTGGAACACAGACAGCTCCTGGGATGCTCTGATTCAACAGGAGTCAGCACCTGCAGAGAGAGGAGTTTTCCCATCCTAAATCATCACAGAATTATTGGATGGTTGCGTTGGGAGGGACCTTAAAGCCCATCCTGTTCCACCCCTGCCATGGGAAGGGACACTTCCCACAGCCCCAGAGCGCTCCAAGCCCCAATGTCCAACAAGGATGTTGTTCATCATTATTCCCTGTGGTTCTCACCCAGCCAGTTTATGGCAAACAGAGCCTTGAGAACAGTCTGGGGAAGCTTTGATGATCCTGTGCTGGCATCGGTGCAATTCCAGCTGCCCTGAGCTGGCAGGAGCAGGACAAGGGAGGTTTCGCTGGGGTTTCTTTGCCAGGGTGTGCAGAGCAGAGCTGACACAGACCCACAGGGCTCCCAGTCACTTAACTAAAGTCACTCTGCAAACAAATCACCCTGGAGGAAGGAATGGGGTGAACCGCAGGAGGAACAGCACTGCCCTGAAGTGGGGCTTGTTTCTTTAGAGATGCCACAGTTTCCAGCCTGGGATCTGAATCATTGCCATGAAATCCCTTCTGGCACTGGATTTTATGGCAGCTTTCTCACTCGGAGCTCTGGTGGCTTTGCCAGGCAATCAGGCAGAGATGCAGCAGCATCTCCCACCCCCAGCTGCTCTGGGCTCAGCTGTGTGACCCCACTGTCCCCAGCAATGTCAGGAGCTTTCACTGGGGTGGGTGGGAGGGTGGGAGGCTGGAAGGGATTGGTGCAGCTGGAAGGTCTTTGCCCATCATTCAGCTGAGAGCAGGGAAGAGGGTAAACAAAACACATCTCGGCCAATTCCAATTCCAAAATTCCAGTTTGTCCCTGTGGCCACACATGGCAAGGCTTGGCTGCTGTCAGGCACCTCAGGAGATTTGTCCATGCAGGAACTCTCTGAAAAATAAATCTGAATTGAGCAAAAGCCGAAATTTCTAGTGGATTTGCTAAACTGTATTAAGCCCCAGTGTGAGTTATGCTAAATGAAATGGAGACGATGTTAATTTTAAGAAGGCTCCTGTGCATGTTTGAGGAACATGTAATCATCATGGATATCTCCCTGGAGGAGAACCAGGGGGAGAAGCTCGGGAGCTGGGGGGATGCGGGTGCCTGCTGCTCATTCCAAAAGGTGGGAGAGGGATGTGGTTTTCCCACCCCGAAAAGCTTGAGGGAGGCAGAAAGGACAGTGGCTATGGACACTGAGCCATGCTGGGGTTCGGAGCTGGATTAAGGAGGTGTCTCTGAGGGGTCTCTCTGGACCCCCCAAAGCTGAGCCCCCCATGCCTCTCCCCAGCACAGCTCCACCGCAGCCTCTGAGGAACAGCAAGGCAGAGGATTTGCCCTAAGAACTCCCTTCCCCAGTCCTAATCCGTGTCACTTTAAGTACAGCAGAGAACCAGATCTGACAGCTGGTTGGGTTTACCCCGGCACCTAAATCTCCATGTGAAATACTCCGGGCTTTTAAGCCCTGCTCATGCCCCAAAGTGAGAGCAGCATTAACTCCCTGAGTGCAGCAAACAACCTGACTGACACAAATGCACTTATGTGGGGAAGAGGAACAAGCTGTGCTACCAGGAACGGCTTTATACCTCCAACTAAATCCATTCTTGCCTTTGTGCTGATACAACTAATCAGCAGTTAATATGCAGTCCCATCAGCACACGGAATAACAAAGCCCTGTTTCCCCAAGATCTGCATTTCATGCTTGATTGCGAGCTCCGATCAAATCCTTTCCTGCCGTTCCAATGGGTTTTGCTAAATTCTCTCCCCTGGTGTGGAGTCTTTGATAACTGGTGAGGTAGAAGCCCACGCACTGGCCTGTTGTTCAGACAAGAAATGCTGATTGGGAGCATTTATGGGCTTTCTCTCTTCAACCTGACCAGTGTTTTCACAGTGTGGATAAAACCTTAATTGTATGTGAGACTGCTTTCCTCCCCCATCAAATCTGCTTGAAACTGCCAATGGCTTCAAAATTATTAAGGTCAGAATAAACATGCGGGAACACTCACGCATTCATTCCATCATCATATAAGCTTAATTTCCTTAGGCAAGCAGGCTAAAAATATCCCCTGTGCCCAGCAGTGGTAATTACACCGGCATAAAACTCCGTAGGGTCGAGCTGGTTCTCGCCACAGTTTGAAGTGGTGCCCTGACACAGCACACCCTAGCCATCCCCTGCCCACCCCACACACCTCCCACAGCCACTGCAGCTCCCACCCAGCACGGGGAAAATGCTGGATTCTGAATTCCCCCTGGCACGGAGCAGAATCCCAGTTCCCTGTGCCAGGATGGGCAGGGCTGGCCAAGCCTGACAGCAGCTGGGGAAGGTGTCCTCTTGGATCATGTCCTCATCCCCCAGGACAAAACGCTCCTGTCAGGCTGGGTTTGCAAAGCCAAGTGCTGTAATGGTGACAGACAGCTCCAGATCATCCCCTGCAGAGCCTCATCCCAGAGCTGGCACTCCCCAGCGGGCCGGGAGGTTTCTGAGGGGCTGGCACAGAGCACACCTGGCAGCGATGTGAGGGCAGCTGGAGCGGGGCTGGCCCCGTGCCCCAGCCCTCCTGCTGCCCTCACACCTCACAGGGCAGGGGCTCTCTGTCCAAAGGAATACAATTCCCACCAAAGCTCCAGATTCAACTGGCCTCTCTTTTCAGAGAGAGAAAAATCCTGTGGCAGTTACACCTGCACTCATGTGACCGCTTGAAAATGCACTTGATGGCCACAGGCACAGTCCAAGTGTCCCTCTTCCCAATAATTCATACAGAAGCCAGGAATTATAATTATTTCTAAAATTATTTTTAACCAAAATAAGACCTGTCACTTCTGGAGTGTTCAGGCTGCCCTGTGGCAGTCAGGGCAGCAAGGGGGCTCACAAGGGGAATGATGACACCACGTGCCACAGTCAGCTCCAGACAGAAGCCTGGCTTTGCCCAGTGACCCCTGTGAGGTATCTGGAGCCCATCTCCTGTTGACTGAGTCAGTTCTTTCCCTGCAGGGCTTTGTGTGGATGGTCTCTCAGGACTTAGGAGTCCTTCCTGCCAGGAAGTGACCCTTCTCCAGGTCCTGGAGTGGTGAATTCTCCACCAGGGGCCAAATCACATTTCTCATTTGAAGCTCTCCACACAGGTAACTGGGTTGGCTGTTTGATGCCATTTCCTCTTAGACAGTCCAGCAAAGAGTAATTAACCCTTCAGGAGGAGCCACTCTCCCTTAGTCTCTCACTCCTGGGCACTGCCATTTAAACACATCAGTTGCAGGAGGAACTTTTCCAGTTGCCTGGAGAAAACAGCTGTGGGATTATTTTCTTTTAGCAGGGCACTTTCACCATTCAAATAAAGCAGATCATTAAAAAAATAAACACAGATCTGCCACATAGCTGAGGCTGAAATTAAAATTGGACAGGTTGATTATAACCTGTCATAGCCACAAGCCAATTAAATTCCTTCAGCAGGGCTTGGAGGGACCTGAATGTCCCTGAGAGGAGTTCCGAGGCCTCTCATCCGAGCTGCAAACTTTGATCAGCTGCTGCTGAGTTTGCTGAGCCCCAGCAGCAGCAGGCAGGCTCATTTCCGAGCTGCTGGAGCTGCCAGGGAGGGTCAGCAGAGCTGATGGGCTGGGTCAGGCCAGACACGGCCCTGGGGGAGCTCCCTCCGTGCCAGGGATGCTCCCTGAGCTCAGCTTTCACCTCCTCTGCATCTCCTGAGCTCTGCAATTCAGTGCCTTGGGGGAACCTGGGCCCTGGCTGCAAACCCACCCTGAAGGAAAAGCTTCCCTAAGCCTCACAGGGAACTATTTAAGGAAGAGAAAGCTCCAACTCTGATCTATTCCTAGGGAATTTCCATAAATCGTGTTATTTCAGAATCTTTTCCTCTGAGAATGAAGGCTAGGAAGGGTCCTCTGGTTTCATCTTTTGCCTCGCAAGGGATTTTTTGCAAATCAGCTTTTCCATAGCTGGATCAGTTTGTGTGAATTCACAGTTTAATGCAAAGGAGGATCCTTGCATTTGTGTGTGCAGTGTGGGCAGCGTGTTAAATTCTGAAAAAGCTGGAAGTTGGATCCATCTCAAGGAACCTCAGACAAGCAAAGCCCTGCACACTCCAGATCCTCTTTAGTCAGGTAGCTCTTTCCATCCCAAAGTGAATTAAATCCCAAATTTAATGCCATGGCCACCACATCTCACAGCAGTGACCTCTACAAGAGCCCTCAGAACCCAAAACTCCTCCTCCTGCCAGTCAGGAGTGGCTCTGCAGCCCCAGTGCCTCTGTTTGTGATCTCCTGGAAGCATTCTGGGTCCAGGAGGGTTCCCTTGCTCCTTTCCCAGCATCCCTCACGTTCTCCTCTCAACATTTGGGAGCAATAGTGGATGTGCAGAATGCAAGAACTAATTAGAGTGTCTCCTTTCTGAAAGGAAGCAGAAACCACAGCAAATGACATTCCAGCAAAAATGGGGTCAGCTCAGATTAAACTCCCTTCCCATTTATCTTTGGTCTTTAGCATTAAATTTACCATACATATTAGAAACAAATTTTAATTTTCCACAGCATTGGGCAATATCTTCTCCTTAAAGCCTGGCAGAACATTCATTAGCATCTTCTCCCTCCAGTTCAGTGTGACTGTCTCCTCATTTGCACATAAATGTGAACTTTTCTGCCTGCACAAACTTGTCTGAGTGACACGAAAGTTCTGTATCAATACTCAGCTCACACCTCCTCACACACTCCTGTGCCTGCCCTCCACTCTGCTGGCTTGAAATAATTCCCAAAAGCTCTGGGAAGAAGATGTGCTGGAAACACCAGGATGGAGAGATAGAAGTGAATGTATCAGTTGGACTTCCTGCCTAATTAATGCAGATTTCCCACCTTAAAATCAGGCTTTAGAGTTGAGCCCATGGCATGAAAAGGTATTTCCAGAGGGCAATTCATCCCTCTGGGCAGCTGCTGGGAGCAGGAAGGGCAGCCAGTGGTGAGGATCTGTGAGGAGCCAACAGGGCTCAACAGCCTGCTCCTTCCCAAGCTGCCCCGAGGCCCCTCTGAGCCAGTCAGACCCCAAAAATCCTGGGAGTAACCCCAAGTCTCATTCCCATGGGTGTCAGAGGCATTTCCCTTACCCAGCTTCAGGTGTTTTAAGGCAGAGGACAGCCCTACCTTCACGGCCAGGGGCACACAGACATTCCCAGGATGTAATTCCTTTAGGGAATGATCCACACCTCGAGCTCTGCTTTCTCCCCAAGCAGAGGGCTCTCACCTCCTGTGGCACACTGATACAGGATGAATTTCATGCCCATCCCTCCACATACTGCATTTTTAATAAATAAATACTGCCCTGTGTATCCTGCACCCAGAGGAGGGGATTTGAGCTGTAGAGAGGCACTTCTATCTGCAGCAGAGATAATGGCACTTCCCTGTGCCCAGCCCCACAGGGGCAGGACCCCACAGAGGGCAGAGGATGCCGTGGAAATCAGGAAATCAGGAGCCATCTCAGCTCGCTGAGAGATAAGGGGCTACAAAGCTCAGATGGCATTTCAGCTGCCAGTCCCTGGCTCAGTGGGCAGAGCCAGCTGTGTGAGCCAAGCTGTCTCGGAGCAGGGAGCTCCTGGCTCTGGGTCCCCTCACAGACATTTGTTCCTCTGCTGTGGAGCCACCACAGGTGACAACCCCACAGCGTGAGGGGACAGCTGTGACACCAAGGGGGGCTGTCCCAAGAGGCTCCAACAGCCTGACATTTACCATGTATTGACCCTCTCAACAGCGTCCAAATGTTCCTGCTCCTGACTCCAGAAGGGCAAACAGGAAAACAGCAGCAGGTTCTTACCTGGAGCTGCCAGGGTGTGAAGTCTTTCCCAGAGGGTCACAACAATCTCCAGCAGCAGCAGGGACCTGCCTGGCGGGATTAAGCTCAGTGTCAGCAGCTCCGATCCTAATTTCCCTCCCAAGCCTCCTGCTCATGAGTAAAGAGTGAGAAGAGGTCTCAGTATTGGGATTCTTCACTTGTAGAAGCAAGGATGGAACACAGTGGAATTATTGGAGGGCTCGATGGTTCTGCAGATATGAGGAGAGAAGAGCCTGGGAGGAGATGGGGGATAGGAGATAGATGAGATAAGCAGCCCTGTGCAGAGCTGATGGATAGAGAGGGACTGTGGTTGCCTTTCCCACCTCACTCTTTTAAATATTGATCTGGAAGCGTTCTTGGATCTGTATCAGTGAGCTCTGATTTACGCTCCCAACTCTGGCTGCCTGTGCTCTTTTCCCAGTGGAAAATCAAAGGCCTTGTACCTACAAATTCCCATTTTCCACTTGGCCAGAGCTCTGCCAAGGGGGAGCCCCGCTGCCTGCAGCTGTGCACAGATGTGCAGGGGCTGAACCCCGCAGGATGTGGGCTAGTGCCATGGCACAGTAGTACTCCTGAGAGCCCAGAAGGAACATTTTTAAAGTTTTCTGCACCCACTGCCCTTTGATGTGTCTCTGGTTCAATCCCAGCAATCTTTAACAGCCCTGATGTACCGTTTTTGCAACCTCTTTGAACCTGAGGAATTGGGCTTTTCTCACCGTTCCCAAGGCAGGTTTACAAAAGCAGCACAGCTGGGGCACTCCAGGCACCAGGTGCCCTATCTGAGGGGTGCAAAAGCACACATGGCAAAGTGGGTCACAAGTCACCTGTGCTGGAAATAAATGTGCCTGCTGCTCTGAGCACTGCCTTCCCCTCACCGTGCTCCCAGTGCTTCCCTGAGCTGAGATGCTTTCATATCTGCAGGGAGGGGATGGGGAGAACAAAACTGTTCCCTGAAGATAAAGAGTTCAATCGTCTACTTTATTTTCTGCTTTCCACATCAATGAGGAGAAGTTCTCCTCCAGGGACAGGCAGCAACATGCTCCACTCCACCCCTCCCCAGTCAGCAGCACAAAGCAGCCCTGGACGTGGAGCTGCGGAGCTCCATGAAGATCAGAGCCGGGCAGGAGGGGAAGCAAGGCCAAGGCAGAGCCCGAGGCCATGGACAGGAGTTACACCAAGGTCAGGCCTTGAAGTTGTGGCTACAAAAGCAAACGGAGGCAGAGCAGCTCTGTTAAGATGCCCCAAAAGAAAAAGAAGGAAAAAAAAAAAAAAAACAAACACAGGGAAAAGAAAAGAAGATGCCACAAAAATCCAGGCAGAAGCTGTCACATGAGAGAAAGCTTCTTTTTAAGCCAAAGATAAATAATATATAAATAAGGCTTTCTGCTGCTTGAAGATATTAGAGTTGATCAGAAGCTCAAATACCTCAAGGAAATGAGCTTTGTTCACTTGATTTCTTCCTCTGACTGCTCTTTTTATCCCTGTTTTCTCCTTTTACACCAGCTCTCAGTGTGCTGTGACATTGTGCCCTTCTGAACAAAAAGCTCCCCCTCCAGTTGGGCCAGCACTGACTCAGCTGTTGCTCAGATTTCTCCTAAACCACAGTTTAGGAGACAAAATCTTCAATTTACCTTCAATTCTGGGATCACAAGAGGTCAGGGAGCAGGGTGAGGGTGGGACAGCAGCACCTGCAGGGACCTGCAGCAAGGTCCTTCAGAGACTCTGTCACCTCCAGAGACAAAGGTGAAGATCAATCCCCCAGAGCTGCTGCAGGGCTGGAGCCCCTCTGGAGCCAGGCTGGGAGAGCTGGGGGTGCTCCCCTGGAGAGGAGAAGGCTCCAGGGAGAGCTCAGAGCCCTTGCAGGGCCTGAAGGGGCTCCAGGAGAGCTGCAGAGGGACTGGGGACGAGGGCAAAACTGGTACCTGCCTCTATTTTTCTGCAAGAGTCACTTTAGGCTTTACAGCCTCCCCCTAGTCTCCTTTTGCCCCCCAGTTGCTATTTTTCAGCAGGATGAGGCTCAAAGCTCGTGACACATCATGAACAGCCTCGTGCTAAATGCCAGGAAATTCTGCAGCAAAAGCAGGCAATCACTCTGGGCAGCTTAATCTTTGACTGCTTAAATTAAGATCTTTTACAAGGGCTTTATTTTCAAGGAAAGAGTGATCAGCTTGTCCTGAAAATGAGATTCTTTTAAAGTGTTTCATCTGCATTACCCGCGTTTGACAAGTCTGACATGATGGAAGCCCTGGTGGAGGATGTACTTAGAGAGCTTGGTGTAAATTCCAGGCAGGGAATGGATCTGCAGCCTACTCCAAGTCAATTACTGCCAATGCCCCACCTCTGCTGCTTCCCACAAGCAAATAAATCCTGAATTTTTTTGCTACGTTCCCATCCCTGTGTTTTTCTTTGCAATTAAGTACTGCTTTATTTCATGGCTGTGCCTGTGCCTTTGTGTGAAATACATCATCCCAAAGCAGGAGTGAGGTTTCACCATGTCCCTGGGAGCCACCAACCAGCCAGGAGTTCTCACACCAGTCAGACCAGTATGGCATCACCTGGGGCTCGTTAACCATGAAAGCAGTGGCTCCACATTCTACCCAGGGCAGGGGAAATTTGGTATTTTTGTGTTCAGTAAGGAAAGGATAAAAACAGCAATGGTGCCCTTGGTGAATAGCAGTGATGGACACCCCAGAGAGCCCCAGGGAGACCAGCCAGGTGGGACATGCAAGGAATGAGCATTTTACATATTCCAATTTGTTCTGCCCTTTTCCTCTGCTCAGTAAGGGAGAGAGGCTCCGTGTGTGGAATGGGGAAGAGCAATCAGGTGGCAACGGGGCCTTTCCCAGTGGGCACTGCTGTGCTGGATGGAGCTGCCCTGTCCCAGCAGGAATGGCAGTGCCTGTCACCAGCTATGGAACCAAAGGAATGAGCAGTGGGGGTTCCACCATCTTTCACTTTCAGGAAGTTGGCTCCCATTTAAATAATGAGGATCTTAATTTTTATCTTGATTTGGGCTGGGCTCCCTTGTATTTCATTCTAGCACAGAGATGCAGGACCAGGGCTCGGAGTAACCTGGTCTAGAGGAAGTTCCCTACCCATGGCAGGGTTGGAATGAGATGGGATTTAAGGGCCCTTCAACCCAAATCATTCTATGATTCTCTGACCTTCTTGGGCTAAGCTTAAACACAGGGACACTGATTCCTTGGGAGAAGAACTGGGACTGCTCCTAGACAATCACAACCAGGCCTCTCTCTGCACCCTGGTTCCATGAATTATCCATGTCCTTTTTTTCCTTCTCTTTTCTTGCTCTTTTCCTCCTGTATTAAAAGAAAGCTGCGACAACAAGCTCAGACTGTTGGTAACATTAATCACACTTGTGTGGGGGGCAGACCTCCTTTGTCACACGGCATTTGACACAAATCCTGGCACTCCAGACCTCAAGTATCCTCAGGAAAGACTGATCCAAGGGGGAATGGAAAAGGATGGTGAAGAAGAGAGGTGGAGATGGAGATAGAAGGGGGAGGAAGGAACAAGTCAAGAAGCCCAAATTTTGTGTTTCTGCCAGTCCCCCCAGGTTCTGCCAGTCCCCCCAGGTTCTCCCAGTCCCACCATGCAGCCGAGTTGTTGCCATGCTGGTGGGGCTTTCCCAACTTGCTCCTGGTCTCCAGGAAGCCCATCCATGTGCAGAGTGCCCAGCCCTGAGCCCAGGCACGGCGAGGGCCGTGAGGAACCTTGCCCTGAGCAGAAGTGGAGAATTGCAGGGGATTAGTGGGAGTGGAGAGGATGACAGGAGCGTGGTGGGAGCGGAGCACTGCCTGAGCCCATTCCCAGGGACAGCATGGGAAGTGGAGTCCATCATTCCAGCCTGGTGGAGCATCATCAGCTCTCCTCCCCATGAGGCACTTAACGGGAAGAACATTTATCCTGCTCTGAGTGCCAGCCACACGTGTGACAGCTCTTTGCACACAGACATCATTGTGCTGGGCTGGGATGGAGCTGCCAGCCCCAGGAACGCCGGGAACGCAGGGCAGGAGGCAGCAAAGTGGGAAAACACAGCTGGGAGAGACAGGCAGGACTGGGGCACAAGGGCAGAGTCAGCAAAGCAGCACCAGGGGGTTTGGGCCGTGTCCTGGACTCGTAGTGTCTGTGTTTAGCAAAAATCCAGCAATGGAGCGGTCACCCTGCAGGGCTGAAGAGAATTTTAAATGCAGCAATCAGAGATATCCACAGGCTCTGCTTTTCCATATAATTTTCTGAATTTGGCCTGTTTCTTACTGTGGGCTGTGCAACACCTGTGGCTGACAGCTCTTAATAGCAGCCTTCTCATGCTTCCATCGGGATCTTGGGATGAGCAGTGGGAATGTCCCATCCACCTGCAGTGCTGCTGGAGATGGATGGAATACAGCTCCATGTGAACTCACAGCAGCTGGAAAACATCCCCCTCCAACACAGGCTGCCACTCAAAATAAGGCTTAAATACCTTATTTGCAAATACAAAGAACAGGAAGAAAAAACTCCCAGCTGGAGGGAAGCAGCTACTGGATAAGAGAAGATGTGTGTCCATTCTGACAATTCCTGCAGGGAAACAATTGTTTTAATGAAATAAATCAGAGAAATGCAGAATGGGCTGGGTTGAAAGAGCTCTTTGCAGAGCCACAGAGCCTCCTCACAAACCCAGCAGGTTTTTACAAGTCCGTTCCTGCAGGAAAAACTTCAAACCTCCAGCGCCTCTCCCTTGTCAGCATCCTGCCCTGGGCTGGGGGCAAAGTCTGACACCAGCAGAAAGTGTGGATCCCATTTCCTCAGCGTGCTGGAGAGGGAGGGAGGGATGAGGGAATCGTGCCTGGTGGCCCAGGGAGGAGCTGGTGGGAAGACAGCAGTTTTCACACAAACCCGCAGGGGGTTTATTTGCCTCCTCTGAAATCCAGTGTGTAATTAACTGATCTTTGATAACATTTGCCTTGTCAGGATAGAATTCAGATTTTATCTTGTCTGACAGCAGCATTTATGGTGTTAATGCTGGGAAAGAAAGAGAGACGCTGTAATTGTGGAAACCCTATTTAATTTGAGGATTCTGTTATCTTGTCACCAGGGCTGAGATTTCACTAATAGATTCTGACTCTGGCAAAATTATATGCTCAAATAGATGGGATTTTAACAGACAAGATCCCATTGATATTTCTGTGAAGATACAGTGGCTGCAGTGAGTGTTTAGAGTCGTGGTTTTGCTTCAGGAAATTGTGGGAGGAAAAGGGTCAGAGCAGAGCTGGATCATCCCGGGGTGGGAGCAGAGGGTCCCCAAAGCAGGCAAGACACAGAACCCCTCCTTTGGTAAAATCTCCAAAGCACCAACTGTGCCTTGGTCATCCCAGTCAAAGTCCCCACCCTGGAGTGACCGGAGCAGGAAGGACCGGCCCTGGTATGCTCCAGGCTGGGTCTATAAACAAAGGTGTTTCCCTGGAAGGACAAATATCCACAGAATTTTCAACACCCTTCCCAGCTAATGGGCAATCAATTATTTCTATTTATGGCAAAATCGTAAACTCCAGACTCCAGGAACCCATTGCATCTCCATCAAGATTATTGATTATCTTGCAGCTTGCTAACAGCTGTTCCTGGGAGATCGCCTCCCTTCAGCCCAGCCTGAGTCCAGCACGAACCCTGCACAAACCCATCACCGGCGCATGGTGGGTGTGCATGTGAATGTGCAAGGCTTTGGAAGACTCTGCTTGCACTTGAAGAATATTTGCCTGGAAACCCAAGAGGTGCTAAAGCTGCCTGTGCCCGCTATCAGGGAGGAGCACGGAGCAGGTGTGTGCTCCACAGCACGGGAACACGGCTCCAATAGCATAATCCAGCCGTGCTGGATTTACCCAAGGCTTTTATCTGCCTCGCTGCTTTCCCCCCTTCCTCTGTGTAAGATAAGAGCAACACTAAAAAAAAAAAAAAAAAGTCACAAATAGTCTTGTTAGTAGATATTGGAGGGGTTTTATCACTTTTACTTATTTATTTATTTATTTATAGCTGATTAATTCTTATCGGTGATGCCAGCTGTCAGCAAGACAAATGTGACACCCCATTAACACCTGATTCCCTGGGAGCGCTGCACGGATGAGCGATGTTGTTTTGGTGAGGCACCCGCTGGCTTTGGCGCAGGGCCCTGACGTCCGGAATATCTTCCTTCACCAGGAGCATCCCAGAGCAGGGGCGCCGAGGGAGCGGCCCTGCCTCCCTTCCCTCTCTCCCCCTGCCTCCCTTCCCTCCCTCCCTGCCTCCCTTCCCTCTCTCCCCCTGCCTCCCTTCCTTCTCCCTCCCTGCCTCCCTTCCCTCTCCCCCTGCCTCCCTTCCCTCTCCCCCTACCTGCCTTCCCTCTCCCTCCCTGCCTCCCTTCCCTCTCCCCCTGCCTCCCTTCCCTCTCCCCCTGCCTTCCCTCCCTCCCTGCCACCCTGTTTTCCCTCGGGATGTGAGAGCAGCGTGCGCTGTCTGCTCATCCTGTGGGGGATTTGTGCCTCCTGGAGAGAGTTTTAAATAGCCGTGGGCGCTGCAGTTATTTCCTTTATTGCTCTGAGGAAATGGGGCTCGGGGTGGGACCCGGATCAGGCTCGGCAGCCAGAGCTGGTGAAGGAAGGAGCAGTGACAGCACAGAGAGCTCGGGCAAGAGGAGCTCCCATTTCCCTTGGAAACACATCAACAGTGTGTCACAACATCCTGCTCAAAACACATAAAACATCGACTGAAAGCCAAGAAGCTTTTGTTTTCCTGATGAAATATTGAAATTTGCAGCAGGAAGCAGGCAGAACTCATGGGGGGAAAAAAAAAGATAAAAATCATTCTGCCAAAAGCTTAACAAATTCCATTCTTGGTAGGGAAACCTCCTGACCACACTCCACTCTCCATTCAGAATCTTAAAATGGTTTGGGAAGGGACATTAAAGACCATCTTATTCCAACACAGGGACACCTTCCACTGTCCCAGGCTGCTCCAAGCCCCATCCAGCCTGGCCTGGGACACTTCCAGGGGTCCAGGGGCAGCCACAGCTTCTGTGAGCACAACTTCTCCTCAGTACAAGTCCTAAACTTCCACTGGCCCATGTCCCCAAGTGCCACAAGCCTTGTAAACCCCTCCAGGGATGGTGGCTGCACCACTGCCCTGGGCAGCTCTGTCAGAGCTTGACAAGCCCTTCCCATAGGGAAATGTCTCCAAACATCCAGTCTAAACCTCCCCTGCTGCTTCCTGGGAACGTTTTCTCTCATCCCATCACTTCTTACTAGGGAATAAAATCCTTTCCTTGGGGAGGAAAGGCTGTTTGTTAAGAGAGTTCCTTCTAATTCCAGTGAGAGAAAATTAAACTCCAGAAAGATCTGTTTTGCTCCATCTTGTTTGCTTTCTACCAGTTCTGTCTCTAATGGAGTTATTGGAATACTTTTGAAAGCACAGAGTCTTATCTTAACTTCTGCTCTCTTTTTGGAGATGATTTAGTGCAGCTCTCTTATCTGGACAGAATTAAAGGTCTTAGAAGGTGTTTGTACCCTGCTATCCCTCCTTCTCAGCCCTCCAAAAATACTACAGACTTTAAATAAGTATAATTAAAGAATTAAGAAAAAAGAAAAGAGGTGATGGTAAAATATTGTTCTTTTGTGAAGGGGAGTCAGAAAAAAAAAACCCAAACCTTCCACGGGTGGCTGGCAGAGCAGTGAGGAAGGAAACCAGAGCTGCTCATGGGGCAGATCTTCAGGGAAGTCTGTGAAACCCTGCACTGCAGACTGGCTCTGCATGGTTTGTGCTCAGTTCTGTCTCACTGGCCAGGGGGGGACGAGGCTTTGCCATGTGCACGGACTCTCTTTGCTAGGCTCTTGTGTCCCCAGGACCTTCCATGGGGATGCCTCTGTTTGGGACCTCTCCATGGAGGGCTTTCTGCTGCGTGGCTCAGGGATAAACCTGACAGTCAGGCTGAATTTAGGATCTGGTATTCCTGCTGGTGGTGTTTTTGTGCCTTATCTGATGGGTCAGCTCTGTTACTGCAGGGACTGGAGCTGCTCCTGCTCCCACCACTCCCAGCTCTGCAGGAACACTGGATTTGTGGAGCCAGAGGACCTTGTGCTCCCCACCCAGCCCTCACCTGCAGGGTCAGCTCAGGCACTTCTCTCTCCACTCCTTCCAGTTCCACCGGGACAAAACCTGTGTTTGTGCCAGGCCTGATGCCCTCCTGGCTCCAGGGAGAGCCCTGAGCCCAGTGAGGGGTGTGGAGCACAAATCCCTTGAGGAGCTCATGGGTTACTGCTCACTCCCTTGAACACTGGGGAGCCGGGCTCAGCTTGCAGCAGAACAGATTTTGTGTGAACTGGGGCTTTGTTTCCCACGCCACGAATGCTCTCAGTCTGCCCCCTGCTCCTCTTGGAACAGCAGAGTCAGGACAAGAAGTAAAGGTTTTGTCCTGCAGGTGGAAAAGCAACCAAGAGTTAATGCCACGCATTGGCAAACATTTACTGGATGAGATTTAGGGAGAGTAGCTGAGTGTGAGCATCCTGCACAACAGGTGCCCTCTGCTCCACCCCAAATCCATGCACAGCCCTACAGGTACCCACTGCTGCACCCCAAATCCCCGTCCTCCTCGTCTGCCCTCCCTTCCCTCACAGCTCCTTGCTGGGAGCACCATTTTTTTAGAACACAGAGAGTTGTGGTCACTGGCAGAGGAGTCACCCCGCTGTTTCATACATCCTGCTGCAGAGGGCTGGTGGCTGAGGAGGGTCTCACCTTGAGAGTGACCCCGGCAGCCAGAGCATCGCTGCCGTGCAGGGGGTGCAAGAGGAGCTCTGCTGCTCCATGGGGTCGTTAGTGGGATCACCGGAGGGGGCAGTGCTTGGGGCAGTCAGTGAAATCAGCCCTAGCACCAGGAAGAGGGGAGAGGGAAGAGCTGATGTGATATTTGGAAAGAAATGAGGATTTAATGAGGTGCAGAGAGGCCACAAGGGAGGTTTCTGCTCTAATGGGGAGAACATGAGGTGGGAGAAGGGGCCGGGACCCCGGCACAGCCCAGGGGGTGCGAGGGGAGATTTGAAGCAGAGCTGAAATGCTGGAGGTGCCTCTGGAGCACTGCACAGGAGCAGAGCTCCGGAGAAGTGAAAGAAAAGGGGAAAAGGCCACATCAAGAGCAAGCAGAACCCATTGCATTAATGGGATCAAATCTGCTTCTGCTCGGGATGACTGTGCAGGGCTCCTGTGCAGATGGTGAATTATTGGGCTTTTTAAGAACGCATCTTCCCAGGCACGCAAAACCAGGGACAAAAGTTTGAAGCTATTTCCTTGAAGAGTCCCAGTGATCTGAGTGATGATGAAAAGATGAAGGGCACAAGTCCAGCTGGTAAATCAGTCCAGAGAGTGCAGCCCAGTGCTGCAGCCCTGCCCTCCCTTTCCCTCATTAAGCACTTTTGTAGCCCAGGCTGGGGGCAGGTGAGTTTACATTTAAACTTTCCTTCCCCCTCCGTGGTGGCACTTTCTGCCTTCTGCTTTTTTGAATCAGGAGATGCAGAACTCCAAAGGAAAATAAAATAAAATGTCATCTTTTTTATTTAATATTTAACTGCTGCTTAGACTCCTCCAAGAAAAGACCCTGATATTACTGTTTGGATTGAATTACGATGGCTCCGCCTGGAAGTTATATATTGCTGGTGCTCCATTATTCATTAATCGCAGCTTTTCCTGTCAAGATCTACATGTACTTCTCAGCTGGTGCCTTGCCTGTGCAATGCCTCAGATAGGAAGGGAATGTAAAAAAGATGCCTCTTAATTGTTTGGGGATTTCAGACACAGCTTTTAAAATGTCACTGTCGGCTCCTGAACGATGGCATCCTTTTTCCTGTGAGCTCTGGATTGCCAACAGATGTTACCAGCCCCGGCTGCAGCAGCTCCAGGAACTGGAGGGGAATAAACAGCAGCAGGGCACAGGCAGTGAGCTCCGGGGATGGATTCTGTCCTGGGGAGCAGGGAGGAAGCCCAGGATCAGTGCAGCCTGAGCACCACTCACTGTGCCAAGGCTGCAAGAGGGACTGGGCTCTCAAAGAATGGTGGAGCTGCCAGCAGACAGGCAAGTCTGGGGGAAGGAAATAAATTTAGGGAAATTTCTGTCCTGCAGCTTGAGGGTGAGTGCTCCTGGGTGAGATCCTCCCTCTCCAACAGACCTCAGCTGGGTCTGAGGGCACCTCTGTGGTTCAGCTCCTGCTCTGGGGGATGGAGGTCAAGCCACCATTCCATGGGATGGGGTCCTGCTCTCCTGGAGGTCCTCAACACCCACCTGCCCATGGGAAGAAGAGAATTGATCCCTTGGTTTGCTTTACTTGTGGATGCAGCTTTTGCTTTCCCTATTAAATGGAATTTATCTCAATCCATGAGCTATCAAGATGTTACCTTCACACAACTGTGGGCAGTGAGCAAGAGGCCATGAAGGGCTGGGTCTGGTTGGGATTGAGCCACAACATTTCTGCAAGCAGGACTGAGGTGGTGCAGGGGGGAAGGAAAACTCACAGGTTTCAGAAGAGTTGGAGAGAGCTAATGTCTGTACTGAGGAGAAAATGTTCCCAGAGCAGCTGTGGCTGCCCCACCCCTGGCAGTGCCCAAAGTCAGGTTGGACACGGGGGCTGGGAGCAGCCTGGGACAGTGGGAGCTGTCCCTGCCATGGCAGGGCTGGGACGAAGTCCCTTCAAACCCAAGGCATCCCATGGTTCTATGGAGAGCACCCAGAACAATCCCATGACAGTCCCCAGAGGCACCCCAGGGTCTGGGGGTGCAGGGGGGGGCACCCTTGGGCACGAGTCTGTACCTGGCTGGGAGCAGGCTGCCCTGGAAGGAGCCCTGCTGCGAGCTCATTCCCATGGCCACGGTGCTGCCAGATCTGCCCTGCCCCATCCTCTGCCCCCCTGTCCCTGTCCCTGCCCCTGTGTCCCTGTCCCCCTGCCTGTCCGTGTGTCCCTGTGTCCCTGCATCCCTGTGTCCCTGTGTCCCTGCCCCCATCACTGTCCCTGTCCCTGTGTCCCTGTCCCCTTGTCCCCATGTCCCCCTGTCCCTGCTGGCAGCAACAGGAGGGCACAGTTCAGCTGTGCTCCGTCCCCAAGGGAAAGCCCAATGTCCCCAAATGTCCCTGGGATACAGGGGCCATTTTCTCAGTCACTGGATGTGTTTATTATGGGGCAGGCAGGACCCCAGGCTGCAGGGACAGCCCTGCTCCCCTCGCTTGTCCTTCAGTTTAATGGGATACAGACATAAATCATAGATCTGATACTGCACATGGGCTCTGGCTATATTTTTTTTATAAAGAACATTTGCTCTGATTTATGGAGCCCTGGGTTTTGAATTAGTCTAGCTTGAAAACTGAATCAAATCTTTCCATCAAGTCTGTTTTTTTGCATTATGAATGGCTTAGCTGTTTAGTAATGGAATGCCAATCAGCCATTGCTGCTCTCCATGGGCAATGCCGAGAGGATCATTTCGGAACATAGACTCTGTGATTACCTGAAATGAACTGTAAAATTGTATTTTGTTTAAAGCTTTCTCTTCTGCTGGGAGGTTCCTGAGCTGATTGTGGAGTCATGGTGCCGGTGGTGGGATGGGGTTAAAGCAGGAGGGGACACAGGGAAGAGGCATTCCTTGAGTTCCTGCCAGAGTTTCCTCGTGTGCAGCCAGCAGGATCACTTTCTGAGCCGCAGGGATGGCCGAGGAGCTCAGCCCAGATCACTTCTCTGCCCTGTACACACAGTGGGATTATGGCTTTTTCCCACTGCCTGGGGGAGGAGAGCCAGCAGGAGCACCTCTCCTGGCCCAGGGGCTGCTGGAGCCATGGATGCAGCCATGAGCCCAGATCCCCTCACAAACCCCAGCTGCCCCTGGAGCTGCTCTCTGGCTTTGCAGAGCCCCCAATTTCACAGAAGCTGTGCTGGGAGTAGGGCCCCACATGGGGCTGGGGCAGCTCCTGGCACAGCTGGAGATCCCTGGGGACAGGCAGGAGTTAGGGGACAAAGAAAACCCTGGAATGCTTGGTTCCCACTCCCCCCAGCATCTCAAAGCCTGGCCTGACCCAGAACAGCCTCCATGGACATGGAGCTGACCCAGGACCAACACTTCGTGGCCCAAGCTCAGACCCCCTGAGCCCCCCAAGCTCCCCAGAGCTGCTGCAGCTCCACCAGGGCATGAAACATGAGAAATACGTAAAAATCCTCAGAGTCAGCCAGGATGACTGTCCCCAGCAAAGCCCACCCTCCCTCCAAGTTGAATTTGTCAGAATTCAGCTTTAATGAAGCTTCCTCCAAGGAAGGCCCTCGACACCAAGGTGACAGAGCTCCCCACCTCCAGCTCATATTTTTACTTTGTCACATGCACAGGAGCATAAAAAATAAGCTGTTTTTCAATCAAACAACCCAAGGTTGTCCAAATCTTTCATATTCAGGCCGAGTGAATTATTCAGTGAATAATTTTGCTGTATTTAATGAGTTCCAGTTTGATTTGACGATGTGTAAGTTTACAAACACTCTCTGTCTGCTCCCATCCATCTCAATATGAGCGATTCGCTGAGGTATTCCTTTAAAGTCACGTTTAATGGCTTTGGGTTAGGTCTCATTAATACAGAAATGATTTTACTAAAGAGCTCACATGCTAAACCCACTCTGCAGAATACATCAGCAAAAACACTTTAAATGGGCTGAAATAAATAACTTTCTGGAGCTTTCATATGCAGCTCCAGAACATCTAAGCTGAGATATACTCGAATGGTTACATCAAATCCTTGTTTTGTAGAGAAAACTGATGCAATTCCACTTGAGATCATATCAGGCCAGGCTCAGGGGCACAGTTCCAGGCTGGCAGTGGGGAGGGAAGGGGGCCCTGTCTCATCTCAGCTGTCCTCATGTAAATTTGGGTGTTTTGGTTGGTGCCTTGACCCCCTTTTCCAGCCTCCCTGCCTGGGTTTTGCCCAGTGCAGCAGTATCCCCTCCACACCCCTTCACACACACAACCACGGGAATTCAGAAAAATCAGGAGGAAAAAAATAATATTAACATGAGTATCAGACCCAAATTGGCTGTTTGCTGCAGCTTTGGGTCTCATGGGGGACTGGGAGTTCTGGCTGCCATTGAATCTCGTTTTCCTCCCCCGTCCTGTGCCACTGCTCCAACATCTGATGGAGCTTCACTCAGGTCACCCCTGGGGACTTTTTCCTCTGCTCAGCTCCTGCTGACAGAAGGTGGCAGAAGCATCGTGAACCTCAATTCCTCTGTCAAATTCGCTGGAAAATAACTGAAACATTCAAAAAGTACAGAGGTGGGAGAAAGCAGAGATCCACACCCTGTACTCACAACGTGAAGTTTAATCTTCAGAGTTCAATTGCCTCCAGAAAACGGACAAAACACCTGCAGAAAGTCCCCAATTTCCAAACTGTGTGCAGGATCTCACCAGGACGGTGTGCCAGTGGTCAGTGGGGAGCACAGCAGAGAGTGGGGCTGTCCCTGCCTCAGTTTCCCTGCTGGAAAGCAGGGCTGGAGCTTCCAAACCCTTTTTATTTGAATTCCCTTTGAGGATGGCACACAAAGAGCTACCCAAAGCAGTCGCTATGAAGCGGCAGATTCTGCACCTGGGAACATTTGGTGTTTGGTTGTGCCGGTGCCAGGAGATCGCCTTCCCCGGGGCTGTCCGTGGGGCTGCGGCGCTGGGAGCCGTCCCAGCGGGAAGAGCCATGAGCTGCGGGATATCGCTGCTCTCTGGAAGCGGCTGGAGCATGTTCCTCGCAGTGGGCAGCTGCCAAGCAGCTCCTTAAGCTTTTATCACAGCAGGGCAATATCGACAGCCGCTGAACTCCCCCTTCCCCGGCACTTGCCGAGCGATGTGTTCCAGTCTCCAGCCGCTCAGCTCCCCGCTGATTTCCACCCGCGCCGAGCTCCTCCCGGGGCTGCGGCTCCGCAGAGAGGGGCTCTGGCTGAGGGGCTGTGCCTGAGGACAGAGGGCTCAGCAAACCAGCTTCAGCCCGTGGGCATCGGGGGGCAGCGCCCTTGGGGTGGGGAGAAACACCCAGGGATTTCCTACAGCTGGGAAAATCAGTGGGAGCTGCAGGATGGCACCCCAGGACCCCGCTGCAGCCCCCACCCCACACCCTGCCCATGACTGTCAGGGAGGGTCCCATCCTGGGACAAATTCCATGGGGGATGAGGAAGGGGCACCAAGGGATCCTAATTCCTAGGGACTGACAGGCTTGGCCCTGCAGCGTGGTGAGGAAGAAGCTAAAAACGTGGAATAAGATAAATCTGGACAAACACAAGGCTTGATAGTTCGCCTCTGCTCCACCTGCCTCCTCCTTTCCATCTCTGCTTTGTCTCAGAACTCCAGCCAAGGGTCATTAAATCAATGAGCAGATTTCCTGGTATCCAAGCACTTGGGGTCAGGATCATTTAATGCCCGGGCACGCGAGCACAGCCTGCAGCACAGCCCCCTATTCATTATCGGGATCGTTGTTATTGACGGATCACTCAGGATCCCCCATCGATCCTGGCACACGGGCAGGGCTCAGGGCTGGGCTGGACTCACAGCTCCATGCAGCCTCCAGACCAACGGGCAGGAGCAGAGGCCATTCCTGGAATCCCAGGCTTGGGCTGGAACGGCGGCTCTGACAGGGAAGTGCCAGGGTTGTGGTAATTGCGGGGCTTGGGAAGGGCTCTGGAAGAGGAGACATGAGCTGGAGAGCTGTGCCAAGCAGGTGCCTGCTGGAGATGCCTGGCACAGCTCTCAGGTCCCAGATCGTGCACTCAGTTTGGGGTCCCTCAGGACATGGAGGACATGGAGGGGCTGGAGCGAGTCCAGGGAAGGGAACAGAGCTGGGAAGGGGTTGGAGCCCCAGGAGAAGCTGAGGGAGCTGGGAAGGGGCTCAGCCTGGAGAAAAGGAGGCTCAGGGGGGACCTTGTGGCTCTGCACAGCTCCTGACAGGAGGGGACAGCCGGGGGGTCGGGCTGTGCTCCAGGGAACAGGGACAGGAGCAGAGGGAATGGCCTCAGGCTGGGCCAGGGCAGGCTCAGGGTGGATTTTAAGGAAAATTTCTCCATGGAAAGGATTGTCAGGCACTGGCACAGCTGCCCAGGGCAGTGGTGGAGTCCCCATCCCTCTAGGGGTTTAAAAGCTGTATGTAGGTGACATTGGCAGTGCTGGGTGATGGTTGGACTCGATGATCTCAGAGAGCCTTTCCAACCTGAATGATTCTATGAATCAATGCTTCCTCCTAAAACATTGCTGAGCCTACTGTTCCAAAGCTCCTGGATCACCATTCCAGGACAGAGCAGGGCTGCCCACATCCCAAAAACCAGGCAGAGCTGAGGTCCTTGCAGAGGAACTCTTCCCTTTGTAGTCAGCTCCTCGTTTCCTTTGGGTGGCTGCAGGCATCTCAGGGCACAGCAGGCTCCTGTGTGTCTGTGGGAAGAGTGGGGTGCACAGATTCCATCTGTCCAGCTTGATTCATGTGACAATTCCAGAGGCTCTGAAATCTGGTGTTATTTGCACAGAAAAAGCCAATGCAGTGACTTTCACAATAACTTTCCGTTGAATGATGTTGCATTCAGGCCCCAGGAAAGGGGACATGAGCAGCTGGAAAGATAAAAAAAAAAAGAAAATATATTTTTAATTGTAGGGGTTTTTCCCTGCTCTGAAATGTTTCATCTCTGAAGGCAGAACCTGGGCGGGCAGGAAAGCACAGCCAAGGTTATCAGGAGCCCTTGGCATGGCCAGGGCAGAGCTGTGGTCTCGCAGAGAGCAGGGCAGGGCTGCTGCAAAAACAGTGTCCTGTCATTGTCACCCTCCACACTCAGCTTTTGGGGCTGAACAAAACCTTCCTGTCTCTCCACTCGACCCTAAACTCAGTCCCTGTCTGTCTCCCCGCTGAGGCCTCCAGCTCCTCATGTGTGTGCATCACCAGATGAGACAAAGATTGAGGTGTAAGGACAGATGGAGATGGATTGGGGGAAAGCTGTCCAGCCATCCATCTGCTCCTGCACCCATCCATCCTGCCTCCTGAGCTCTGCTGCACTGCCCACGGCGGGGAGCGAGCTCTCCTCCCAGATGAAGACTGAGAGGAGATGGATAAATGGCTGAGTGGATCTTTATTTAATGCATCCATCTCTCTTCTCCCAGACTGACCCATCAGACCATCTCCACATTTTTCCTCTGCCTGTTTATGCTCAGAAAGCCTGATCCATCCAGCTCCAAGTTAAGGATTTTACAGCTCCTCTCATCAAAGAGCAAATGTGTTTGACCCTTCTCAGCACCATAAAATTACTTGCATCACTCCTTGGGTTCGTTATGGTTTTAATGGAGAGGAGCAGAGCCTGAGAAGGAGCAAATACCAGGTGCTGTCCCCAATTAAATGTCAGTTTAATCATTCCCAGGAAGGCATGAGCAGCATTCCAACCGCAAGGCAGGGTTCAGAGGGTGCATGAGGGACCCAGCCCAAAAAATCCCATAAAAGCCCCATAGCTCCCCTGGCATCACATCCATTGGGATGGCTCCAGCTTATCCGTTGCTGGGGAACAGCAACCCCCACAGGGGGAGAAAGGGCTGGAGATTTGGGTCTGACATCTGGAGGTGGGGCTGATTTAACCCCAGCTCCCTCCCCTCTCCAGGCCATGTTGGGTAACTTAGGATGGCTCAGAACACATGGCTGGGAACATTCCCATGGCTCTTCCTTCCCTGGATCCCTGCTCCCACTCCGGAGAGAAAGGAGCTCACTGAGGGCTGCTGCCCTGAAAAGGCTGCAGCTAGACTTTATCACACCTTAAAAACCAAGAAAATTAAAGAAAAAAATATTGACTTGGAGGCCACTTAAGTCCTCAGCACAAGACTGGGGCTTTAGAAAATGCCTATTTGGTGAAACTGAACTTCTGCAGAGGAGGCTGCATCCAACCCCTCCTTTCTGGCTGCCTCTGGGACATTTTTGTCTTTGTGCGTGTTTCAGCCTTGATATTTGCAAAATAAAAGACATTTCTGGTTTGAAATGATTCTGCGTTTCACAATGTCGAGCTGATTATCGTGAAATTAATTATTACAAACAGAAAGTTAACACAGTAGAAACGGATACAAAAACCTCCCCAAAATTGCCGAGGGAATTATTTGCACAGATCAAAAGCAATTTACTCTGCCAAGCTTTTATGTTGCAAATGGTTTTTGAGAGCTCCTCTTCTCAGCCCATCGTGGTTGGCAGGGGAGGTTTGCTGAACCTAAAATATTTGGCAGGGCAGGAAAATTTTCCCTCCTGCAGTGTAAGTGAGGTCAGTCCCTGGAGGTGGAGGGATCACAGGGAGCAAAGCCCAGGGCAGCCCACGAAGGGGCTGAGGCATCCCCCTGTTCCCAGGTCCACATCTAATACCAATCCTGCAAATGAAAGATGAGGGATGAGGGTGGGAGCACCCGGCTGGACGAGGCAGGAGCCCTGCACAGCAAGGGGGGTGCCTTGGGTGCAAAATATTTTGGGAAATGCCCTGGCAGGCAGGAGGGGCCAGCAGGCATGGCAGGGCAGGGAAAGGGCAGCTGCCTGTCTGCTCATCTCCTGTCCCAGGCAGTTTGTCCTTCATTTCCTGAGCTACAAATTCACTTGGACACATGTTCTGAATTTAGAAACAAGCACATTCAGTGGAATTCATATTTTATGAGGCTCCTTTTAGGGGCATATTGTAAAAGAAATGACTAAATCTGATTTTTCCATTCTCTTCAATCTCTTAAAACTTCCTAACGAGTGTCAGGAACATAAAAGGACCTGCTTAGACTGTGCTGTGAACCAGGAGATTCAAGAGCCTGTGAACATCCCAGAATTTACCTGTACCAAAGAGACATTTAGAATTAGAACATGGTTTCCCCCGCAGCAGCCCAGAAGAGCTTTGCCATTCCCCCTGACTCAGGTCTGGGGAGGAATCCAGTTAAATATTAGAGACCTGCAGCTCCAGGAGTGTGTTCTACCCCTGCTGGGTGGTCCTGGGCACAGGGTTTCCATCTTCTGCTTTATTCTTCATTTAATCTCACAAACCACACACACAGAATCACATCCAAACCAGGTGAGGCTGTGAAGTCCAGCAGTCAGACCTCTGAGAGCTCAAATTTGCCATTCTAATCTCACAGACAGAGGTAGATGCACGTCCCTGCACTCCAACTGTCCACTTTGTGCAGACAAAATGTCAGGGCCTCCCCCCTGTGTTGGAGTGTGTTGTCATGGTGTGCCTCAGTTTCCCTGGTTTCTCCCTGAAGTTTCCTTCCCCAGGTGGGATGTCAATCACCTCTCCTTTCCCTCACCTTGACTCCTGCTGGGCACTGTCTATCAACCCAGAAATTCCAGGGGAGCATCGAGTGATTGGCAGGTTCAAAGGATGCTCTCCACCCCCTGGGGGGCCACTGGCCCATCCAGGTGTCCATCTCACCTGAGACTCCCCCCTCCCTCCGTACCAGGTTGATGATCCCTGTGTTCCCCCCTCTCCCCCGGGTTAAAAGGGCGAGCACACCATGTGCTGGGGGTTCTCGTGGAGCTGTTAATAGATTCAGAGGCCATGCGGCCCAGAATAAAAACTCTGGATTAACCCTCCATGAGAACCAACTCCTTCTTCACCATCGCCTTAAAAGGTTTCTCCAGCACAGGGAGGCCTGAGGAGTGACCCTCTTCTACCAACAAGCCCCAGCCGTAAGCGCTGGAGCTCGGACTGGAGCTCGGAACGTGCCCGGACTTGTCCCCATGTGCTCAGCTGCAACTCACGGTTAGCCAGCGCGTCTCTGGGGTGGAGACACCACGGGTGCCGCTATTTGGCTCAGCAGCTGGGACCAGACAAGCCAAGGCAGTCCCGTTCAGTAATATTGGTAACATCCAACATTTTGGTGCCCATCCCGTGGGGCTGATTCGTTCCTGCAGCCCAAACGGACGCTCCGGAGCCTCAGAAGACCACGGAGAGACTTTAAGGCAGCTTGGCATCCGCTGGAAGAGCTTTGAAGGCAGAGCTCTGCAGCAGAGACTGGAACTTATTCCACAAAAGCCTCATGGAAGCCCTGCACCTCTAGGGAAGCCTCAGCTCCTTTTTGGTGAGCAGATCTTCCCAGGGGGAGAATAGGGAAGCTTTTTCATGCCCCAAAAATTCCTGTTCGGTGAAGAGACCCTGCCAGACCACATCGATTTTGTGAGTATCTCCACTCAAAAGCGGGGTGGGGAGCTCAAACACAGTCTCTAAGGAGAGACTTGTTCATTTTCGCTCTATTTCAGAGCACAGGAAGGCTGTGCAGCCCGCAGGGTCGGGGGCAAGAGCACATTAGGTGTAGCCACAGATGGAGTGGCTTTGCCTCTTTCAGAACCCACGCCAGCGACAGCAGCACGGCGCTGCCTCGGACAGCGGGGCAGGCTCAGCCTGCTCTGCCCTTTCACAGCACCCCTGCAGGTGTGCCTCGTGGCTTTCCCAGAGGATAAACCAGACACTAAGTGTGGATGTGCTGCAGGGGCAGAAAGCCACCCCCCTGCCTTGCTCCAAAACCTTCTTCCCAGAAAGGGAGGGTCCTCAAACCATAGCTCCCCTTTGGAAATACAGGCAGGATTTGTGTCTTGGGCTGTGTCTGCATTAGCACCAATGTCTGCACCCACCAATAGAATTTCAGAGGGTGCTCTGGAGTGGCCCTAGCCCTATCCCATGCTCTGGACATTGTTGGGTTGCTCCCAGAGAACCTTCTCATCCAGGACAGGAGCCAGTTCAGGCTCTCCAGGATGGCTCCAGAGTGTGGACAAAACTCAAGGAGACACATCTCAGTCCCATGGAGATGCCCAGGAAGGGCAAGTCCCCATCCCACACCCCCAGCCAAAGCTCAGTGGTTTGGGAATTCAAGTGTGCAAACTTTCTCTCCACCTTCTCCAATCAACAAATCACCCTTCAGACATTTGGGTTGGGGAAATAAATAGTCCCTGCCACAAGCAGCAAGAGATAAAGTTGTAAGTGTTCAAACGTGTGTCTAATCCCCTTAACAGATCTCTTGCTATTAATTTCAGCACTCGCCGTGGCTCTGCCAGGCCCTGTCATCATTCCTGGGGCTGATATCTGCGGGTGGCCTATCTGCCCCATCCAAACACTTTTCATATTTCAGACTCTGGGCAGTCTTTGCATTCAGCACAAAGCAGCCAAACACCACGGGAGCCACTGAGACATAAATCAGCCATGCATCCCATTGGGAAACAAAGTGCTGGAGGGACAAGGAAGAGGGCCTGGGGTCATTTGGCAGTGACAACATTCCAACAGCTCCAGGCTGGCACAATTCTGTTCACTGAATGTTGGAAGGGGAATCTGCTCAGGATCTGTCCTGGGCACAGGACCTCAAGACCTGGAGGGGCTGGAGGGAGTCCAGGGAAGAGAATTGGGCTGGGGAAGGATCTGGAGCCCCAGGAGATGCTGGGGGAGTTGGAAAAGGGCTCAGCCTGGAGAAGAGGAGGCTCAGAGGGGACCTTGTGGCTCTGCACAACCCCTGACAGGAGGGGACAGCCGGGGGGGTCGGGCTGTGCTCCAGGGAACAGGGACAGGAGGAGAGGGAACGGCCTCAGGCTGGGCCAGGGCAGGCTCAGGGTGGGCACAGCAGGAATTTCCCCATGGAAAGGGGGATCAGGCCTTGGCAGGGGCTGCCCAGGGAGGTTTGGAGTCCCCATCACTGAAGGTGTCCCAGGAATTCCTGGATGTGGCACTCAGTGCTCTGGGCTGGGGACAAGGTGGGCATCAGGCACAGTTTGGACTCGATGACCTTGGAGGGCTTTTCCAACCTCAGTGATCCTGTGACAATTTGGAAAAGAGCAGCGTTGGCCTGAGAGTCTCCAGAACAAATCTGGCCAGTTTGTGCCCTTATAACCAACCTCCCTGGGCACTCTGAAGGTCAAGTGGCCAAGTTTCCTGTCTGCTCTAATCACCACTGGGTTTTTAAGAGACAACAGAGAGCAATCGAGGAGCCTGCGTGTCCTTCCCAGAAGTTAACGGGCCCTGACGCCTCATCCTGGCACCGAGAGAGCTCCGTGAGGAGCTTCCAGGCTGAGTTTGCAGCTGCCACGTCCCCGGCGCCCCCGTGGGTGCCCAGCTCAGCACCTTCCACCCGCGCGGAACACGGGAGCTGCTCAGCAGGGATTTACAGCCCCCGGTTCTCCCACCTCAGCTCGGACCTGTGCCCAGCAAAGGGCAGCGCTGCCCAAGGAGAGGGCAAAGGAATGAATGCAGCGAGGACATCAGGAGTGCAGCGTCCTCCAAGCACATCCCAGCCTGCTTGAACAGCCACGTGCTCTGTGACCAGATGCTGCCAGCAGAAAACTGCTCAGCATTAATTCATGGGCAGCTTCGCTCATAAAGCTGGGCCAGGCACAGGAATTGAGCTCTGCATCCACTTTTCATGTCCCCTGTCCCTCTCTCCGTGCCTTTGTTGGGATGCCAAAGCCAATCAGGAGGTGCTGAACCTCCCTGGCTAGTGTTCATTTCTGGTAAATAATGACCATTAGTATTCAGGCCAAAGACCTCGCAGCATTACCCAGTTCAATATTTGCTGCCCTGTAACAAAGGCAATCCATTTCACATGCAGTACGTGGGAGTGCAACCTTTTGTTACTTGAGTTTCTTAAATTTTTATCTCAGAAATCAATGAAGGAATTGGAATTCCACATCTCATTTTATGGCCCAGAGAAAAAGAGGGAGAGCACAAGGGAAAATTATGAAAGAGAGGGAAAGGAATAAAAAACAACAACTGAGCTTATGCAGATATCTTTATAAATTCTTTAACAATTTAATTTCTGGGCATTCTCTGCTTTGGTTTTAAAGCTCTGAGTGCTGGGGTTATTTTGTTGTGGATTTCAACCCCCCCACACAGAGTCTATAGAATTGCTTGTGGTTTGTAGTTGATCTTCTTGAAGAAAGAAATTATTCTCCACCCAATTAATCTAATTAGAACATAATCAAGTTGTAGAGATCTGTGCAGCAGTGTGAGTGATTAGGAAAAATTACCTTTCTGCAAAGAGTTTAAATTTAATTTTAGTTCCATAATCTGAAGCCCAAATAAAGGAAAGTGTAATTTGCACTGCAGTCCTTCGTGCCACACTGCCTCTTTCCTGCAAGAGCAAATTCCAGCTGGATCCAAACAAATCCCCCTCGTGTTTCATGGCTCAACCCATGCAAAACCAGTGGGTTCCATTTTCCAGAGGGAATATGCTCAGGATCACATGAGGGTGGGTGAGAGCTGCACTGGGGGTGGCAGGGTTTGGGTGGGGGGTGCTCCAGGGGTGACTTCTGTGAGAAGGTTCTAGAAAATTCCCCAGTGGGATGGACCCAATATCAGCTTCCAGCTTATGGGGCCCGAGGGAACGGCTGGAGCTGTGCCAGGGACAAGTCCTGTCCCCAAAGGGCTTTGACCAGGCTCCCAGGGAATGGGCACATGGCCTCACCTTCGGCCTTGAAGGAAAGGGGTGAAGGAAAAAGGAAAAAGAGATGGTGGGAAGGGGGGTGAGGGGGGAAAATGAATTGCTTAAAACTCCTATTGCTCTTCATTACCTCCTTCATTACCTCCTGCTTGCTGCGAATGCCAAGGTTCATTTCCCAGCTGGCAGGGCCCCGTGCCTCAGTGTGCCAGGGCTGCTGATCCCAGCAATGTTCCCTGGAACCACAGGGGCTCGGCCGGGGCTGTGGAGCTGAGTCAGCGTGACCAATGTCCCTCGTGCAGGAAATCTGTAATTGTCCAGGGATGGATGGATGGATGGATGGGTGGACGGACTTGAGGTGTTGTCTGGGAGCAGGGGCAGAGAGGGAGATGGCACCTGGTAGGAGATGGAATCACAGAATTCCAAAATTACTGAGCCCTCCAAGACCAACCTGTGCCCAATCCCCACCTTGTCCCCAGCCCAGAGCCCTGAGTGCCACCTCCGGTTGTTCCTTGGACACCTCCAGGAATGGGAGCTCCAAAACTCCCTGGGTAGCCCCTGCCAAGGCCTGGCTGCCTTTTCCATGGAGAAATTCCTGCTGATGTCCAAACGGAGCCTGCCCTGGAGCAGTCTGAGAATCAAAGAGGAGATTCCTCATGCAGAGACAGCAGGAGGGGATGCTGCAATCAGAATTGCATGAAAACCTTTCCTGTCTTTGGTGACACCTGGTCAGGTGATGCTGCACCAGTCACCTGAGGGGATAAGTTGTAAGAATAGTCTCTCTTTTTTTTGGTAATAATAAAATGCACTTTTTGCAGAGAATCCTCAGAATTCTTTTAAAATCTGCTGTGTTTCTGCACACCCCCTCAGGCTGGGTATGGCCAGGACAGCAAACACCCTGTTCTGAATGAAAACAGCAGTGAGGTGAGACAACATGATCTGAACACAGGGAATATTCTCTTTTTACCTCAGGGAATATTACTTTTTATGGATTTTTCCTGGCATGTATTTGTAGCTTGTTCATGTTCTGTGCTCTGTTCCCACAGGAGGCAACTTGCAAGGTTTTTCCTTTGGGCTTCTCTTGAAAAAATAAGGATTTAAAAAATAAATTCAATATTCCAGTGAGAAAAGGAGGGTGGGAGCTGCTGGCAGTGATGGAACAGCCTGGACGTCACAGAGACCCCATTTCTATTGAGTCGGATATTGTGAACTGAGATCTTCATCCTGCCAGGAGCTCCCCAGGGCTGGCAAGGTCTTGGTTGGATTCCCAGCCTCCTGCTCCAGGAACAGCCTTGGTAGAAATGCACTGGGGTGTCCTGTTTGCAGCCCTCAGAACACATCTCCAGACAGGTTCACTCCTGCCTTGGGATGTGTATTTTAGAGAAGTGGTGTCAACATTTGTGATTTCCATCACTAATCTGTGTTTCTTTGGAGCTCACTGGGAAGGAGGTTGCTTCAGGCATGGTCTGTGGGTTCCTGATCTCTGCTTTTGAGGAAAATTCTGACTTTTTCATGTTTCTTGCCTGTTCTCCTCCACACCCTCCAAAGAAAGGCTCTGTGACATGGTATCTTTCCTTCCCTGGCTGGAGCTGTGATCACACACACATCTCACTCCTAGGGACTCTTCCAGAAATCCTAAAAATCGAACAAAAATTGGTCCCTACCTCAAAAACCTTGAAATCTAAACCCATGAGGAGTTCAGAGAGGGAAGGAGAGACAGGCACAGAGAAGACAGTGATTTATCGAAGGTCACCCAACAAATCAGTGGCAAAGGATGTTCCAACCCCCCACAAAAGTCTCTCATAGCACAAAAATATTTTCTTGTAATGCAAAAAATCCTCTTTCCTATATTTAGCTGCAGAATTACTCCTGAAACACATTAGTTCTCCAGGCTTCTTGGACAAAATAATATTATTAGACCAAACGCCAGTGGAGGAAAAGAAGATTTGACGTTTCACTGAAAATTGCACCCAGGACTATTAAGGAAGGGGAACTTATTTGGATGCACTGCAGGCACGAACTCTTCAGATTTACACTTTTCAGTCAGAGCTGCCTGCAACCCTTCTGCAAAATCCGAGGAGAATTTCATATTTTCCCCCTCCTCTCCCTCTCTTTACTCTGAGACAAATCTCCAGGAAAATTCATTACACGGTTTAAGCGATGGGATTTATCATTCCATTCAGCTTCCCCAACTTGCAGCTCTCCTCGCTGTCACACCAGCGAGGTAATTCTAATTTGTTTCTTTCATATTTCACCCGTGATGTGCGACTCTGGATGACGGGAAGAAAATAGAGACGAGAGCAAGGAATGGCTCGGGGCTGCACGGGACGGGTTTCAGCAGCTGCGTCACTGTCTGGGAATGGGGAGCCTCAGGAACAGGGGAGATGCTCCAGGCCAGTTCATGGGGACCTAATGTAAACCTCTAGAGGGGCTCCTGCAGAGTGTGGGGGCAAACCAGGAACACAGGTGGGTTTGTCACCTGCCACAGAGGAGGTTTGTCACCCCAGAGAAGGGCTCCGGCTCAGCTGTCCTTCAGCGCACCGCCTCCTCTGACATCTCCACATGGTCAGAGCCCTTCTTCCCACATGGTGTCTCCTCCCTGCAAAAGGGTGGAAGTAAAGCCTTTCACTCCAGGAGCACTTCACACCTCTGAGTGATGGGGAATCTCTGCTGGGTGCCTGGTGTCACCAGGACAGCGTCACCAGGACAGCATCACCAGGACAGCATCAGCAGGACAGCATCCTCCTGAGACAGAACCCTCAAACTCCAAGGAGACGGTGCAATGCCAGCAGCTGGCTTGGTCACAAACACCTTGGAGCATCAGGGAAAAGCTACCAGAGCTTGAAGACATCCAAGGCAGCAGCGTGCCCAGGACAGACACAGCATCCTCATCCCTGTCCCCCATCATGGCCCAGGTTCCAGGTCCCATCTCAGGGGAAGCGACACTCTGTACATCCTGTCCCCCCTCCCTCCTTCCCCCAGCCCGAGGGGAAGCTCCACAGGTCACTGTGCAGCTGGGAAAGCCTCAGGTGGAAGGGCCAGTTTTGGACAAGACCCTAAATCTGGCCCCCAAGTACCATTTTCAATAAGTCCTTGATTAGGCTGACCTTTATCCAGTGTAAATAATAAATTGATGGTGTTTCCTATTAGCCTTCTATAAATACATCTTCTAAATAAACACCTTGACCATACACCCAGAGAGTTTGCTCCTCTCTCCCTGGAGTTATCACCCTATAAACAAGAAGCTGCTCCACACGATCACCTAATTGATCCATTTTGCCTGATTCCCAATAAGCTATAAAAAGGTACATTTGCTGTGGGGAAAACTAGGGTTTTTATCATCTTCTGCCTCATCTCAAGGGAGGATGAAAGGAAGAAGCCCACTTTATGTTTGCTAAAATATTTAGAACAAGCTGTGAAAGACAGAAAACATTTTAGAACAGCTGTAAGTTACATTAATATGAGAGCCCGTCCTTGAGAATAAACTGCAGTCCCAGGCAGGTAAAAAAGCTATTAAAGAGATAAAGAGATCTTCCTTTGAATTGACACGTATCTGATTTGATTGCAGCACCATTCCCATGCAGTTCCAATGTTCTTTCTCCACTAATACCGAATTAATTCGTTTTGATTATTGTTATTATGGCGAATGGCAAATGGAATTAGCGGTGATGAATCAGGCGCCCGTGGGTTGGGTTCCCACCTCCCGCCGGGACACGCCGGGCCTGCGCACGCTGCGGGGCCGTAAAAATGATGGAGGGGAAGGGGAAGGGAATCATCTGGCAGATTAAAAAGATTGCTTGCAAGGTAACGTCTGGCAGCCTTTGTACAAGACCCAAGATCATCCCTGTGATCTGCAGCGAGAGGCAGAGGAGTTTTTTCCCTGTTAAACTCCAGTTGTGGCTCAAGGGAGGGTGGTGTGGCTGGGGCGAGTGCCAGGGCTGAGCCTGGCCCAGCAGAGCAGCCAAGGGGCAGCTGCTGCACCTGCAGGGGTTGGCATTTGAAAGGCAAATTTCAGCTGCAGAAAGGGGAGCAGCTCTGGGAAGCAACTCAAGAGCTGCTGCATCACAGGGTCCCCTCCTCTTGCCCAGACCAGTCTGCAATCAGCTCCTGGATTTCTCTCCTACTTGACTTGAACAGAGTTGGGGTTTTTGCTCCACAGCATTACTAGGATAAGGGAGAATCACAGAATGAAAGATTGATTTGAGTTGATAGAGACCTTTAAAGACCATCCAAGTCCACCTTCCATTATCCCAGGTGCCTCCCAGCACCTCCTACCTTCTTGTGCTGCCTCCTCCAAGCCTGATGGTGGTGTCTCCAAACCTGGTCCTTTGCATGGTCAGGATCAGCCCTGTCCATCCCAGAGCTCCAGAATCAAGGACAACTTTGAGGTGCTGACATCTCCACGGAGCAGATGCTATGCCTTTGTTTGTTTGTTTGTTTGTTTGCAGACAGAGGAAAGGTGCAGAGCTGTTCAGCATTTCCAGTCCTCCCATGCTGACCTGAGAAGCAGTGGGGCTGTGTCTGTCAGTGTTTAACCCAGCAGGAGAGCAGGGAGGGATGTGGAGGTGGATGTGCAGGAGGGAGAACCAGGAGCACAGCCCTGGCTGGAACAGGACGTGGTCTCCCATGTGCCACGGCCACTGCCTGCTCCTATTCCATATCTGAGCCAAACTGGGGTGCTGAGCTCTAGGGATGTGGGAACAAGGGAAGGGTGTCAGGGGCAGGGAATAGGGGCAGGGGAAGGTGCATTGCTGATCCCAAGTGTAGTGGTCCTTTGGGGTGAGGTCTGGGAGGCACTGAAACCTCAGGGGTATTTATTACAGCAGCAAAGCAGAGTTTGGGGGTGAGGGAGGGGTGGCCACATCTCCCCAGTGTCTCACCAGTCTCAGCATGGCCCCGGCTGCTTCAGGAGGGATTTTCTTTTCCTGTTAACCACTGCAGGGCTCCAGCATCCCTTCCCTCTGTGTATCCATCTCTGCCCCCCTTTTCCATGTCTGGGGATGCAGCTATTTCTGTATTACAGGGAAGTTTTAGGAGCAGAATCCATTAGGGGCTCATTTACAGCCGGTGCCCTAAGGCAGACTCAAACCTCGCCTCAGTGAGATGATGGACTCATCCATCAGCAGCTCCTCGCTGGCCTGCTCTGCCTGGGAGCAGCTGTGCTGAGCACCAGCACCAGCCCACGCCTGTCCTCTCCCTCTCTGGACAGCCTGGAGATGCTCCAGCTCTCCCAGACCCTTGTGAGCAGCAGCTCCCAAAGAAAACCCCCAGCACCGTCCCCACAAGCTGAGGAGAGGAGGTTTCCCCTCCATACCCTGAGCTGCGCCCTCCACAAACTCCTGGGCTGGGTCCTCCCAGCTGGGTCACAGGGATGGAGCTTTAATCTCTCTGGGACAAGGGGAAAGATCCAAATTGTGTCCAAACCTTGCCTTCCTGCAAGGAGCTAGCAACAAAGACAGATCCAACATGAATTTCCTCCCAGCTCCCATTTTGATCAAACTCTTATCATTTCTCAGCGGCCATTTGTGATAAGGGTATAAGAAGAACTTCCTGGATCAGATCAAAAGTCCATCAAAGCTAATCTCCTGGAGGGCTGGCACAGGAGCAGGACAGCCCATAAACCATTCCCAGTTCTGGCCATTTGCAGATCGGGGCCTTCCTGAGCCAGATGGAGCTGTGAGTAACTTGTGTTTAAAAGCCCTTGATGGCCCTTTTCTGGCCACATTTCTCTAATGACTTTCCAAACCCATCTCTGTGTTTGGTCTCCCCTGGCCCTGCCATGAGTTTCACAATTGGATCAGGCATTGTCTGAACGTCCTTCTCCAGAAGGGCACAGATAAAGTTATCTTGGATTTCATTTGTTGCTGGGACCAGTCTGGACTCTAATCTTTCTTAAATCTCTGCCAGGAAGTACAAGTCATGCCTGGCCAAAATCTGGTGTGGGGCAGGGCCCAGGTGCCCAGGGAACCCCCAAATAGATTCCCCTGGAGTCATCCATCTCCATAAGGTACAGCCTATCCCTAAATCTTCCTAATTCTGAGTAAATGTGCTCCTGTTAGGACCATCCCAAAGGTCTGTACTTTCTGACCTCATAAGTTTTCCCAACACTATCAGGTTCCTGATCTAACAGGACAGAAGAAATCATTTTCTTAAAAAGATGGAGAAGCAAAAGGAATTAAATTACATTTTTCAAAGTTGTGCCTCAGGAGAGGAGCTTGTACTTCCCTAATCAGGCATGAAGAGAAAGCCAGCCCTCTCCAGAGGCTGGTGTCCTTGGTTCATTTTCAGCTGGAGGTGGGACAGCTCTGTCCCATCTGGCTGGTTATGGACTGGCTCTGAATAGACAATGTCAGTCTGGCTTTCCAAAATTTCCATCAGGCCTGGATCAAGTAAAACATAAACCACAGGTCTCTCAAATCCTGTTTGCAGCCTCCATGGTCGGAGATGTTCATGCAAGAACGCTGTGCTGTTTCCCTTGAAAATTTCCAGAGGGGAATTGAGGACTGGGAAGCCCATGGGTGACATCCCCTGCTGATCCAGACCTTGTCACCATTTGGCCATGAACAGAGTTTTAGTGCTGAATGGTGACACTTTGGTTTATTGGTGCTCTCTCCATGCACCCCAGGTGGTAGCAATGTTCCTTCTGGTGTTTTCTGGAGTGGATGACAAGAAAGGAAGGATTGCAAGAAATAAAAAGGAAGCTCCTAACAACGAAAGGGATCAGCACACACCTCGGTCTCCTGATGTTAAACACTGCTGACACAGGCCCTGCACTGTACAGATCTGTAACTTCCTTTAAATTAGCAATTCCACAGACACAGTAGGAGCTTGCATAAGAATTGTCCATAAAGGGAAGAGAGTCACAATATCAGCCTTGCATGAAACCCTGCTTTCTGCTTTTTAATTAAGATTTCAAGCTTGTGTCTCCCCTGAGGTGCTGCGGGAGGTTTTGCCAGATACAAGAAGCAGCCGGGGTCCCTCTCAGCAAATTGGCTTTCCCAGCTCTGCTCACACACTCTTCCTCACCAAATTCCCAGTGCCAAACTTGGGGTACAGCACCCACCAGAAGGCAAAGCCCACAAGCTGGGCCTGGACCCTTCCCTGCAGGCTCAGGTCCTTTTGTGACTCCCCTTTCCCAGGTGGTTCTCTGTAGAAGCACTGGGATGTGGGGCTTGGTCCATGTCACTCTCAGCATTGGACAGAAGTGCAGCAACTCCTAGGATGACATTTCCAGTGTGAATACCTCTGTTTATATATTTTTAAAGCAATTCTGCACTCTGCCATGTTCTCTCAGCATTCCCTCGGAGCTCCACTTTCCCTGGCTGCTCCTGCCTGCCGTACATCCCTGATGTTGGAAAGGGAAATCAGAGAGACATGAGCAATCAAACAAGTTATCATCCAGAATCAAAGGCAGATGTTGGCATTTCCATTTGTCCTGGTCCATTTCTCCATCACATATCCGTTCCCTCCCCTCGAATCCCAGAGCAGAGCGCAGTGGATTATAAACACCTCAAGGGCAAAGCAGGGAACCCAGGGCTCCCTGTGGATGCCAAAACAGCCCCACAGACACGGGGGTCACAACCAGAAATCCCTGGCTCCCTCCCTTCTGCATCACTGCCAGTTTTGGGCTCGTTAGGAGGCAGCAGAGGCACCCCAGGCAGCCCAGCTCGGCTCTCCCCCGGCTCTGGCAGCCGCAGATGTGTCAGGAGCCGTCGCTGTGCACATCCATCACTCCCAGTAATGCTGCCCCTCCAAAGGAAACCTTTCCCGAGCACACCGCGCTCACATCCAGCAGCCACCACGTCCCTCCCAGCCTCTCGCTGCCCCAGAGCAGGGATTTGTGTTTGCACTGAACCGGGTCCCCATCATTGCCACCTGCAACACAGAGGGAGAGGCACAGCACTGAGCCACTGATCCCAGCGCTGGCTGTCACCACGTGGAGGGGACACTGACAAAGAGTGCCCTGGAAGCACCTCTGAAGGTTTCACAATTACACCCATAAAGAATTTAATGCGCAGTAAAAGCAGTGAGTGAGTTATCGAGGGCTGGTGAGGAGAGGGAAAAGAATGTTTTGCCCTACAGATGTTCATAAAATATTTAGTAACTTTAAAAAGAGGAGGGAAAAATGCAGCTCGATAAACCACTGTTCCAAGCAGGTCCACTCTGCCAAGCAGCCCGCGGAAGGCAGGATTCCTCTCGGACTCATTACCTCCCAACGCGGCGTTAATGGGGCAGTGGCCGCTCATTCCTCTTCCCCCACACCACGCAAACAGCTTTATTTAGAAGCTGAGATTGGAGCCCGGCTCCACCAGTAACGCTGGCCTGGGTGTAATTAGGCATCAGCAGAGCAAAACTCCCCAGTCAAGGGAGAGTGGAAATCCAGGTCAGGCAGCTTCCTGCCCACGGCTACCTGCTCCCAGCTGGAACAGAAATGAAGTTGGGGAATGAGATGCTGCAGTGTGGCCTTTTCAAGCGTCTGTATTTGATTGGGGCCAGAGGTAAATGTGTGGAAAGTTTTTTGGAAGAAGTTAGTTGGTTGTCCTTTGCAGTGAGCTGGGGGCTTTCATGGAATCACAGGATCCAGGAGTGGTTTGGGGTTGGGAGGGACCTTAAAGCCCATCCAGTGCCACCCCTGCCATGGGCAGGGACACCTTCCACTGTCCCAGGGTCCTCCAACCCCATCCAGCCTGGCCTTGGACATCTCCAGGCCAGGGCCTCACTGCCCTCACAGGGAAGAACTTATAACCTAAACTTCCCCTGTCAGTCTGAACCCATTCCCCTGTCCTGTCACCCCAGTTCCTGATGACCAGTCCCTCTCCAGCTTCCCAGAAGCTCCTTCAGATCCTGGAAGGGGCTCTGAGGTCTCCACACGACCTTCTCTTCTCCAGGCTGGACAGCCCCCACTTTCTCAGCCTGTGTTTGTGCCCCCCCCTGCCATGGGGACGGACCAGTTCAAGTCACATGAGGAAGACCTGTCCAGTGCTTCATCCCTTGCCCTGCTGGCCTTGCAGTGGGGTTTGCTGGGGCAGTGCCTTCCCCCATTTCCAGGTGTGGCAGCTGAGGTGGGAGCAGGTGCCAGTGGGGCAGCCCTGGCAGGCTGAGCTGACAGCCCTGGGCTGGAGAAGCCTGCAGAGCATCTGCCTTCCATAAAAGAGGGAAGAGCAGGAGATTTCCGGGCTGTGTGGAAAAGCCCTCCTGGGAGCAGCAATGGCATTCCTGCCCTGGTCTGCCGAGCGTGGGGGGCACAGGGAGCAGAGCAGAGCATCCTCCCCGTGCCTCGGAGAGACAGGAGCAGACCAAAACCCCAAACTGCTGGGTTGACATCTGCTCGTCCCAAACGAGAATGAAAAATTCAAAACACGTAGGGGAAAAGAATAACAGGAGAACCAGAATCCTGTGCAATTTCTATTTGGATGTGTCAAAACAACTCGCTTTGGCACAGCATCAACCCACCTCTGCCCAACTGCTGCAGGAGCTGGGGGGCAGCCACCAAGGCTGGGGTGGCACCCCAGAAACCACAGAGGAAAAATGATCTGACCTTCCTTGAGAACATCATGGTTCTGAACATCTCCCTTAGGGCATACAAGCACCTCAATTCTCATTTGGCTGCAGAAAATACAAATAATCAGGGAAAAAGCATTTTGACAGGAATAAAATCTATTCTTTAGGCTGAAAATTTTTTCCTTTAATACAAGTGCGTGTTTTGAGTGAAAGGGAATTAAGTGCCTAAAAAAAGAAGTTCTTTGAATTAAGACTCATTTCAATTGAAGGCTGTTGAAAGGCAGAACGCCAGGTGTTGTGCAGAGGTTCCTTTGTTCATTGTCACAATTCAACACGGATTTGCAAAATACTTTGACTAAATCTGTTCTGATTCTTCTGTCAGAAACCTTTCAGGTGACAATTTTTACCCCAAAATCTCCATTTGAGGCAACTCAGACAAAACAGTTTAACATCAGCCTGGAGGGAAGTGTTTTGTTCTTACTTCCCCAAAGAAATGTACACTTCAAACACTTGCAGGGGGAGATACTTTGCAGAAATCTCCAGTTCTACAGAAACCCAGTAGAGTAAGGATGTTTGCCTGGAAAAATCTTGGTCAAATCCAACGTATCCCATGGTCATCCCCAGATGGCAGCATCTATTTTAAGGCGTCCTCACTCCAAAACTCAGCCCTGAGTGGAGTGCACCAAACCAGGTGCAGAATTCCCAGCTCCAGACATGTGGAGCTCACTACTGGTGCCCGAGCAGAGCCTCTGGAGCTGCAATGCCCAGGGCTGGCCTGGTCCAGGCTGTGCCCCTAGCACTGATGGGGCCAAGCTGAACTCCAGCAGCTGAGCAGAGCCTGGCCCAGAGCCTCCCTGAGCTCAGCACAGCCCTGGTAAACCCTGTGCTGCCCCTCCCTCTGTCCCTCTGTCCCTCCAGGAGGGGTTGCTGGCTCAGATGGGATGGAAGGAGGGGTGGAAAACCCTGTGCACAGCCACAGCTTTTGCCTCAGGAAGGACCAGCCTGCAGCATAAACGCCTGTGAAAGGCTGAAAGCTGATTTACCACCAGCAAGCCCCTTTTCCTCACAGCCATCCTGAACTCATCCCTCCAGAGCAAGGAACTCCCTTTTTCTCCTTGGATTCACTCCAAGTTGACAGGAGTGGCTGTTGCCCTCCAGCACGGTGGGTCAGACCTGCTCCAGTGGTGCCCAAAACCGCCCTGAGCTGGGGCCGGGGTGCTGCTCTCCTGCAGGACCTCAGGGTAGAGAGACCTGAGGGGTCCAGAGCTCTTGAAGTTCAGGGCTTCCCCTCACACTGCTGGCTTGGTGTAAACTTCTCTGAAGTTTAGATTGTTTTTTTTTCTTTTTCTGTTTTTTTTTTTTTTAATTTTGTTTTTTTTGTTTTTCATTGGAAAAGTTCAATTATACTTGCCTTGTGCTTTTCCTGCTTTGGTTCACCTCATTCCTGGAGGTAGCCCAGGTCTCTGTGGGGTGAGGCATTAAGGGCAATCCCTGCAGCCCAGAGCAATGGGGCTGCAGGACTTCGCTGAATCTTTTGTGTGGAGAGTTTTCTCCTGGCAAAAATGTGCTTTTTGGATGGCAAAGCAGGAGCACTTCCAAGCTCACTGGTGGAAAAAGGGGGCTGTAGCCAAGTGCTGTAATTCAGAGCAGACCCTCAGCTGGCCTGATTACAGCAGAGCTGCCACCAAACCTGTGCTGGCTCAGGGATTGAAGCACCATCCAAGCAATCCCTGACACTGCTGGACTTGCTGAGTTCAGCTCAGCCTGTCCAAGTTTTCAGGATTTCATGCCACATTGTTTTGGTTTGAAAAGCCATGTGTCTGCTGAGGAAGGCAGGAGCCTCCCTTGAAATGGAAAATGTAACCCCCCCTCCCTCTGAATTATTGTAACTTTGACATTATTTAAATTTGAATTAAGGGGCTCTCAGGCAAAGGTATGGGAATAGGAATAACAGTTCTTTATTAAGGAAAAAAAATTAAAACATATTAAAAAATGCAGTAACACAAACCAACCCTGCCAGAGTCAGAGCAGGCGCTGAGCCCTGTGGGTCAGGGCGGTGGCACAGTCCCATCCCATGGGGGCTCAGCCCTCCTGCAGTGCCAGCTGTGCTTCTGCTGGAGCAGGGATCCTGCACAAGGCTGGAGTTTTCCTCTGAAGCTCCAGGGCTGCTGTGGATGGGCCTGCTCTTCCTCTGGGAATGCAGGGCAGGAGAAAGCTGCTCCTCTGGGAATGCAGTGGGCAAAGGCTGCTGTGCTGTTCCAGGCTCAGATTGTATCCAGGTAGGAATGCTTGGCTCCTGCCCTGGGCGGAGCATCTCCCAGTGGGATGCTGGAATTTGATCAGCCATGCAGGGACACTCAGTGGCCATGAACAGCAGAGATCTCCTGGAGGGAGGATTGGCTGTGGGAGAGATAAAGAAACCTGCCCAGAGAACAGCAGAGAACTGCCCAGCTCTGACAGGTGGGGACAGAGCACACCCCAGACACATCTTGGTGGAGAGATCCACCAGTGAAAAATGGGGACTCCACCTGCTCCAAAACCAGCAATTCTGAATGCAAAGGCAAATGGAAAAGTTAAAGTTGGCTTGTGTTCAGAGCACAACCACAGAGCTCATTCCTGGACAAATGGGAGCTGTCAGAAGAGGAGCCAAACATCCCAGCTTGGACTGTGAGCTGGGAGGAACCAAACTGGCCACGCACATCTCAGGGTCTTACAATCGTTATTGCTCCTTATCAGCATGGCCTTGAAGCAATGCAATTTAAAAAACCCACAAAAACATGAATGGTCCTTCCAGAATGGGTTCACATTTTCCTTGGCTAATGGCCCATCCCGTGATTTCAGTTGAGCCAAATCCTAAATTCTAAGAAAAACTCCATCATCTCCCTTCTGTTTGAAGGGAAACTGCCAACATGTCTCACCCATAATCGTCTGGATCTGAGGAGAGACGTTCAGATTTATGACAGGAGGCAGGGAGCCAAGTCCCATTGATCTCCAGTGGAAATCCCTCAGTGAGAAATCCCTCGCTCCCGTCGCTGGCAGGAGAGCCAGGCTTTGCCTGCATGGCTGGATTTGTTCTCAGCACTCAGCACCATCCAGTCGGAATTCCTATTCCCATCCTGTTATTATCTCTGATTGAGGGGGATGGGAGAGGGATTTAAGGCATTCCACTTGCAGTGATGTGCCATTGCAGGCCCTTTTTCATTTGTTGTCCTCAAAACCGAGTTTCCTGGGAGGGTTTTCACCACTGGGGCAAAGTCTCACTCTCCCTTACTCGCTTTAGGCTCAGGCACAAGTGGGTCAGGGTAATGACTCACTTTCAGTATTTGAAGCCAGCCCAATAAATCCCTAAATGACTTTCTAACGGCGCAGTAAACATAATCAATGCACATTAACAAAGCACTGGGAAGCCAAGAAATACTTTGGGGGGTAAAACATGTACCATGAATCTTTCCATGTTGTTGTATCAGGCAGGAACCACTGACTCCCTCATTGTGCTCAACAGAGACAGATAGGAAATATTTTCCAAAGCCATTCCTAGGCCAGTCCAGGTTTTCCAAAGAGGATTTTTTGGAGCAGAAAGATCTAGGCCTGATTTTTTTAGATATGTAAATGATCTAAGATTCAGGTACATACATAAAGGGTTTTTTACAAATGGCAGAAAATTTGGGGTTTAAAGGACCTCTGGAGGTCTCTAGCCCTCCTGAGAAGACTTCACTGTTATCCCAGGACCTTGTTCAGGCAGCCTCTGAATACCTCAGGGATGACAGCTTCTCCAGCTCTCCCAGGGCTGCACAGCTTTCCAGGGAAGGGAACTGAATACTGCGAAGACGTAGGAACCTCCAAACTGAGAGAATTCCTTTTACACCTGGGGAGGAAATGGGCCCTTCTCTCAGAGTCAGATTCTGACACAGACACAGGAAAGTCAAACACATTTATACACCTCCAGCTCTCTCCATAATCCTTATGGAGGAAAAAAAACCCAAACAAATCATGCCATGCTGCAGCAGCTCAAAGGGAAACAGCAGGCTGCCTGTGGAAAGGCTTGAACACAAGCCAGTCTCAGGTCAGGACACACAAATCCTGCCCCTGGAGCAGCTGAGCTCCAACCAGCATCCCCAGTGAGTCCTGACCAGCATTTCCAGCCACTCCTGCCCAGCATCTCCAGTGACTCCTGCCCAGCATCTCCAGTGACTCCTGACCAGCCTTGTCACTGGATCCAGAGGTCCTGACCAGCCCCAGCCCCTTCTTGTGCTCTGAGCTGCACAGACACGTAGCCAAGTCCCTTCCCAAAAAACCCTGCAGTAAAAATAGACAAGACAGATGGAGGCACAGATTTCTGGAAAGACGCACAGCAGGTCAGGAGCAGAGTTGAAATGAGAGAGCAGGGAAATAGCAGGTCTGAGATCCCAGAATTAAAGCTTTTCCTTTGGCTGTAAGGCACAAACTATACAGTTCAAAATGCCCTGGCCCAGATGCTTCAGCCACCTTGAATTGAGAGCCCAGAAAGCTGCAAAGCCTGAGTCAGATGAGATGCCCCAAAACAGCTACAAGCCCAAAGTGCTTCTCCCAACACCCATAATTCATTAATATCCCTGGTTTTTAGTCTTCTGAGACAATTTTCTCTGAAACTGGGCATCCTCTTCAACTCTCTCAGCTTTCCCTGAGCTGACTCATCACCCCAACCCTTTCCCTTGGAAATCAAGATGTGTTGTCATTGCATCATTAGCTGTAATGGCAGATACTGTTACTGATAGTTACCCTTAATTAGCAGCCCAGCAACCACACTAACTGTGCTTTGTGTTCCTTACCCCAGCGCTGTGTTTGGGTTCACAGAACACTTACAAATAGTATTAATAGTAATTGCATCAATAATAACCATGGTTGTGAGATGTTTATATAGCATCCATCTGCTCCGACATCCATGGTGACAGATAACGCCGCAGCCATCTGGCCTTGCTGGGTGCGCTTGGCTCCTGCTTATCAGGATGGCAAATCAGCCTGCACCTCTCCATCCCAGCAGCTCCCACTGGTTCCGACTTGCCAGCAGCCCTAAATCACCTCCTAAACTGCAGACACTCCTGGAGAGGAGATGGGAACCCCCAGGCTGGAGACGGGAGCACCAAGATGTAAAACAAGAGCTTCTCACTGCAGTGTGCGCAGAGAGAGGGAGATCTGCAAACCCACAGTGAGATAAGGACAGACCCCGCTGCAAACCCACAGTGAGATAAGGACAGACCCCACTGCAAACCCACAGTGAGATAAGGACAGACCTCACTGCAAACCCCCAGGCACTCCCAGAGCAGTTACAGACTTATTGAAACCACTTCTTAAAGTGACCTGGCTCAGGTGTGGCTTTGAAGGGAATCCCCCTTGTCCTGGGCCCTGGGTGCCCTGCTGGTGAGGCCCTGGCACAAACACAGCATCACATGGGTGTAGTGAATGCCTGGGACACATCCCATGAGGTCACACCACCAGTGTCACTGCTGAACAAAGGACAGGATCTGTCAGTGTGTCTGCAGGGAGGCCCAGGCTCTGCTCCAGCAGGCTCAGCAGTGGCACAAGATGGTGCCACACAAATGAGCCAAGTGCCTGCTGGAAATGGCTGAAAACACCACAAAACTGGATCTTTTTCAGCATCTCTCTTATTTCTTCCCCCCAAGCCCAAAGCTAGAGCTCCAGGGTGAAAGAAAGAGCAGTCTCTGTTCTCCTAGCATGAGGAACCCAGCAGGAAGGAATGTCTGGAAGAAGCCACCAAAGCTGCAGCAGTGACAGCCCAGGAGCTTTGGCCTTGAGCACTGTGCCCTGAGCAGGATTTCCAACCAGCTTTTGCTTAGGAGGTCTCCCAACAGAGCAAGTGTGAAAACCACAGCTCTCAGGAGCATCCTGGCAAAAGGTTAATGCTCATTCCGCTTCCCACAGAGCCCTGAATGCCCCTGGACGGGAGTTCTGCTGTGGTTGTGCAGAGCTGCAGGAAATTACTTCCAGAAAATCCCCATGGGCAGATCTGGGCTCCTCAGGCAGGAGGCCCTGCAGGGACAGACAATGTGGCAGCCAAACCAGCCCCCCAAAGCCTTGGTATCTCCACTTTGGCTTCCATGGAGCCTTGGAAATCTCCAGCTCCCTTCCAGCATTTTAATCCTCAGTACCTGATCCCAAGCACTGATTTCCCCAGCTGGAGGCAGGGGGATGTGTTTGCTGCCAGCAGGAAACTCTGCTCTGCCCAGGAAGGCACTCAAGCAGCACTTGTAATTTTGAGTAGTCAGTTTGGCTTGCTGCAGCCAAGGCACCCCAAACCATGCAGGCTGCTGGGGCCCTGCCAGGTCCTGGCAGCTGGAAACACTGCACGGCAAACTGGGCATTTCCTTTGGACAATCTTGACCTGTGCCAGAGCTGTACCAGAGCAAATTCCCAGCAGAGCCTTTGTGCCAGATGGAAAGAGACGCCCTCTGATCGAAGAGCTCCAGGGGATTTGCCCATGAAGAAATCCAAGGCAATGCAGCCCAATTCCAACTTAGACAATCAGCTATTTCTGTGAAAATAGCAGAAATCCTCCCCAGAAAGCTTCCATTTACAAACCTCACCTGAATTCCTTTTCTACACTTTTTGAGGGAATTTTACAAGTTTTGAGGGCTTTCACAAGTCTTTCTGGTTTCAGCCAAAAATATCTTTTCTTGTTAGAAACTGCATTTGAAGGTAAAAGTGCTCATTCCAAGAAAAATATCTGTCAAATCTTCTCATCAAATAAGGAAAAAGATTCAGGAAATCTGGCACTTTCTCTATAGATAAGAACAGTTTTGACCACACCATCTTTTTTCCAATGGGAATATCCTTCATGTGAAAGTGTGTCCCATTTCCTGAGTCACATTCCTAAGAGCTTCATGTTCAGGAAAAGCAGCAAGATTTGGTTTGCCCTTGGTCCCAGACACACAAAACTCTCCAGCTAAAATAAGGGGAAATAACCACATATGTTAAAAAGGGGGGGAAAGTTTCAAATAAACTCTTTTTTTTTTTTTTTTTTTTTTTTTTTTTTTTTCTCCTCCCAGCTCAACTGAAGCTCTTCAAAGTTTCTCCTCTCATGGAGTTGAGTCATTAGTCTTCAGATAAGTGATGCTTGAGCCTCTGATTAAAATGACTGGGGAGCGTCTCTGCGTGATTAAAGGGAGATAACACAATAAAAGGAAGAGGACTTTACACCATTATTATGGCAAATATGTGCAATTCCCAACCTGGGAGCTGCATCAACTTGTCTAATGTAATAAATGCTTCCCCTGCTGGAAACACATCAAATTAGAGTTCGAGGTATCAGCCTGGAGTGTCCAGAGGCCCGGGAGCGCTTGGGGCACTGTGACCGCCAGGCTGTGTGACACAGCGGAGGTGGCACTGCCCCTGGGGTCACTGAGGGAGCAGCTGAGAAGCACCAGCACAGGGTCTGCCGGCTCTGAGACATGGGAGAGGGTGCAGACAGACCCACAGATGGATGGAGACAGAGGAAAGAGTGTGGGGAGGCTGAGGGATAGATGGGAATGTGGCACAGGGTGCCCAGAGCAGCTGTGGCTGCCCCTGGATCCTGGCAGTGCCCAAGGCCAGGCTGGACACTGGGGCTGGGAGCACCTGGGACAGTGGGAGGTGTCCCTGCCATGGCAGGAGTGGACAAGAGCTGTGAGGTCCCTTCCAACACAGCCCATCCTGATTCCATGATCTGGGAGCCAGGAGAGGCTGGCTGGACCTGTGCAGTGCCCCTGCAGCTCTGCCCGGCTCAGAGCCACCAGCTGCAGGTCCTTGCAGGGAGACTTCCTGGGGCTTGGCAAACAGTGGGGAAACAGCTTTGTTTAGGCATATGAAACATCATTTCCAATCTTAGCCAAACTAGAATAGGGCTCTGAAGGGGGAAAAAAGCCATTTTTTGTCCAAAGCAAATGTCTACCCAAGGATTTAGTCAGACCTACTCAATCTGGCTCCCTGGTGGAGACCAGCCAGGAGTCTCTGCTCTCTTCTGGAAGAAAGGATCATTCATTCCCTCCCCAGGCACAATGTGGGGCTCCATTCTCTGATTCAAGGAGCTGCTGTAGTGCTGTAGCTTGTAAAAGTGCAGACAGATAGTTCACAGACACATCCTATTTGTAGCTTAAAATACACCAGTTTATCATGCAAATGATATGTCAACAGAATAGCTGCACTTGGCAATACTTCCCGGAGTAAATTAAGCAGTTAAACATACCATGTGTAATATTAAAGAGGTTATGTGTTACATATAATAAGCACTTGAAGCCAAGTTGTCAGGAAGCCAGGTTTCCTCAGAAATCTGAAATTCAGCTCACAGGAGCCAAGGTGCTCCTTCCCCCTTGAGCAGGAGATGTTTGGGAAATGGGGGTTCTGCCAGAACACCTCGAGGCACCGTGGTCCCAGCTGGGCCCCATGGAGGTTTTATCCATGGGATAAATGGCCCGTTCTCAGCTCCCTGGTTGGCATTTCAGGAGCTGGGGCACACTCAGGGTTTGCTCTGAGCATTTTTCATAGCTTGTGCTCTGTGCATCTGGGAACTATTTGCAACAGCAAAAATATTGCAGGATCCAGTCTTCTCAAGGCTTTGCACTTCCTGGAGGGTGGAAATACCAATACCAGGCAGGAAAAGAAAAAAGAAAAAAAAAAAAAAAAGAAAGATCTTGGATTGTTTCAGCTCTGCAAATTGCTCCCTGAGGCAAGTAATTGTTGTAAAAAATATACACAAATATTCAGATTCGAGTTTAACCAAATACCAGGACATTGGGATTTATTCAAGGGTCAGCAGTCCTCAAGCTTGCCTGCTAATTTCAGACCCCTCTACATCAGCAAATGTTTTCTGTTTCACAGAAACTCAAAGTCAAACCTGGGGGCTCACAGGACTCAAAAGAGTAAAATAAAAATGTTCCTTGCATGCCCCATGAACTAGCTCATTACACTCTGCTCTCCACAGTGGAAACATCTCTGGTGATTTATGGGGAATCAAAGCTAAAATCCCATTTGTTTACCGAGGTGATGCCTGTCTCCAGGGTGTTGTTTTAAAGGGATGTAGTAGAGTGAGGCACGAGGAGTTCCTCAGTCCCACACTGCCTGGGCTCTGTCCCACCCAGACCCCAGCCCAGACCTCCCCTTCCCTAGCACTTCTAGCCCCTCCCAGCTCCCCATAACCATTCTGCACCCAGTGTCTTCATGGACACCTCACTTTGAAAGGAAAGCTCATCTCTCTCTCTGGCTCCAAATTTCAAGACTACTGTGAGCATTTAGGGTAATATTTTTCACACATCCTACAAGCTCATCCCTCCCCCTGCACACCCGTGTGCACATTCCTTATGGTTTGCTTCCCATCAGGGCCCCAAGGGCCTGAAGAGATGATAAAGTTTCTGTAAAGTAGGTGTTTCTCAGCCATTTTCCACAGTCCATGACCCTGTTTAAACCCCTGTGAGAAACAAAGAATGATGCATCATAAACCCCTGCAAAAGGATGGGTTTGAGTTAATTGCTTCAAAAACATGCAGTGATGAGAAATCCAGAAATACAACTGGACAAAAACACCTCTGCTGTTAAAAACACACCCTGCTCCCGGGCTGGGCTGTGCTGGCAAAGCCCCCAGGCACTGGTGCTCCTGCAGCCTCTCCCTGCCAGGATGGGAAGATTTGGGAAAGGATGTTTCTCCTCCCTGCAGGTGTAATGAGACCATCAGCCAGATACTGCCCTCGCTTTGCTGAATTAAACCATCACACTCCTTGATTTTCCCTCCTAAAGGTGTCATTTCCTATTCAGTAGTGTTTTTCTAGCTCTTCTTTGAGTCTCCCCCAAGGTGTCCGTGCCCTTTTGGAACCGGGGATCCTGAGCCAAGCTCAGGGTTATCCCAACCTTCCTGTGCAGAACTGGCCGGTGGATCGCAAGTTGCCCATCAGGGACCTTCTGTCCCCAGGGCTTTCCTGGGCCATCAGTTACCCAGTCCTGCAATGATCCTCTGCATTCCCTGGCTCCACAGCAGGACATCCTTCCCCAGATTTAGCCATGTGGGAGTTGTGTGAGCTGCTCATCCAAGCTGTGTCACTAGAGAGAAACAGAAACAGGCATTTCCCAGAAGAAATCCATCCCACTCCCAGGGTTATCTAAGGTCCAGTCAATAACTCCTGCTCTGGAGGTATCTCCACCCGTCCTAGGACCAGCAGTGGCCCCCCTTCCTGACCTTTTGGTGGCCTCAGCTCAGGGAGATGAATTATCTGACATTTGGCTGTATCAAATACAGTGTTTACTTGACCCGAGGCTCAGTGTCATTAACAGAGCTCTGTGAGAGCCCCTTTTCCTCCCCAGTCTTTGTGTCACTCCAACATTTATCCATGAAGATTTTACAGCTTCTTCTCTTTTCTCCCCCGGCTCCTTCCTAGAGGCATTAAAGGGATGGGGTCAAGACCAGCCATTTCAGGTCTCCACAAGAAAAAAAGCTCTTTGCCTGGAATCTCCTTTTAAGACTCCATTTGGAAACCAATTACAAACCCCATTTATTTGAGGTGCACCATGTTGATTTTGGATGGCTTCACTTTATCCATTAGGATTGTCCTATGACATGAAGACAAATGCTTTTGAGAAGTTTGGCCAACGTAAGAACCAGTGTAGAGGTGACTGATGAGCCTGAGACTGCTGGGCTGGGAGGCACAAAGGATTGGCACACCCAGGGGGCCGACCCCTGAGCAACACAACTGTAAAATTCCATCCATTAAGCTCCTTTGAAAATCTCAGCTATAAATCTTCCAGGCCCAATTCTTTCCCTGCAGAGCTCCCCTGGAAGCAGCAGTTGCTCAGGAACCTCTTTCAGATGCTGGTGGGGACAGGGAGGGAAGTGTCCAGCTCCAGCTGCACTCAGGTCTCTCCCCCAGCAGCAGACTCCCAAAAGGATTCATGTATTCTATGTTGCTAATTTTAGGCTTTAGCTTTCCAACACCCCCAGACTTGGAGACACAGTCCTGCTACCTCTACAGCTTAAATGCTTCCTAATGGCCTCAACCCCGAGATTTACACTGAGCCAACTCACTTTGAAACCTTTCCATAAAAACGCCTTCTGCAAACAGATTTGTTTCATTATCATCGGGCCTGAAAGTGCCTGAAGTAACAAACAACTTCAAACTCCTTCAGATTTATTGTGGCACCAGGTTTGCACTTCACTGCAGCCCCGTGTACCTGGGAGCATGTCTGAGTGGGGACAGGCAGGGGAGGTGGATGGAGAGCCCTGGTGCAATGGATCGGTGATTATGGTGCAATAAATATTGGATGGAGGATCTATGATAACATCTATTACGGCTTTATGAAATATTGATAGTGTCTGAATACATATTGCCTGCTGAACAGCTCGTTCCGGAGATGTTTAATGAAAGACATCTGTCGTTTTATCCTTGAATTTCCATGCAGGAGAAGGATGGCCCCAGTGAGGGCTTCCAGAGCCGAGAGGAAATGGGCTGAGAGACTCAGGCTCACCTATCCAGAGGCGTAGAGAGACACAGACTGTTTTATGTACACAGAGCCTTTCATTTGGGGAATGAATTAACTCCGTGCTCCTCCGAAATCAATCCCTGCACAGACAACTGCCTTTAATGGGGCCAATAAAAAGAATGCACAGACTGCTGTGGAAAGGGGTGGGAGAGACTGGAGACTCCAGAAAAATCAGCTCTTCCTTCAGACTCTCATCCCTGATCCTCCCCTCTCCCCACTGAACCCTGTGTGCAGCACTAGGACACAACACTCGCCCCAGGGGATACACATTCACCCCAAATCCTGGAAGTATAGAATGGTTTGGATTGGAAGGACATGAAAGCCCATCCCAATCCTCCCCTGCCATGGCAGGGACACTTCCCACTGTCCCAGGTGCTCCCAGCCCAATGTCCAGCCTGGCCTTGGGCACTGCCAGGGACCCAGGGGCAGCCACAGCTGCTCTGGCAATTCCAGCCCAGCCCCTCCCCAGCCTGCCAGGGAACAATTCCCAATTGCCAAGATCCCAGCCAGCCCTGCCCTCTGGCAGTGGGAGCCATTCCCTGTGTCCTGTCCCTCCATCCTTGTCCCCAGTCCCTCTGCAGCTCTCCTGGAGCCCCTTCAGGCCCTGCAAGGGCTCTGAGCTCTCCCTGGAGCCTTCTCCTCTCCAGAGCAGCACCCCCAGCTCTCCCAGCCTGGATCCAGAGCAGAGTGGCTCAGCTCTGTCCAATTATTCCCAAACTGAGAAGAGATTGACTCCATTTTAGCAGTGTTACTTTATGAATATGAGAGGAAGACCTTGCCTTTTCCCCTAAATTGCACCACTTCCTACTTGAGGCTTCAAACCAATTTAGTGAACACTCTGAAAGCCCTCATGTGGACATTTCTTACACTGGTAACTTACATGGGGTATTAAATAGCACCTTTAGCTGAATGAATGAAAGTTTAAGTAGTAGTGTAAAAAAAAAAAAAATATATATTTATGCCCCTTGTCACCGTTTATCCTGTCCCCAGTTCACTGCCCAGCCCAGTCTGGGGTGCTGCAGGCTCTCAGCTCACCCAGCTCCAAGGAGGACCAGAGGGACATGGTCAAGGGCCAGCTGAGCACTGCTGTGGATCAGGGCTGGGGCTGGAACTCCTCTCCAAGAGAGCAGAGTTCCAACTCGCCTGTCCCCAGGCTCGGATGGAGGTCTCCTGTTTGAACAAGCACACCACGGAGCCAGCAGCCAAAGCCAAGCTTTGTCCTTCCCATCCCACCCTCCTTCACCTCCCACCTCCACGGCAGTATGTTTCTTCTCCCTGCCTCCCTCAACACCCCTTTTTCAACAGCATTCCCCCCCTGCTGCCAAGTGGATGCTGAGGAGCGCGGGGACAGTGACACGGACAGTGACACACAGCCCTCATGTCCCTCCTGCCACACTCTCCTGCCATTACTGGGAGAGCAGCAGCAGGTTAGACACAGCGGCCTCTCCACGGGTTCACGGCTTCCCTGGCACAATTCCTGGCTCAGCAGTGCTGCTTTGTGCCCCCCTGGGCTCCGGGGACACGTCCCCTCAGCAGCCGGACCGTGCCACGCGTGCCATGTGCGGTGCCACACGCGGGGGCTGGTGGGGGGCACAGCCAGCGACAGCACATCAAAAACACATTAAACAAAGCCAGGAGCCTCAGCTTGGGTGGGTGGGGGCCTGGGGGAAAGGGATTTTTATTTTGTTGTGTGAAGTGAATGAATAATTCATAGGCAAATCATTGACATGATAAATTCCTCCATTTCTCCTCTTTTGTGAATCGACAGCAAACAACTTCCCCATTCCTCCCCTCTGCATTTTCATTATTCAGAATTATTCACTAAACAATTGCTTGGAATAATTCTGGGGAGCAGATTCTCTGCCGAGGATGTTGTGCTGACGTCGGTGGAAGTGGAGCCAGCAGGAGCTGGGTTCAGAGGCCCTGAGCCTTCCAGCACCAGGGTTCGGCTCCAGGTTTGAGCCATCCCGACCAGAGCGGCACAGAGAGGCTGGCCGCTCCTGTTTGCCCTCTCATTACATGAGCAGACACGTGCAAATCAGGTTTTCCACCGTGAAGATTATATTTACAAATGACCAGAGGCTGGAATTGCTGGGATGCAGTGGGAAATTGCTGGATGTCACACTGGCACCCCCAGCAGCACTTCTGCCACCGTGTCTCATCACCAGCCCTGCAGGACCAAGGGACAAAGTGGGATTTCTCCATTTCCATTTCATCTGCTGCAAATGAGCCCTGCCCTTCCCAGGAACTCTCTGAACGAACTGCCAGGCTCACCAGCGCAGCCCTGCCTTTGATATTCATGGGAAGTGAAAAAAAAACAACCCAAGGTTTGCTTTTTAATTTCATGGGAAATTCTGCAGGTAACTTTTTCTTGGTTCTGCACTTCATTTATTCATTTACACACTGACCCAAACCCCGCATGAACAACTGAATGTCTCCAGAATACCACAGCTCTGACTCAGAAAGTCCTTGATATTTATCTGCCTGCAGTTTCCAATAAGTTAAACCCAGCTGACCTGAAATACCAAATTCCAAGGGAGCTCTTTGGCTGATGACTCCCCGTATCTGACAGCAACTGTCTGGGGTGCATTCCTTGTGTTTATTTATTATAAATGAGACACCTGACACCATGAGATCATAAGCAATTTCTAGCTCTCTCCAAATCACCAGTAGGGTTCCAGTTTGGAGCCTCACAATTTCATCAATTCTGCTGCAAAACTTTTCTGTGCTGATTGCCAGTAATTTGCAATGTGTAAGCTGGAGGGAGGGAATTGCTTGGAATTGCTTCCAGTTCTCCTCTTCACCTTCTAGTGGAAATCAGCCCGTGTTGAGCAGGCCAACCAGACTGTTGTGACCACAAAACCCCTAAAAATCTGGAGATCTGATTCTCCTCTGATTGCCAAAATGCAAACATCATATCCCTGTTTCCAGTCCTGCCTCAGTGAGGATGCTGACTCCTTTGGTCATTTCTTTGGTTTTGCATCTGCTTTCCCCACATCACAGCCTGCATCTGGATCTAGGGGAATTCCTGTCATCACCTGTCTATGTACAGATTAATTTCCCAATGAGAGACATTTCATAAACTTGATTTCTGCAAAAATCTGCAAAAATCAGGATCTTCCCTTGCTGTCAAAACCCTCTTGTCAAAACATCTCCCGCCACAGCAAGAAGGATCTCCCACCAAGGGAACACAAATGCAGACCGGTTCTGCTTCCATGCAGCCTCAGATAACTGCCCAAGCGAGCGGGAAGGAGCTTCCTGTGCAGCTGAAATCCTCTGATGTTTCCTCTTCACCTCTTTAAATCCTTCTTTGGTGCCTCTGCCCCCTCCAGCCCGTGCCGCAGGAGCGGGAATGCTCCTGGCAATGAGGAGCTTCACAGCTCCGGATTCGTCCATCCCGCAGGATGTGGATGCTGGAGCCGGCTCCAGCTGCAGGGGCAGATCCCACAGACAGCACACAAAGGGATCATCCCCAGTGTCTGCAGAGATCAGGACACGTCCAGGGGCTCACAGCCTCAGTCTCACTCTCTTTAGGATGTGCAGCCCTGTGCTCCAGAATGTCTCATTTCTGTTTCAAAGCAGCTTTTCCTGCCCATCATCCTCCTGGCCTGGTGTCTAGGGAAATCCTAACTCAAGTTCAAGTCCCTGGCTGTACCACGGGCCATCAACGAGCTGATCTAATCCAAGATGACCCTTCTCACTGCAGGGGGTTGGGCTAAATAACCTTTATTTGTCCCTTCCAACCCAAACCATTCTGCCCAGCCACTCCCACTGTGTGCTGGGGAATGGTGGGGACAGAAAGGATTTGACAGTGTGGCCCCAGCCTGGGAGCCAGGGCAGCCAGATGTCCATAAGGGACATCAAAGTGTTCTCCAGCTGCCCAAGGGAGCTGTAGGTAGATGTGTTTCTGGATTTTGGCTTTGGTTGATCCCTGTCCACCCTGTCCTTTTGCTGGTGGTAATTAAAAGCAATGAGTGGTGCAGCAGGGCAGAGTGACACAGAGCAGAGCCAGTGACTGAGTTTGTGAGACCAATAAATACAGACCCTAAGTATTTCTGACCCCAAATTCCCATTCCCCCTTTACTGGGTGCAGTTCACTTTACTGGAAAAGTAGGAGTGGGCTGAGCCATAATTTATATTTTATTTGCTCAGCAAACACCAGGCAGGGACCAGCACTGGGCACCCCTGGGTACAGGGCAGAGGGGCTCAGTGTGGGCACTGCCCCGAGCCCAGGGCAGCTGTGGTGGCACAGCCAGTGCCCAGGAAACACAATCCCTCACTGCAGCATCCTTTGATTTGGGCTCTGGAGGACATTGTGTCCTTCAAAGAGGCTAAAACAGCAAACGAGATCAGACAGGACCTGGACAAAAACCTCCCCAGTCCTGACTCCCCCACATCGTCCTTTGAGACAGAGACCATGAGTCAAACTTGCTCTTCCTCCTCCCCTCAGAACACCCTCGCTCCTCTCAGCTCTAATTAAAAGGAAGTGAGTGCTCGGAGCAGGGAGATGAATCCTGTTGTGAAACGGGGCTGGGATGAATCATCCCTCGAGGGCACGGTCCTCCTGGGGGCTGCAGGGTCCTTCTGGGACAAGAGGAGGCTCGGCAGAGAGGGGCAGCCAGGACTGCTCCCAGCCAGCCCTCAGTGTGCCCTGTGCCAGCTGGCACAGCTGATGTGGTGCTCTGGAGCATCCTTATCTCCCCAGGAGAGGCTTTCACTGAGCTCTCGAGCACTGGGAAATGGAGATGCTCAACTCATCCTGCTCTGCAAAGCTGTCAGGAGGAGGATGGGAAGGGGGACAGCTCGTCCCTGGCTGTCACCCCATGGAGGCTTTGCCCTCCGTTAGTGACAGCTGATTCATTCTCAAGCAAGCTCGGGCAAAACTGGTGCCTCTGGGATGGGAAACAAGCAGAAATTTAGCTCTGGCCTACAAATGACCCACTGTGGGTCAGGCAGCACAGGGAGCACCAGGAGCTTGGGTCACACTGTCCACAGGGCCTGAGGGTTAATCCATGCCAGGAGGGTTGTAAATCCACAGGCTTTCCTTGCCAGAAGTTCTCTCCAGCCCGGACTGGCCATTTGCTCTGGGAGGGAAGGAGCCACTGCCAGCACCCAGAGCTGGAGTGTTGTCCCTGCTGTGCTCAGGAGGAGAGGTGGCACCACAACTGGGAAGTTTGGGCACCTGGAGATGGACCCAAGCTTGCTGTGGTGACAGTGCCAACACCACGGTGTCGAGATGGGCTCCCAGCCCTGGCATGGGATGTGCCAGGTGTCCCCCCACAGCTCCTGACCTGCAGCAGGGCTTTTTCCCGGGATATCAGGGTGGGAGCAGAGCACCGAGGGGAAGTGGCACAGCCCCCACCCCCAGACACCCCCACAGGCTTCAGGTGCCCTCCCTGCTGTCCCATCCCAGCAGCTCAAAGCACCAACCTGCCCTCCTGGGTGCTGCTCTTCCGCTGGGTTCTGTGAGTCACATCACTGATGTCACCTCCCCGCGTCACCGGAGCTCCGAGATGGATTTAATGAGCCTTTGTTTTCCTCAGCTAAGAAAAACCTCAAAGAGGCTCCAGCATCCTGAGGAGCCAGCAGGTCGCTCTGCCACTGTCTCTGTCCCCACAGGAGGACAGAGGACTGCAAAAGGGGCCAGCAGGCTGGCTGAGAGCTTCAGAGACCTTGGGACAACATCCAGGTCACTCCAGAGCACCTCTGTCCTCACCAGAACCTGCCACGTGCCATCCTCCTCACAGGACAAGGCAGGTGAGCCCCTGCTGTGCCTTGCACTGCTCGGATTCCATGAGGGAACAAGGGACAGGTGGCAAAGGGACAGTGCCACCATGCCTGTGGACATGGGACAGCATCTCCAAAGGCCTCTGCACGAGGAGCTGAAGAGTGTGACATTCCTGGCTGGAATTCACACCCATGTGCTGGCACTTACCCACTGTCACCATGCTCTGCCCTGCAGTCCTGGGGCCACCAAACCCAAGGGACAGAGCCACCCTGGCATCTCCCTGGGGCTGCCCAGCAGCTTTTGGCCACACCTGAGGAGTGAATCCTGATTTGCACCAATATACACATGGAATTTTAAGCTTGTTCTGCTTTAAATCCAGAGGAATAAATCACTGAAAAGCAGAAGGGAAAAAATTAATGACAAAAATTGAGGGAAAAGATCGTTCTTCTCTCTTCTATGAAGGTCACTAAAAAGGGAAACATCACGTGAGGCCCCTGGGAGCCCAGCAGTGTAAATAGTCAGTGGACAGAGGGCATCTTCTATTAAAGAAAGTGTCTCACTAAAATACATAGGCATCATATCAATTATTGGATAATGAAATTCCAGTTAATTTGCTGCCTGGTCAGCCACAACCCTCCTGCCATGCTCCTGAGCAGAGCCAATAATCTTAAGAAAGAATTACATTGGTATGGAGGCAGCTGGTCAGTGGAATTTGGAAAGAGCAGCTCCTTCAGGATGTGGGGGTGGGGAGGGGGCACTGCAGCCCCACAGCCTGTTCCCCCTTGTCCTGTCCTTCCAGGCCCTTTTCCAAAATCCCTCTCCAGCTCTTGGAGCACTTCAGACACTGGAAGGGGTCTAAGGTCTGCCAGGATCCTTCTCTTCTCCAGGTGAGTATCTCCATCAGCTCCAGCTCCAGGCTGTGCCCACCTCATCTCACAGTGTCCTGGCCCGAGGAGCAGCCAGCAGCAGGTGTCCTGGGACGGGCACACGGAGGGGATGACTACACAAAGCACTTCCCAGGAAGTTCCTTCCAGCCCTTTCCCATTTTCAGCTTTGCAGTGACCAGCCCTGGCTGGATCCTTTGCCCAGGTGCTCCCAGACTTCTCCTCTCCCATCTGCCCTCAGCTCTGCCCTCTCTCCTGGGGCTGCACACAGGACAAGGATTGTCTCCATTCACTGGGCCTCCAAAAAGGCAGGAGACAACAACCCCTTGGCTGAACAGGTGCCTTGATGCCATGGGGGGAATAAGACCCAGGAATGGGAAGGTTGGGAGCTTCTTCCCCTTCAAAAGAAAAGCTGCAGTGTTTGAAAACAACAACAAAGTGCCGGATCAGGTCTTGGACCCATGGCCTGGAGCAGGTTTCCAGTACAAATCCCATTCTAACTTCTTTCCCATTACCCTTTTTCTTTCTCCCTCTGCTGCTCTGAACCATTGTCACTTCATAGTACCAAATATTCCACATGTTCCATGCAATTTTAAAGCCATTATGTCAGCTGCTCTCTCCCCCCAGCTCTTGAGGCCCCCAGTTGCTGTGTCAGAATGTAATTAGCTTTTGATGGGATGTTAAGATTTCTTGAGCTCCTGTGGAGAGGCAGCGTGGGGAGAGGCAAGGCAGTGGATTGTGATTGTCACTCCCCATGGGAAGCACTCAAAGACCCTGGAAGACTCATTTACAAAAATGTAAAATAAATAAATAAATAAATAAATCCAAAAGCAGCAGACCCAGTAGGCTTTGGTTTAATCAACTGAAATCACTAAGATTTTTTTACCTCTGTGCTCTTTCCTGCTTGGAGAAAAATGGGAATTAACTCCATCGCGACCGATGGAAAGTGCAGTGGGGAGGCCCAGCCAGGGCTTTATTCCACACCCGGCTCCTGGGAAGCTGGGAAAGCCCTTCCTGAGCTGGGAAAGCCCTTCCTGAGCGTTCATCCCTGCCTGTGATAAGGAGGTGCTGCAAGCTCTGCTGCTTCTCCCAGCCATTCCTTTGCTCCTCCATCCTAACTGGGACCACCCCCTCCATCCAGCCCAGGACCAGCCAGGAGACACTTCCCTAAGCACAAACCTGCCACAGACTCCCTGCAGACGCAGTGCGCTGGTGTCAATACAGCCCCAGCTCTGCATGGTGCTGTGAAACACAGATGGATCCAATGCAATCCTGAGCTATTCCTATCAAATGCCAGTTCAACTGCATAATGGGCCCTATTGATCGCTGTGAGGGCCAGACCAATCTCACTTGTCCTTTCAATGATTATGGTGGCATTCTCTACATTATTTCTGCTCAGCAAAATTAATTCCTCTTTGCCCACCCCGTCCCTGTGGATGGGAATGTGTTCCAGTCTCCATTCCTGTGGAGGTGGAAGTTAAGGAGACCTCTGCAAGGAGTGGACTTAATTCACTTCTAAACTGTTGTCAGAGAATTTGATTGTTTTGTTTTGTTTTGTTTCTCTCTAATACTGCCACTAGCATTAGTGGAAAGAAAACAATAGCTGCATCTGGTCACTTAAGGAGTCAGCCTCCCCTTCCACAGCTCTACTGACATTTCTGTCTCCAGCCTGGACAGTAATGCATTCCATTTTAATTTTAGCAAATGCTTTCTTTATGATCAGAGACATTTTTCATTTGTATGTGTTTGCATCTCTCTTAAAATTCAATATTTCATTTGGGGCTGCCAGGTTACTGCTGCTCCTCAAAATAAAACATTTGTGGCACAGGAATATTTCAAATTATTTTCTCTGGTTTCCTCCACTCAAGAGCAGCAATTGCCTTTCCAGCCGCTCTGGGAGGAGCAGAGAGGAGTCAGTCCCAGTCCCAGTCCCAGTCGCAGTCCCTGCCCTGTGCACAGAGAATTGGGAGGGAAATGGGGCTGCCTCAGGCTGCCATGTACAGAATCACCCCAAAAAATCAAAAGGAGAGGCTGAATGAGACATTTCCCCTCCTTTGGCCATCACACCAGAGCTCCTGGGAAAGAGTTCCCAGCCAATAACTTTTTACAGTATAATCATATTTCCCGTGGGGTCCAGCCCGAGATTGCTCAGGTGGTCTGAATCCCCCCTGTGCTGCCTTGAGCCAACAAAACCAGCGGAAGGGTTCTGCAGAGGGGCTCGAGGGTTTGTTTGCCTGTGCCTGCCTGTGCACGTCCACCTCGGATAATCCCAAAGCATCTGCGTGAGGAAGCAGCCCCTGTGCCAGCCCCTGAGCTCGCAGGGGGAGGGAAGGAGCAGGAGGGATTCCTGCGGGATGGAAGTGGCCAGCACTGGAGTAGTTCTGGGAGCAGGAACTCATCTCTGATGTCCCCTAACAATGCGCAGAACTAAAGGGTCCAGCCCTGCCAAACCCACCTCTGCCACCCATCACCCCGCAGGGAGCCCTGCAGGAGCTGTGTTTGCACGGCTCAAAGAGAGGAGAGATCGTATTTTATATCAGCAATAAATGTCAGCAGCTAAAATCAGCCTTCAATTCCTAACTGTCGATTTTCCATAAAAACAAAGTCTGAATACCGAGCTGGGCAACCCACAGGGGAAAGGTTCTGCAGAGGGGCTTGAGGGTTTGTTTGCCTGTGCATGTCCACCTCGGATAATCCCAAAGGATCTGCGTGAGGAAGCAGCCCTTGTGTCAGCCCCTGAGCTCGCAGGGGGAGAGAAGGAGCAGGAGGGATTCCTGCGGGATGGAAGTGGCCAGCACTGGAGTAGTTCTGGGAGCAGGAACTCATCTCTGATGTCCCCTAACAATGCGCAGAACTAAAGGGTCCAGCCCTGCCAAACCCACCTCTGCCACCCATCACCCCGCAGGGAGCCCTGCAGGAGCTGTGTTTGCACGGCTCAAAGAGAGGAGAGATCGTATTTTATATCAGCAATAAATGTCAGCAGCTAAAATCAGCCTTCAATTCCTAACTGTCGATTTTCCATAAAAACAAAGTCTGAATACCGAGCTGGGCAACCCACAGGTGAGCTGGCAGACCCAGGCAGCTGGGATTTCTTTAAACACTGTGGTACCTGGGGGTATGAGAAATCACACCTCCTTATCACAGAGCAGCCCCTCATTAAAAGTGGATTTCCCACTTCTGAACATGCCTTGGCATCTCAGGATACACAGGGAGCAGCTCAAGGTCAGACATCTCCCTGTACAAGAGCCCTGTTATCCCCAGGCACTCTTGCATCTACAGCATTTCCCCCACTATTTTCTTTCCTAGCGCTTCTGCCCAGCCCAGGTGTAAATTACTTAAGTAATAAAGCTCCCACCAATTCCCCTGGAAGATTATTCCATGGTCTAACAGGTTTTGCCATTAGAATTATTTTTTCCTTCCTGATGCAGTTTAATTTCACCCCGTTACATCAACGTACAGAGAGAAAAGAGAAGAACCACAGGAGTGACAGAGAGGGCAGAAGGATCTAGAAGGGGTCTGGGCAGGATGGAGCTAAGGAGTGACAGGTCCCATGACAGCTGTCCCAGCCTGCTGCAGAATGTTGGATAATCCATCTCCATCTCCTCCCCAGTCTCTGGAGTAGCTGCCCCCAAGCTGCTGAGGCTGTGCCTGCACTGAAGAGATGCTCCCAGTGACCACGGGCTGGCAGGACAGACACAAACCCACCAGATTCAGCCTGAAAAATGAACCCAGGGAAGAAAAGTTCAAGGTGCTGCAGTGCTAGCAGAATATGCTCCTCCTTCCCTAATCAGGATGTGTTATTGGGGAACACTTAAAGACAAGTCAGGGGTAATTAAAGGAAATTAAAAGCTCTCGGTGGGGAGTGAGGTGCTCGGGGATGCGGCAGAGCTGCCAGGCAGAGGAGCTGCCCTGGAAGGGGCTGAGGCTGTGCCGGGGTCGGGGCTCCCCCAGACCACCCACGAGCCAGCCCTGGAGGCCAGGCAGGCTCAAGCCTTTTGGTGCTCCCCTCTGGGACATCCTTCCCGCTGTACAAGGTGTTTCCGAGGAGCTGAGGGAGAGCTGCAGCCCGGGGAGGAGCTCCCAGCCCGACTGTCCCCGGGATGGGACCGGTGACAGCGGAGCGGGCACAGGATCCGGGAGGGGAATGAAGCAGCTGCTGGGACTGCAAAAACACGGCCTGCAAATGGGAGTTCAGCCTGAGCAGCCAAAGCTGTGCCCAAAAGCCAGTAACTCCTGATCTACCCCGAGCTCCTGCTTAACGTGCGAGAAGCTCCATCAGTGCCCGTTTTCCACGATTCCCAACCACATCCGACTGAGCAACAATAGGTGGAGCTCCAAGAGCTGCCAGCGCCCGGGAGCAGAGCAGAGCCGTGCGCCGGGGGAGCCGAGCCACGGCCCGTGTCCCACCCGGCCCTGCGTGGGACCGGTGCCCTCGAGCCGGCCCGGGCCAGCCCCCGGGCTCCCATGGACACGGTCTGCCTGCCAGAAGAGTCTGCCTGGGAAAAACCTGTGCTTTGGGAAGAACTTGTGCGTTAGTGAACTCGGGAGGGATTTAAAACCATGCGGATGTAGCACTTGGGGACAAGGCCAGCGGTGGGTTCGGAAGTGTTGGACTCGATCTCAGAGGGATTTTCCAACCTAAAAGATTCTGTGATATCGAACCAATCTGTCCCACGAAGGATCCAGACCCGCTTCTGGGAGGATTTGGCAGATTCTTCTGTGCTTAGCCTCGCTGCGAACTCTGCCCGAATTCAGGGTCCCGGTTCTGCAGTCCAGGCCACAACCAGCATCTGGGCACCACTTACTCTTGGCCCAAGGAAACAAAACCCCATCACTCTCGATAAATAATCTCCATATTGCATTCTACTTTGGCACAACACAGGCACAGCAAATGAGACAAGCATTGTGTTTTTCCTTTCTCTGAGGTTCGGAGAATGTGAATCTCAGCAATCCTTGGGAAGAATTGTGCCTTGCTTTTCTCTGTGAAGAGAAATGTGACAACACGGTGAAGTCGTGGCTCTTACTGCAGGTTCTGTGTCTGGCTGTAGCCTCACTGTCAAACCTGGACTCCAGACCTTGCCCAGTCATTCCAGCAGACCCAGACTTGCAGCTCTCTAATTCCAGTTTAACTCACACTAGAGGTGCACAACCTGCACCAAGCCCCTATTTGGGGTCCCTGGGGGGGATTGCTCTGCCTGTATGGATGTAAACAAGATGCTTCAGGCAGTCAGACCCTCACAGACTGTCAGGACTTTGTTCCTGCAGCAGGTCCCTGTGGCTGAGTGCTTCCTTTGCACCACAGAGAGGAGTTCTGCAGAGCTCATGATCTCAAGAGACAAGAAAAGCACCACAGCAGAGCACTGTGCCTGCAGGAGCATCAGGCAGCGTGGAAATACAGTATCCCTGGGATGACATCTGTGTTTCTGGAGTTTGCCATGCCCATGGGAACAAAGCCCCTGAGGCAGCCCTGCTGCTGCCCACAGCATGCCAGGGTGACAAATGGAGGCAGTGAGGACAGTCCCCAGGGATCCCCGGGCTGGGTAGGACGGATGTGTCCCCAGGCCTGTCCCCATGTGTCCACAGGCTCTGGCAGGGGCTGCTGGCACCCCCGAGCTGCAGGGGCTGCTTGCATGGAGCCTCTCCAAATCCCATCTGCCAGTGTGGGCTGGGCTGTTTCCAGCCTGGATGAAGCCTGGAAAACCTAGGTGTCTCAGAGAGCGGGGAGCCCAAACTGGGGAGGCCATGCCATCGCTAGGCTTTGGACATGAGGAGTGTTGGCTTAAATACCAACATTTTGCCTGCAGATCCCAAAGCATCTTGTGAGACCCTCACCTGCTCCATCACAGCAGCAGCAGAACATCCACAACAGCCACACAGAACCAAATTTGGGCTATTCCTACCCAATTTCTTTATCAGCCTTTCCCTGTAGATCTGCTGCCACTTCTGTGGATACAGAGCTGTGCATCAAAAAAGGGTTAAAACCCTAAGGCAGCTGCTGATTACATTTTTGTGTAGTTCAGAAAGGCCAGCGAGGCCCTAGAAGCAAACATTTCCCCTTTTAATGATACCTTAATAGATTAAGAGGGACCTGTCTCCCCACAAACATTAAAGCAATGGATGGATTACCCTGGCGACCCCAGCGAGGGATCTCCTGTGCACAGCTGGTGTGGAGACACCAGGGAAACAGCCTGGAAAAGAGCCACAACAGCTTTGGGACCAGTGGGGCACAGGCAGGGCAGCATCACTTCCCTCCACTGTCCCTGCTTGTCCCCGAACAGCCACCCTGGGAGTGGAGCTGTGCCAGGAAAAAAGAAAATGGAAAGTGCTTCTGGGGTGAGAGGAGGTGTTATTGCAGATGTTTGGGTTATTGCAGGGTTTTTCCTAAAAGGAGGAGGAGGGAAGGGGAGAGGAAATATCTATCAAGCTTTAGAAGAAGCAGATGGTGGCAGTGGAAGGGAAAGTGCCTGTGGGATGAGTCCAGTGTGAGTGGGATTAGTCCCAAGCTTGTAAAGGTCTCTGAGTGCTGCTGTTCTGGGCCACCACATCATTGTCACAGCCTCAGGGTGCTCTGCACCAGCCTGGGGGCTCTGGGCAAGACAAAGTCCTGTGGCTGCCTGGGGGGGGTGGTTCCAGGGGTTTGGCAGCTCCATCCATCAGCACCCTCTGTGCTTTGCCCTGGTAGACACCCAGACAGGACTCCTGTCACCATCCCTGGAGGCCCAGCTGCCACCTGAGCTGTCCTCAGGCCATGAGCCATCTCCAGCCAGGATGGCAGGGGACACAGTGACCCCTCAGCACTGGCAGGGGGATGCTGGCCCTGCTGGGACTCGCCAGAGGAGCCACTTGCCTGTGACTGGCAGGATGGAAATATGCCTAATTAGCACCAGTAAAAGCAGCAGCAGCAGCAGGGGCCCGGGCAGCTCCTGCCAAGCAAACATGTTCAAATCAAACTGCAGCTCCTTTGCTCCAAAGTTTACAAGATGTTTCTTTCAAACCCTCATTAAGCCCTTCTGTCGTCCCCCGCGTGCCTCGGTTCCGATGCCAGCACACACAGACCTGCCCCAGCCCTGCTCTAACTCTGCCCCTGCCCTGCTCCAGCCCTGCTCTAACTCTGCCCCTGCCCTGCTCCAGCCCTGTTCTAACTCTGCCCCAGCCCTGCTCTAACTCTGCCCCAGCCCTGCTCTAACTCTGCCTCAGCCCTGCTCCTGCTGGGCATGTGGATGTGGGCATTGCTGGCACAAGAGGCATGGAAGGGCCAAGGAAGCCTGAGGGATTGGATTTTCCACTGTCCAGGTCATCCTCAAGACACAGCTGCCTCTGTAAAAGCCCCAGGACAGCGTTTGCAAGTGGAACTGGAGACATTTCCTGGCCAGAGCAGCACCAAGTGCAGCAGGACAGAGCCTGACCTGGAGGGAGCTGGTCCTGCCCACCCTGGGCAGGGCACACAGGTACATCCCTGCCAAGCTGTTCTTGGCATCAGCAGAACGCTCTCACATGGGAACAGCCCGAGCCTTGACCACAATTTTTGGAAATAATTTAATTCCTTGGGCTCTCATTAAGTGCTGGACACCAAGTCCTGACTCTGGGTGAGTGCCTGGGCTGTTTCCCTGCTGCTGGCACAGCCCGAAACTGTCCCTTCACCAGGTGGTGCCTCGGGAGCTGGGACACAGCCCCGAGGAAAGAGCCAAACCACAGCCCCATGCTCCAGACAGATTTTGCTCCTGAGCTGACACCTGCCCTTTATCCTGAGGGTCTGGGAACACCTGACCAGGGTTTGGGGCCCTCAGACTCTGTGCTAGGGGGTGGCATCCCTTGGCACATCCAGGCTGGGAGCCCAGGGGAGCCCAGCCAGCTCCAGGCACTGGAAAGGCTGAACTCTGCCAATGTTTACTCAAAACTTTGGGCAGTCAGTCCTTTTCCTTTTGCTGTGCTCAGGACTGTGTGAAGTGCAGCTTACAGGCAGCAAGGTGCCCCACAGAGAGCCTGAGAGGCGAGGAGGGAAACATCAGGAGGGGAAATTAGATGGAGAAACTCAGCTCAGCCCGAAGCCGAGCGTCCCTCCCGCTGCCCTGAGCACAGCACTCCTCCTCCCTGAGCCCTGCCTGGCTTTGGCTGGAGCACAGGAGCATTTCCTGCCCTGGGGATGTCCCTGAAGCACCACCCCGTGCCTGGCCTGGCAGAGGGGCTGCAGTGGCCACCTCCATCACCTGCACGGAGCAGGTGACAAAAGGAGAAGAGAAAGAGCTGCAGGTCAGTGCTGGCCATTTGAGCCCCCCACCACTACCACTGCCAGCTCCCGACCAGGGCCCTGTGAGCTCAGTCAGAGCCACAGCCACAGCCAGAGTGAGAGCCAGAACCAGAGCCAGAGCCAGAGCCAGAGCCAGAGCCTGAGTGAGAGCCAGAGTCAGAGCCACAGCCACAGCCAGAGTGAGAGCCTGAGGCACAACCAGAGTGAGAGCCAGAGTCAGAGTGAGAGCCACAGCCACAGCCAGAGGGAGAGCCTGAGCCACAGCCACAGCCTGAGTGAGAACCACAGTCAGAGTGAGAGCCACAGCCACAGCCAGAACCACAGCCACAGCCAGAGCCACAGCCAGAGCCACAGCCACAGTGATACCCACAGCCAGAGTGAGAGCCACAGCCACAGCCAGAGCTGCAGCCAGAGCCAGAGCCCCAGCCACAGCCGCAGCCAGAGCCGCAGCCAGAGCCGCAGCCAGAGCCGCAGCCAGAGCCGCAGCCAGAGCCGCAGCCAGAGCCGCAGCCAGAGCCGCAGCCAGAGCCGCAGCCAGAGCCGCAGCCAGAGCCGCAGCCAGAGCCGCAGCCAGAGCCGCAGCCAGAGCCGCAGCCAGAGCCGCAGCCAGAGCCGCAGCCAGAGCCGCAGCCAGAGCCGCAGCCAGAGCCGCAGCCAGAGCCAGAGCCACAGCCAGAACCACAGCCACAGCCACAGCCAGAGGCAAGCCAGAGCCACAGCCACAGCCAGAGCTGCAGCCAGAGCCAGAGCCACAGCCACAGCAGCAGAGCCTGGGACAGCCAGCCCCTCTGGGTGCAAACAAGCAGGAGGTGAGGCAGTGCCAGCACGGCTTGTCCAGCCCAGGGAGAGGAGCACAGGAGGATTTAGCCTGGAAATGGTGTTTAATGTCTTTAAGTCCAACCATTAAGCCAGCAGTGGCAAGCCAAGCTCTCACTTTATCCCAGGTTTCTGCAGCTACACCTGTGTCAACTCCCCTTGGGATGGTGGCTCCAGCACCTCTCTGAGCTGCACAATGAGCAGCATCCCTGGCACCGGGTGGGAAATGCTGGGCTCAGTAAGGATCCCTGCACTGGGGTCAGCCCACAGAGCTCCTTTGGAAATGCACTCCAAACTCTGCAAAACCTGTTTGGGTTTGTGAGGTGGGGGAAGGACCAGGAAACATCAGGTTTCAACACTCACAGGGTTGTGTTATTGTCCTTTTGATGTTTCTTTTTATTTTGATTAAAAAATGCTTTGAGGTCTGACACAAACCTCCCTCTTGCCCAAAGAGCCAATGTCAACACAGAGCTCTGTGAGCTCATCGGGGGAAACGTTTAGAATTACAGAATGAAAAAACAAAAATTAAAAGCACCAGCCTGATCTTTTCCGAGCTTTGCTCCTTCCTTTGCAGGCACATTCAGAATTTTTTCTCTTTTCCTTACGAAACACTGACATTTTGGGGTCCCACAGCACCCACAGCTGAAGCAAAGCCCAGCTCCCAGGTGGGCAGTGTCCAAACCCCTCTGCTCCCACCCATGGGTATCATCCCAGGGGAATGACCCTGGCTGGCTTTTCCATGCACAATCTCTCATTTTGGAGCCAAGTCAAACACCTTCCCCTCTTGGCATGGTGCACAGAGTCCAGTCAGGCTATCAGCAGTTATTTAGTTAATGCTGGAGAAACCTTGGATCAAAAGGAAAACAACATTTTCCCACAGAAAATGCAATTTCCAACCCCTTGCTGTGCTCAATTAAAGCAACGCCACTAATTAGGCTTCCATCTACCCATCCCACACCCTCTCCTGGGCCAGCAGTTTCCTGCCCACCCTTGTGCTGCCTTAGGCCAGCCTTTCTCCAAATGAAAAAGCCTGTGAAAGGCATGGCACTGGGCAAGGACAGGTTTGCAAACAGCCTCAGCTTCTGGAGCTTGGCAAGATTTGATTTCAGCCGGAGAAACTCAAACCAAGAGGGACCTTTGCCAAATGGTCTGCCATCAGGGCAGCCAATGCAGGGAATTCAAGGTATTTGTGTCCCAGCCTTGCATTTTCTCCTGCTCTGGGAGCAGGGAAGGGGGAATTCTCTACTTCCACCTGCATTTTTGTGACTCTGAGTGACTCCAGCCAGGCCCACTAAAGCATCTGCCTGTGTGGACGCGTTTCAGGTGCACTGGGGGTGTGAACCTGTTTATTTGTGTGCGCTTGTGTCTCTGCACTCCGGCTGTGTGTTGGAACAGGCTGCACTTCCCCCTGCATATGTCTCTGTGGCTACGTGCCTGACTGCGTGGGAGAGCTTCCCGTGGCTTTTTGGTGCCATTCCCAGGCAGCTCCAACAGCAAAAGGCACACTCTGCAGTGGGAAATTATTAGTGAGGGAAGAAGTGGGGAAGAGCTGAGAAAGGGTTAATTTGCAGAAAATAATCCAAATGGGCAAAGAAGTGCCCCAGAGGGTGTTTTTGGTGGCTCCTCCCAGACAGGTGGAAGAGAGGGGACAGGGGGTTTGGGAAGGGTGAAAGGGAGGGAATGACAGGGTGGGAATCACGGGGCAGGCACCACACAAGCTTCCAGCCTGAGCATTTTATTCCCTGGGGTTTTAAAGGGATTCTTCCCACTGAACCTTTTCTGGCATTGAGGAAAGAGGCATCAAGAGCAGCAAACCCTCCTGCCAGCACCTGCATGGCTCCCAGGAATTCCATGCCCTTGACACTGCTGTCCCACAAGGCTTCTCCCAATGGAAAGGTCTTCCAGTTCCTCCCAGAGCAACTCCACACAGCAGCCTCCAAGATGACCAACTGGGATAGCAGCTCTGCAGTCCTGACTGGCATGACCAACTGGGATCTCCAGCTCTGCAGTTCTGAGGGAGCCCGGGGGGGTCCCATCCATCCCCAGCCCACCCAGGCCATGGAGCAGCATTGCTGGAGTTCCCTCCAGGACAAGGGTCCCTGGGGGTCCATCCATTACACTCCTATCAATGCCCTTCTCAGTTCATTTCTTTAACAAATCTTCCCTGTGCATCTTGGTGGAAACAGCCCAGAGATAATAACAGTAGCTATGGGTTGACCTATGGGATTCCTGGAGTGATCAAACTGTCAGATAACAGAATAAATCTTTCTCGTGGGCTGGGATTAAATCAGAGAGTGTTGGCTGCTGCGGCTTCTTATTTATTTGTGTTCTCTTAAATTGCATTTCCCTTCCCCCCATGAAGAGCACTGGCTGCCTGCAGCTGTAAATTACTGCAAACCTTCTGGTGAGTTGAGACACCGAGTCTCTTAACCTTGCAAACATCTCCTGCTTCCCTTAATGGCTGCTGAGAGCTCCCAGGAAAGAGAAAGCAAAATGGGGAACATGATTTGAGGGGGAGTTCATACCTTGGCACTGCCCCGCTCTGGAGATCACCTGCACCCCTCGCTGTGGAACTCCTGGATGTTTCGTGGCCTTGGATGCAGCATTTCCTCTCGGCTTCCCCAGCCTCCCCTCCTGGCCCTGGTTCCCTGCAGCACCTTGGGGCAGGGGCTGGGCTGTGCCTGCAAACAGCCCTGGGGAGCTGGGAATCACAGCCATGGAACCACAGAGTCATTCAGGCTGGAAAAGACCTGTAAGAAAAGGTGGAACAGGGTGCCCGGAGCAGCTGTGGCTGCCCCTGGATCCCTGGCAGTGCCCAAGGCCAGGCTGAACATTGGGGCTGGGAGCACCTGGGACAGTGGGAGGTGTCCCTGCCATGGCAGGGTGGCACTGGATGGGATTTAAGATCCTTCCAGCCCAAACCATTCCATGATTTAGGATTCTAAGATCATCAAGTCCAGCCATGAACCTGGCACTGCCAAATCCACCACTAAACCACATCCCTGGAAGGGGCCATGGCCCTGCTCTCCTGCACGAGCACATTCCCAGAGTCCCCATTTGCTCTGGCAGGGGCAGCACATGGATTACTGGGCTCAGGGGCTCAGGTGGGAGATCCCCATGACTGCTCTAGAGACAGGACCCAGGGGCTGGCTCAGGAAGAGTGCTTAGAGAGATGCTCAGAAGGGTTTGGTCTCTAGTGGCAAGTCAGGAGAAAATTCTGACAGGGTAAAATATGTCCTCCTTTAAAAAAAAATTATAATAAAATAAAAGAGGAATAAAAGTACAAACCAAACCCAAACCAAATCAAGGTGTGAAATTTGCTGTGAAATGATTCTGGAAAAGTTTCTACATTTCAGTGCTTAAGTCCCTGTTTCAGAGGAGGCTTCTGCCTGACCCCCTGATGCTCTTCCACCTCCACAGAGTGAGATGCAGGGGAGGTAGAAATGAGATCCAGGGAATCTGGAGTGGGTGCACAGCAGGATGTCAGTCCAGGCCTACATAGGAAAAGTTCTTACACTTTCTAATCCTTCCTAGGAGCAAAAGCTTTCTGAATCCCACCCCAACAGTCTCCATTGCCAGAACCCTTGAATTCCCAGGGGTCTGCAGAGCCACCAGCACAGCCTCAGGGACAGCGTTCCCCATCCCAGCCCTTCCCACAGCCATCCAGCCTCCCTGCCGTGACCTACACACTTCTTGGCATAAATCCTGAGGAAAAAATCAGACTATGGGATCTAGTTCCCAGCCAGACATTTCTAATGAATCTGATTTTGTAAAAACAGAAATCCTGGAGACACCAAGTCAGCCAATCCCTCTTGAAAGCTCCTTGAGTGTCCCATGGAGCGGGGAGAGATGAGCTGCTCCATATTCCCTTTGTGCTGCTGTTTAAACACCTTCCATTCAGGAATGGCAGGGGCTGGATCAACCGGGCACCGAGGTGTTCATGCTGGGCCGTCAGTGGATGGAGGCTCTGCCAGCACCTGGCACCACTGCGGCCACTGTCACCAGGGGGGACAGCAGCCATCTCCAGAGCCAGGCTCTGTGCCTCCTCTTTAGAGTTCTGGCAGCTCCAGCACCCAGCTGAGCCCTGTGCCGGGCAGCAGCAGCAGCCCAGGTGCCCTGCCGTGCTGGCACAGCACTGTCCCTGCCCAGGAGCTCTGGCAGAGCCCAGCAGGTCAGGGCAGGGCAGGGGGACGCAGCACCATCGTCCCCAAGTGGCAGGGAGTGCTGGGAGGTGCTCTGCCCGGCACAGGGGCTGCCCCAGCCCTCCCCAGGATGCCACACGCAGGGCAGCAGCCCAAGCACTGCGGCTCACATAAAGGCAGGCTGGGTTTAGGAAGGGAGAGGTGAAGCACTGAGAGATCTTCTCTAGACCGTGCACAACAGACTGCTGGCAAACTCCACTCTTGCCTTACCTGAAGGACCATCCTCCAGCCTACCAGTGGGTCAGAGATGCCAAAAAACTCCAACGGGCATTTCTCAGTCCACTGGCTGCACCAACACAGTTTCTCTGGGATTGAAGGTCCTCCCATCACTTCCTTCACCTCCTGGGACGGGAAAAAATTGTCACTTGGCCATTGACCCTGAAATGCAGAGGGCCTGGCACATGGAGACCTGGGTGCAGAGCCATTAACGCTCTGACTGAGCCCCCATCATGTCTGTCAGAGATCCCCCATGGACCCCAAGGACCCCAGTCTGCTCAGGAAGGGGGAGACAATTCCCTGCTGCTGTTAATCTGCAGAGACACCTAAGACCACAGGTAAATCATAGGTTAAAACTGTTCCACCACCTTCAGTGGGAATGCCTTCCCTGTCCTGTGAACCTCAAAGACATGACACTAGGAGGAAAGTTAAATGATTAAGTTGTTTTTCCAAACCATATCCTGAAAAAAAAATCAAATTTTTTAGCCAGAGGAAAGTTGTTTTGGCAGCCCAGCTCTCCAGGAGCTGTTTTGGAGTTCATTTTAGTTGACTGAGTGTGCTCACAGATCTGTGATTAGACACTCTACAGATATTTTTGTTAACCTCCCTATTTGAAATTCTCCCCAAACTTCCAGAGCAGGATTTTCTTGTCCAAGCATTTGTGTTTTGTATCCGTGCTGAAATACTGCTTTATAAATAGCAAGAGCTTTATCTTGACTCTAACCAACAACCTCAACTTAAAGCTAAATGCATAATTTACTGCAAATTAAACTTAATGGGACTGGAATAATTATGTTGACTTTTGGAAGTACTTAAGGATAAATACATGATTAGATATTTTGCACACCGTGAGGAAATATTTATTTCAAAATACAAATTCTTCCCATTGAGCCTTTGGATGGAACATTTAGAGGTGACATGAGCAGCATAGAGATTACAGCCCAGTTAAGGCTGCTTAAACAAATTCTCCTGCAGGACTCGGAGCATTGGAGAGGCCAGTGGAGAGCACAGTGTCCGTGCCACCGGATCGTGGCTTGGGGAGACGGGCACATCCCTGCACGGGGCTCTTCAGCCTCTGCTTCCTGTGCCCGCTTGGATGAAGAGCCCCGGGCTGTCCATGGGAACAGGGTCATCCCCCCCAGCCAGCCTTCCCCACGCTTGTGGCCCAGCCCCGGGGCCAGCAGTGGGCTGGGTCTGTCCCGGTCCAGCCCCGCAGGCAGGACAGGGGTCAGAGGGGGGATGAGGATGAGCCCAGCCTGAGCCACGGCAGATCTTGGCCTTGCAGGGACATCCCAGGTGATAAATGGGCCACCGGAATTAATTGAATTTGGTTTTGTTTTAATGAATTAATCTGCCAAGGTTAATCAGGAGGGTTTAGCACAGCCTCTCTCAGCCCTGCCTCTGCCCTTTGGCTCAAGGCAGCTTCCAAAACGCCACATCAAAAGGAACAAGCCCAAACTTCAGAGGGCTGAAGTGCCACAAGCTGCTGGGAGGGACAGGGATGGGGGCTGCAGGTGGGACCCCCACCCTGGGAAGGGTCTGGCTTCCCCTGAAGGAAGAGAGGAAGAGGAAACCCTACCCACCATTCCTTTGGCAGCCTTGGTCATGGCTCTCCATACCGGGGTGGGTGAGATCTGGGCACCCTCCTGACAACACTCCCTGTGTCCTGCAGGGGTTTTGGGGCTGTGGGCTCTCCAGGGGCAGGATGGCCACAGAGGGGCCAGTGAGGACAAAGCTGAGCATCCACCGGGAACACCGGCTCCGCTGGGCAGGTGGAGAGGGGTGGGACAGGGGTCCCCACCTGCCACCTCTGTAGCAGCTGCTGGATGCCTCCTGGGCTGGAGCTGAACTGTCCAACACTTCCAGTGCTGTCTGTCAGCCAGGATTAGGGAACGAGCCTGTGGATGGAATGAGAGCACCCAGGTCACCTCCAACAATACCATGACATTGGCTTAGGGAAATTCTTACCAGCTCTACCGGGCATGTGTGCTGCAGGTAACAGCACAAAGGAGGTGTTGAGCTGGCAAGCAATTGCCAAGAGCCAAGAGTTAGGCACTGGACTCGTATTTGGATTGGTTATTGACATGCAAAGTGCTCCCTTTAAGGGGCCCTGATCTGTCCAGGCCTGGCAGAGCAGCAGCAGGACCCAAATGCCTCAAGCCATGCCCATGCCAAGCTCTCCTGGCTCTGCAAAACAGGGAGAAGGGTCCCATCCCATCCCATCCCATCCCCAGCTGCCCCCAACAGGTTACTCACCAGGACATGCTGATGCATCCAAGGTGGGACAGAAGGACATCTCCACAGGATGAGCACCTGAACTTCTGCTGCTGTCCTGGCTCTGAGGCCCTGTTGGCTCTCTGGGCTGGCCATGACTCTTCCAGAAGATGCAGGAATGAAGTAAGGAAGGACACTGATGCCACTGCCCCTGAGGTCCCAGGGCCTCGGAGAAGCACCAAACCCAGTGGCCACCAGCCTTCTCCCCACAGAACTGCTCCCGTTTTTACCTTAACAGCCACAACTCTTGGTTCCTGCTGGGAGCAGCTGCTGTCACTCTTCAGACCAGTCTGAGCCCACCCTGCCCTCCAAACAGCCCTGGGGACACAGAGCTGAGCCCCAGGGACACCCTGCCAGGGCTGAACCCACACACCCAGAGCCCTTCCCAAGGGCAGGACTTGGTTTTAATTTGCATGATCCCCATTTTTATTATTTACAAGTAAAGTGTAATTACTGCTTCCTTCATGAGCCTTAATTAAAGATGAAAAACAATCCTGACAAGTCAATTAGATTTTTTTTTCCTTGGTCTCCATTAAATTAAGACTCAAGTGTTAGTGGAAGTGTTTCGTATCACAACACATTTAACTGAAGGCTGCTTTGTAATAAATAAATCACTGAAGACCATGCAGGAACTTTTCCTGAAGGCTCTCCTTACAGCAGGACTTCATTTCCCAGCTGGGAAATGCTCTGGCACTCTTTTTCTTCCACACCACCTCTTCCAGCAAGGGGGAAGCCCCACCAGAAGCCGTGGGCAGTCAGGGTGGCTGGTAACCATGCCCCAGCCGAGATCTCCAGGAAGGCACCAACAGCAAAGCTCTGGAAGCACAAAGCAACCCCATCTCCTCTGTGCCACGGGGATTTGTAGGAACCTGGCCCTGCAAATCTATTCCCAAAAATACCCTTTAAAAGATAGCCTCAGAGCCCTTTTCTGCACCTCAGGGCTCCCCACATCACACCTCCCAGCTCAGAGCCAGGAAAGAACTCCAGAGGCCATCACAAATTTGGAACATTTATTTATGCAACTGATTTTTTTTTTAAAGGAAAGAAAGCCAAAAATAATAACAAAATAATAAAAAAACCATTAACAACTGCTGGAGGTGTGTGGTACAATCCACATCAGACATGTCCCTCCCTCGGTCCCACTGCTCCATCCTCGTCCATGGTGGAGCTGCCTCACGGTCCCAAGTCCCTTTGGCACCAGCTCTGGGATGCTGCCATCTTTTAGGAGCACTTTGCATATAGACAAAATTTTTCCAATTTGGTGTTTTTCTTGGGTTTTAATTTTTTTTTTGTTTTGTTTTGTTTTTTATTAAAAAAAAAAAGCACCACTCCAGTCTGTAATACCAATAAACATTATCCATCTTAAGAACAGTATTTATATTTTTATATATAGATTTCTACATATATATTTCTATGTACAGGATGTCCTTGCCTCGTGTCAGAGGAGCACGTCAGTAGAAGCTGGAGATGGGTTGGGTTTTATAGCACTTGGATTTCAAAATCTGCCTTTCACCAGAGATGCCCTAAAAACCCACAGACACCCAGCAAGGAGGTATCAAAAGAAAAAAAAAAGGAAAAAAATCTTGATTTTAAAACATATATACAACTCCTCCAGTCTCTGTAGGACTAAGTGGGGTTTCTCTCCTCCTTTTCCTCTTTCTGGCAATACTTTACCTGCAGAGCCCTGTGGGATGCTCCCTCCCTCTGGACTGCAGGGAGGATGTGGGTGGCCCAGGCAGCAGCATTCCTCCAGCTCCCCGGGCTGGACAGCCCCCAGAGCATCCCATCCCATTCCCAGGGATTTTGGAGGCTCAGCTCAGCCGTTTTATCCAAAACCAAACAACTTCTGCACCCAGCATGCAGCACCTTCCCTAGGACAGCACAGGCAGGTCTATGGAGAGATGGGGACTGGGAAAAGGACACAAATTTATCCCAGTGTAAGTACTAGTGTAGCCAGGTACTGGTGTTACTGGACCATTTGGGAGTAAAAAAGACCTTTTGGTGACAGACAGAATGGGCACACTGCAGGTGAGACAGCAGGGATGGGAAGAAGGAAGGAATAATGTCATATAGCCCTTGGAATAAGTTATTGTCAGACTGTGAATTCCTCAGGGAGGAGGTGGCAGAACCAAGGGTCTGGGATGGTGCTGAAATCCCCATCACCACAGCAGTGGCACATTGTCCAAGGGCACAGAGGGCAGGGATGGCTCTTCCTGCTCTCTTTCACCTTTGGAAGGTGGGTGGAAACCTCTCCTGGGTTTGCTCCTCCAGCCATTTCAGCTGTGCAGCCTTTATGATTCCCTGGATAGAATTCCCTGGGCGATGGAGTGGCAGCCCCAGGCAGGCAGGGCGGGGAAGCTGCCCCTGCCCTGGGGAGGCATGGCTGGGGGACAGGGGGACAGGGATGGGGCGTGAAGGGGGCAGATGGATGAAGGACAAGGCTGCCCACACGAAACCTCAGCATCTGGAGGACAGTTTCTCATCTGCTCTGCTCCATCCCCCCCAAAAGTGATGGGGAAGGGTTCTGCCTGGCCCTCAGGACAGAACCAACCTCCCCATAGTTCCCAGACCCGGATCCCTCTGGATGCACCTTCCCAAGGCCATTTATTTTATTACAACCAGCCTGAGAGCAGAATCCCTGTAATTACATCAATGGAAAAAATGCCATCTCACACCCACCTGCAGCAGGATGGAGCTAAAACGCCTCAGGTACCTTCAGCCACCAGCCCTGGTGGCACAGAAGTGTGGGGACCTTCCCCTGTCCAGCCCCAGTGCACAGCTTTGGCCACAGCTTTGGCACAGCTCAGCCCAAGCCAACACCACCCCAAAATCGATCCTCCTGCCCCACCAGGCCCAGCAAGCCAAAAGCATCAATGGGCAACTCCCCAGGGGTGGCATCCAGGAAGTATTTGGGATGGACCCAAATTTTGAGGATTTTGCTTCAAATGCAGTGATGCACAAAGGAAGGGTTAAAAACAGACCCATGGACCACTGCCTGTGGGACATCAGGAAGAATTCACTGCTACGGATGGAGAGGAAAGTGTGGAGACACTGGGGAACCATCCCCGCCAACACTTTGCAAAAGCACCAGGAGGGTCCAGATCAGTGCTTGCAGAAGGACATTGCATGGCCAGTGCCCCCCATCCCTCACCCCTGGCTGTCCAGGGCTGGATACACAAAGGGTCAGAACTCACAGAACTAAAACAGGATCAAACTCATGGTGCCAACGGGCAGAAACTCAGGAGCTCCTGGGGGGCCTCTGCTCGGGCTCAGAGCGAGTTCCACCGAGGCAAAACCTCCGGCAGCCTCCGGGCTCCTCGAGGAGCAGCTTCAATTCTGCACACCAAAGAACAACATCTCCCAGTGTCCATCCTCCTCTGATGGGAAACAGCCTCAGCTCCTTCTGGCCTCCTCTTCCTCCCCTCCCTGGCCTCCTCTCCAGCAGCTCCAGAGACCCAGCAGCACTGCAGGGCCACATCCCACACACACCAACCCCAGGACGAGCTGTGGGATCCACCCACTCGGACATGCCCAGGCCAGGGAGGAAGGATGGAGACTGGAGGATGAAGATGAAGAGTGGCCAACACATCTCCACGTCCTTTTGTTTTCTGGATCTCAAGTTTCCTGGTGGGTTTTGCTGTTTTCTTTCCTTGGCTGTTTCCCTGCTCACCCCGAGCAGGGACACAGTGCCCAGCTGGGGAGCGCGGTTGGCACGGCCCCTACACAAGCCCTTGCTGCCCCTCTCGTGGCCAGGTGCTATCTGGTCTCCAGGGACTCCAGGTATTCCAGTGCTATGTCGTAGCAGAAATGGTACTGCTCCTGTTCAGAGAGAGAAGGGAGGGTGTTACGATCCTGAGGGAACTGTTGCCCAAAGTGAATGTGAGGAAAAACACACATCAACAGCCCTAAGGAAACAGCTGTCAGCCTGTTGGGGCCCCCTGACAGTTCTGCTGAAGCCACAGCCAGGAAAAACTCCACTCTTGGCAAACAACACCCACTGCTGGGGCAGGGGCATGGTGCCCCAGATCCCACAGCTCCACACGCACTGAATTCCAGCATTTGGGAACACACAGCACCTTCACCTGCCCGAAGGAAGGGACCAGGACTGCAACATCCCCTTCCTGTGAAAATACCTTTATTCACCACCCCAGATACAACCAGCACTGGAGGCTCAGCAACTTAATCACCTCAGTGACTGACATGTGTCAATCAAATGGTGGAAGAGACGTGGGAACAACAGTCTGGGGTTAGAGGTGTCCACAATAAAACTTTAGGCAGGAGATCAAGGAGTTTTTGTTTCTGAATTCAGCAGAGGCTGGAAAAGGGCAGAGCACCCAGGCAAATATCCATGGTTGGAGTGGATGGAGATGCCCTACCCTGGCTGCCAGGACATTCCTTTATCATAAATTCTCTTGCCCAGCAGGACTCCCTCTCCCATCTTTTCGTGAGACATCCAGGGTTGCTGTCAGCATCCACCCACCCTTCACTCCCCATCAGCTGCACAAAGGGAAATCCCAGAGTGGCTGACTCCTGGTTTTGTTACAAAAATCCCTGAACTGGGGCTTGTGAGGGCAGGCTCATCCATCCCTGTCCTCCTTTCCACAACCTGTTCCTGTGCTCTCCCACCCTCAGTACAACTCACAGCACAAAATCCTCAGGAGAGCTCCGACTGTGGCAGTGCCCATCCCAGGAGAGCAAAACCCCAAACAAATCAGGATTTTGTTGCTGCTGCAGGCACTGGGACTCAGGTGGGAGCGCTCCAGGTGTGACAGCAGGGAGGGAGAGGAGAGAGCTCATCTCCCCAGATCCTGGCCGCAGGATGGGGATTGGAGCCTGAGCTCTGGCACGAAAATCCTGTTATCCCACACGGGTGGGTGGCCACAGCATCCCAGGTGGGAGCAGGCAGAGGGGGAGAAGGACTTCAAAGTGAGGAGGCTGCAGCAGCCCAGATTAAAAGCACATAATGCTTTTTGGATTAAGGAAAGGGATTGTTTCCATTTATCATCATATAAAAATAACCCCCGGGGCAAACAGAGGGGGAAGAGGCGCAGGCAGCAGGAAGTGCTCTCTGCTGGGCTGAGCTCCTTACACCAGGCATGGATCCGGCCTCCCGGTGACTCTGGGAGATTGAGATTCCCAGAATAGCCAGTTCAGGTTCATTTGAGGCGGGAGGAGGCTTGTGTCCTGATGGGAAATGTGTTACCTTTTTTTAATACCCTTGCAATTTAGCCCAATGGGTCTGGTGGCTTCATGCTTGTCACATCATCTTTCCATTATCTGCATCCCTCCCCCTGCTCCCCCATCCCCTCCCTCTCCTTCTCCTCTGCTTTTAATTCCTAATGCAAATCACATCCCCTCCTCAAAACCATTTCATTTTGCAACTTAGGGATTTTATAATCTAAACATGGTAAACATTTTCAGCTGGCTTGCTTTTAAAACATCATGAGGCACCTGGATCCCTCCACCACAGGGACAAACAAGTGCCCGCTCCCTCCCCTGTTCCATCATCAGGGGCCTGAATTAGGGCAGAGGCTTTTTGCCCTGACCTGCTGCCAGCTCCAGCCTCCTCCTGAGGACACAGCACTCCATTGCTGCTCCCAGCAGCTTGTGCACCCATTCATTTCACTCCAAGTGCTGTCATTCCCTTGCATATTTCTGACAGGAATGTATCTCGCTCCACACCAGCACTGCTCCCAACGCCACAAACCTTCCAAAGAACCACAGTTGCATCCCATGGGTTAATGTGACTCTGCCTTACAACTCCTGGGAGGATTTCCAACAATCCCAGCACTGACTCCAAGGCTGTGCTGGCACAGCAGGATGAAGACAGGCCCAAGGTTGCTTTGAGGAGCTGCCTCACTTCCCAGCCCACCCCAGCACAGGGCTGGCCTGAGGACGCCCATGGTGCTGATCAGGATTTGGAGTGGAAAAGGCAGTGTTTTGGGAGGTGAGCATCTCCAGCACCTCTCCTTTGTGCCAGGACCAGAAGTCAGGGTGGACAGGGAGGGTCTGGTGCTTACCAAGGTCTCCACCATATTTGGTTTGTAGTTGCGGAGGGTCTTGGCAGCAAAGAAAACATCTGCCATGTTGTGACACTTGATCATCTCCAGGATCATGGTGGAGGCACAGAAGGTGCCGCTCCGGCCACCTCCGTTCCTGGTGGGACAAACACACATGTCAGGGGTGACAAGGTGGCATCAGAGCACCTTCCTGCTCCCTCCAAGTCTCGCTTTCTCTATCCAACCCTGCATCCCAGGGGATGTCCCACAGCAGGGGCTTGTATCTGTACCAGGGGACCTGAACCTGCCCCATGGGGTGGCAGGGCAATGATCCTGCCCTCCAACCCTCCTCCCAAGAGCATGAAAGCATCCTTTTGGATTACCAAGGCTGGATCTCGGACATTTGGGCTCAGGTCCCAGCCCTCCCATGGATCAACTCCTTGTGACCTTGGGGAAGCTACCATGTCCCTCCTGCCCTGCACAGAGTGACCTTGGGCTGGTGACACGGTGGTGCTGCTGCCTGGAGGAACTGCCCCACAATCCACATGGGGCACTGGGAACCTCCCCACATCCTGGGCTGAACCCCCGTTCCCACACCACCACACCTGAAGCCTAACAGCAATGGGGACATGGGAGAGGGAGAGAACACGATGCCAGAGCTTTATAAAGCATGTTCTCAAATTATCCTTCAGCTAACGAAGATGGACAAGGCTGTAATTAGTTTTTGATTAAAGGCTCGCCTGCTGTCTCTCCCCATCTGTGAATGTGCTGGGTCCCATCTGAGGGGAACACACACGGTGTGCATGAGCCAATCCCACTGGAAGGACAGGGGTGGACAGGGCTCAGAGCAACCTGAGGTGTCTCTCCCACTGGAACAAGATAAGCTTTAAGGTCCTTTCCCAGCCAAATCACTCCATGATTCTCTGTCCCCCCCCAGCAATGAGCAGCAAGTGGTGGGAGTGGCACAGCTTCTGCCACGTCCCTTCTGAGCCTGTTACACACACGGGATGCGGGGACAGGGCTGGGACCTCCGCCCAGGGTGGGGGACCAGCACAAAGGGCAGGTTGGTGTCACCCTGCTGAGCAGCCATCTCATGGATGAGGTGACCCAAAACTCGTGTTGTGGCAGAGGCATCCCCATCTGGAGACAAAGTCACCCCAGTGAGGGCTTTGTGAGGATCTCCAGTGCTGTGCAGAGCCTGCTCCTCCCCAGCTGACACTCACAAGCAGTGCACCACAGTCCTGCCATCACCACTTTCCTTCTGCCACCTCTCCACCTGGGCCAGGAGGTGCAGGAAAGACTTCTTGGAGTCCGGGGTGTCTCGATAGGCTGACCAGCGCAGGTACTGGAAATGCCGGACCATTAGGTGCCCCTCCTGCAACTGGAAAAGCAAAACTCATCAGCTGGAACCCATGGGCTGCCCTCATTTGCCTCCACTAGAGATCTGACAGAGGGCAGGAGAGGTTTGATGGAGGGAAGGAGGGGATTGTCACACATGGACAGCAGAGGCAGAGAGGAAAACCCTTTCCTGCTGCTTTAACATGGGTAGTTCAGCCCTGGTCTCCAGCTAACACTGGTTCCACCACCCCATCCCACCCAGGACAACTCCACTGACATGGTTTATCCGACCTCACAGCATCTTGGGCTCTCTGTATCTCCCAAAACCTGCTCCCAGGCTCCTGAGCCTCCCCAAGGCTTCTCCATCACACCTTCCTCTTTGCATGGCCAAGATTCATGGGATGTGGTTCTGTTGTGCTCACTGTAAACCAGGAGGCTGCTGAGAGGCTGCCACGGAAGCAGGAGCTTAATACCTGGTAATCTGGTTAGTTTAGAAACCTAATCTGGTTAGTTGGATCCAGGAGGAGGATTACATCCACAGAGCTCAGCAGGCTTTAGCTGGGCAGATGTGGGACTCCTGCTCTGGAGCACTCGGAGCATCCCAAGTACAGGATGGGATGAGACCACGGTCACCCCCCCAGACACAACCTGGGGCTCACAGCTCATGTGTGGGGAGCACATGGAGGAGAAAGGGGGGCCAGGGCCAGATGGGGGACACTCAGCTCTGAAGGGCTCCATCAATGCAGTTTCAGGTGCCTCCTGAGTGGGATGAGCAGCAGACCTTCTCCACTCAGCAGGACCAGACATTCCTGTGGGGGAGATGATATTCCTGGGGACTGAGAGCTGAGGGCATTTGGTGCCCACTCTAACCTGCAGATTTCAAACAGGGGCTTTTCTGAACCTTTTCAGGAGCTCTGAGTGAGCTGGTGATGTGCCTGTGATGGCCTGACCACCCTAGGCTCCAGTTTTTGCTTCCAGCTGCAAGCCAGGAAAGCAGAGGAGGACATGGGAAGAAAGAGGAAAAGTGGAAAGCAGAGGAGGAAGAGGAAACAAATAAATGGAGTTGAAAAAGAAGAAAACTCCTTTGACAGCCTGGGAAAGAAAGTTTTGGGATCTGTTTTGAAGTGAGGTGAAAGCTCTGGAGCACTTGTGACACCCCAAATGCCCATCTCCATTCCAGCAAGGCTTGGCACAAAGTGACTCCATGCATTTCCCAGCCCTGCTCCAGCAATCTGCTCCCTGGAGGAATCTCCTCGTCAATCCAGAGATTTCCATCACGCTGCATTTTAATTTAGCCCAGAGTATATCCTACCACCTGAGAGATGAGCATATTTGGTGTAGGATTTTGTGCTGACACCCAGGAAATGCCAGATGCTGCCTCGGGGAGCATGAACCAAAACCCTCTTTGTGTTAAGAGTTCAGATAATCAGGATTTATCTCCTCTGGCCCCGGCCACCCCGCTGAAGCACCTTCCCAGCCGGGCCGTCAGCCAAGCCACACATTCCCTTCCAAGCTCCCTAATTCCCATCTGCCCAATGACCTTCACTGGGGCACTGGCCTCAGCCTCTTGGCAACCATTACGAGTTTAAAGACATCGGGGATGCCATCTCCTCCCAGCTGGCATTTGTAGGTAAATCAGCTGCTTCTTTCCAAGTACAGCTCAGCATCACCACATCCTTTCCCTGCTGCCCTGCATTTCTCTTCATTCAAGGCAAGCTTAACCAGCCATGCAACACTGACAAAGGGTAAAAATCTGTGTGGATCTTCTGATCCTGCAGGGAAAGGGCTCTGCTTAAGCCAGGGGAGCTGCTGTGCCCACATGGAGAGTCTCCATCCTGTGCTATGTGTGTGGCAGGACAGAGATGGAGCTTCAGGCAGGAGGAGAAAGGTCTTCTGGCAGTTTTCTAACACTTTTCAAGGAGCTGTGAACTCCAGAAAGGTTGGATGAAGCAATGGCAATGTTACAAATTCCTCTCTGGCAGGAGGAGAGCTGGGGCTGTCTCCTCTGCAGGAGCTGAGTTAGGCTGGAGACCCCAGCAGTCAGGAAGGATCCTACTGCTCTCAACAACTCCCTGAAATGTTGAAGCCAGGTGGGGTCAGTCTCTTCTCCAAGGTAAAAAGTGATTAAAAAAGAGAAAACAGCCTCAAGCTGCATCATGGGAAGTTTAGATGGGGTATTAGGGGAAAATTTCTCCACCAAAAGAGTTGTCAAGCCCTGGCACAGGGTGCCCAGAGAAGCTGTGGCTGCCTCTGGATCCCTGGAAGTGTCCAAGGCCAGATTAGATGGGGCTTGGAGCAATCTGGGATACTGGAAGGTGTCCCTGTCCATGGTAGGAATAACATGACTTTGAAGTTCCCTTCCAACCTAAACCATCCTGGGATTCTGTAATTCATATAAAGCAGCTCACCCGTGTGATGTTCTGGACTCGGAAGAGCCGGGACACGATGTCCTCATCCGCCACTCCCGAGATGTATTCCACCTCCATGGGGCCATAGTGCTGGAGCCCTGGCTCGGGCCAGTACTGCAGGCAGGGCTGTGGAGAGAAGCACAGCTCATCATGACTGGAAATGCAGGCTGGGACACAGGGAAGGGCATCAGGAGACGCCCCTGAAGGGAGTGGCTGGCGCTGGACCTGGGGGGGCTGCTGGCATCCCAGGGTGGGATGGTGGCCCCAGGGTGGGTGCTGGACCACAATGCCATTTCTCACTCAGAACACCAATGGCTGGAGGATCTCCCAGCTTACTGAGCGATCAGAGATGAAAGGTCAGGTGCACCCCCAGCACCCACACAGCCCCCTCACACTGCACGGACACAACAGCTGACACTGCCTGGACACTGCTGTTCCAGGAGGATGCAGGATGGGCTGTGTCCCAGTTCCAGCACAGACCTGATCCCACACAACAACAGAGCAGGGCTGGGCTGCTCCCAACTGGCTCTGAAGCCCTGCTGGCTTTAGGAGCCACTCTGCCACCAGCAGTGACAGCAACGTGGGATGTCAGTGCTCCTCATCCCATGGCCAGGACATCCCACCAAGCCAAAGCAATCCCAGCCTGCACCTCTGGGGAGCAACTCCCCCTCCCTGTGTCCATCATGGCACTGATGGATTGCTCGGTCCCTGGAGCATGGGTGAGATTGTTTTCACAGTGTGACAGCTGGGAAACCAGCACCAAGACAAAATATATGATGTTTGTCACCACACTTTCACAGGACATTTAGCAATGCAGGTCAGCCACGGCCTGGGCCCAACTGCACGGCAAATGTGTCTCAGGAATAATTGGTTATTAATAGGGGCTATAAATCTCTGAGATCTCTGAGCCTTCCAGACTCAGAACTATAATTTGGATATTAAAACTTCCCTTGGCAAGGCGTAGTTCAAGTGAGGGCTGTACCCTCAAAGTCACCTTTCAGAGCTGCCTGCTGGCAAGGTTGATTTATTACCTGTTGGTCTTATACCAGTAAACATTTATGATCCAGCTAAATATTGTAACCCAGACACCCCTGAAGAACAGACGGCAAGAGAGAGGCAGGGCTGAGTAAAGAGGAAAAGTTGCAGCAGGAAGGGATTCTGTCCCTGTGCCCTGCTCAGGTGAGACCCCACCTGCAGAGCTGCCTCCAGCTCGGGGAACATGGACCTGTTGGAGCAATGTCAACACCAAGGGAATGCCAACGCCAACTCAAAGCCAGCACTACACCAACTCCAACACTATGCCAACTCAATGTTAGTGAAACACAAACACCATGCACCCAGGCTGGGCTGCTGCTCAACACCTCTTTGCCTCCAACTGGCTATCCCTGTGCTTACAGGGGACAAATCCTGAGTGCTGCATACAGGCCTGTGTCCTCTTCCAGAGGAGAAATTGCTGAGTGAGCAAGGCAAGGGGCTGCAGCGCTGTCAGGGCAATGGGGACAGAGCAGGACAAAGCCAGTCGCGGGGACGCAGCAGGACAAAGCCACCCATGAGCCAGCACAGTGCAGGCAGCAGCACTCACCCAGGCGGAGTTGGACTGGTTGAGCTGGTTGAGCATGACGATGGAGGTGCAGCCATAGTCGTACACCAGCCGCCAGAAGTCGGTGGTGGTGTTCTGCAGCGGGTGCAGCGTGACGATGAAGGCAGCGCTCTTGGTGTAGCTCTGCAGAGAGGAAAGATGAGCACCAGTAAGGACACGGTGGTGACACTGGAGCCACTTTTGTCACACCCCAAAGAATCAGTGCAACCAGATGAGTGGGACCAAAACCCTCTTCTCCAAGACTGAGCAGAACTGATCTCCCTGGCACAGCCTCAGTTCCTCCATGCCCTGGTGATGGGGAGATCCAAGTGATCCCTGCCTGGTCAGGATGAAAACACCCACATTTTGCTCTCACAGGAAAGAGTATTTTGCATAAATAACGACAGAAAAGATGCTACCTTTGAGCAAAGAACAAGCAGAAGCTGTGGCTCCCAGAAGACCCCAAACCCCAGCTCAGCACCCTGGCCCTGACTGGAAGTATCACCCACAGCATCATCCCCACCCACAGCACCCCACCACCAGGCACTGGGAGCAGCAGAGACAACCACTGACCTGGGTTCAAATTTTTTTTTTTTTTGTGGGGAAGAAAACCCCCCAAAAAAAGATCTTAGAGATTGCAAGAAGGAAGTGGGAGGAAAGGAAATTACTGTATCTCTGGTTTGTGCTTTGAACAAGATACATCCCCACTTGGTCATCCTGCTGCTGGTTTGCCAAGGGACAGCTGAGCTCAGCACTGCATCAGGCACACTTAACACAGTTTGGCTCAAGCCTCTTCAGACACAGAATCAGCACAGCTCTCTGCTAATGGGGGTCCTCTGCCTGCTGCAGGACCTCCTGATTGAGCTCACAGAAATTACCTTATTGAACCATTCCCGTGGCCATGTCTGTGGGCAGCAGTGAGACCCCAGCACTCAGCAAGAGCTTTCCACCTTCAAGGAGGGGCATGAGAGCAGCAGGGGGAAAGAGATTTTACCATGTATTGCCCGGGCTTGCCTTGGCACAGGTGTAAGTGACAGCAGGGTGTGGGGCAGGGCACGGCTCCACTGGCACCAGCACCCCTGATGGGTGGCACAGGCCAAGCTGATCTGACAGATGGACAGACTGACTGAGCAAACCACTTTGGCACTTAAAGAGAATGAGACTTTTTTTTTTACCCTAAGAGGGAAATAGGTTTTATCCCTTCAGCAAGAATTTCATCCAAAGGGCTTTGTCTGTCTATAAAAAATATTTCATTCACTGACCCTTCAGCAGAGATTAAGGGAAGCTCAGTGATGCATAAAGATAAAATGGATATGCAAACAGCAAGCAAGCTGGAAACAAAACTCCCATCCCACTGCAGCACTATGAGAGCCACTCCCCACCACCAGCAGCTCACTCTGCTTTACAAACTGCTTTTGCTGTGGGAGCAGGAATCAGGGAGATGGGATCTGCACAGAGATCCAGCAGGATAAATCACCCACAGCATGAAAACATAAGGCTCAGCCTGGTGCCAGCACTCAGCCATGACCAGGAGGGTCTGGGGAAGATGCCTGAGGTGTGGGGGTCCCTGTGCTGCCCATGGAAAGCATTTCAAGGAAAGGAAGTAGGGCTGGTGATGAATGACACCATCCCTCAGTGTGGGCTTGGAGCCTGCAGCATCCTCTGCTCTGCTTTGTGATCATCAGCCATTAGGAGACAGCTTTGTCACCACCGGGTCCTTTCTGACTGCATCAGGGGGAGGCATGGTGGCTCTGGGAGCAGTTCAGAGCCCTCCCAGTTACATCACCAGTGGCAGGAGGATCACTGCAGGGGCTGGCAGCACATGGGGGGCTTAATGCTACCAACCCCCCCCAAAAGCTTCCTCTCCCTACGCTGCTCCACTGTCACTGCAAAATCCTGGAGTCCCTCAGTGCCTGGCTCATGAGAGCAGGAGAAAACCTCTTGCAGGGTGCTACTACACAAAAGAAGGGGTGGCAGGACCCCATTATGCCATCCCAACCCTTCCCTCCCTACACACAGCTACCATGAGCCTTCCTACCCATGTGCAAAACAAGGCCATAAATTCAAACCAAACAAAGTTCTGCTATGAAAAGTTGCCTGAGCCCACAGGAAGCAGCCTCTTCCCTCCCCAGGGAACACTCACGTCAGTTAAGGCCGCATTGATGTAGTTGTTGCTGTCTCCATCCACGGAGATGAGGAAGGGAAGGCATCGGTCGGGCGGCAGGACGTCCATGCTGCGGTTGCGCTCCCGGTTGCGAGGCAGGAGCGCGATGCTGCACTCCTCCACGTCCAGGTGTGGGGTCACCGAGTTCAGGGTCTGCGGGTACACGGGTCCCCCTCAAAGCCCTGCCTAGTCCCAGCAGGGGTGGGCACCGGGAGGGTGAGGACAAGGGGGAGCTGCAGACGTTTTGGGATGCTCACCTGGAACTCCTCCCGCAGCTGCGAGGAGTTGCTCTGCGGCTCTATCCTCACCATCTCCTTGTAGGTGGGCTTGAACTCGCTGGCAGGGATGCTGGTCTCCCCACACAGACAGGCCTCCAGGATGGCGTCATGGATGAAGATGTACTGCTCCTTTGGGGAGGAGAGGGGACAGGGCTGAGCCTCCAGAGCCGGCTGGTGACAGCAACCCCAGGTGTCTCCAGCTGTCCCCGATGCCAGCTCACCTCCGTCTGGATCATGTTGATCCTCCGCGAGCAGAGGGTCTTCACACAGTTGTAGATGTCCACAACGCCCTCGCACTCAGCCATGTCCAACATCACATCCAGGACGATGTAACAGCCAGTCCTCCCTGTGCCAGCACTGGAGATGGAGGGGGAAACAGCAAACACATTCCCAGTCTGTGCTGGCATCCACACACAGCCTGAAAGGCTGCTGGCCACCGAGCAATGCCTCTGTGGACGAGGGCTCAACACACAGATCCTGTACCCAGCAACCCTACAGGGCTGCCAGGACCTCACACAGCTCCAGAGGCTGGTTTAGCCTTAAACCTGCCCAAACACACCTGCTGCAGCCCCAAGGGTGTGTGAAGGCCAGATAGGCACCCATATCTAAAGTTCATTTTTAATTTAAGGCAGCACAACACATGGTTTTTGCAATAAAACCGACAACTAAACCATCTAAGTGCCAACAGTCCCGTGGGACCCCAGCCCAAAAGCACCAAGGAGGGCTCAGCTGTGAGCCCTGGCAGAGCAGTGAGGCTCCCCTGGCATGAACAGGTCTGGATGCACCAGGTGAGACCCTCAGGGTAAGGCTAAGGCCAGCAGGGTACCCAGAGCGAGTCCAGCAGTGGTGACATCCAGGCCCTGGCATGGCTGGTGTCACAGTCAAAGACCTACTGTCTGACACCCCCTCCAATGATGTGTCAGGAACAGAACCACCCCCCCGTTCCTCTCCTACAGAGTCTTTTCCAATGAAATACTAATTTCTGGGGCTGATGAATCACTCGTCATGATTATCAGTGATTACAGGCTATGGGCACTAATCACACTGGCTGGTGAATGAACGCTGATGAGGCAGTTGACAGGGAGAAATCAAATAAAAAATAAAAAATCCCTCCCACTCATCAGCTCCTCCTGGTTTGCCCAGTGGAGGAAAAGCTATTAGCCCATCATGTGGGAAAGCCTGCTCAGGGCACAGAGAGCCACCAAAGCTGCTCAGATGTATCACTCGTGTCCTGCCAGCTCCAGTGGCTGAGCCCTGCAGGGACAGCCCTGTGGGAAACCCTGGGAACAGGACTGTCCTGCTGCCCCCTGCCTCTCCCTTCAGCCAGACCCCAAGTCCGGACCATCAGAAGTGGTCAAGCTGCTCATTGCTGTTTTACCTTTGCCAACCGGGACAGAGCTGTCACCAGTAACAGGCTGGGGCAGCCCCAAAACAGTGCTGCTCCCTGCTTGTCCTCCTGGACCAGCCCCTGCTGCCACCAGCCCAGCAGTGACATTTCAGACAGGTGCCATCACAGAGGGACGTCAAGGCCAGGTTGGACAGGGGTTGGAGGAATCTGGACTAGTGGAAGGTGTCCCAGCCCGTGGTGGGGGAATGAGCTTTAAGGTCCCCTCCACCCCACCTGTCACACATGCCCTGCCCTCACCTGCAGTGGATGACGATGGGGCCGGCGTCGGGCGGTGTGGACGCCTTCACCCTGCGGATGAAGGCCAGCAGCCCCGTGGCGTGGTAGGGGACACCGTGCTCGGGCCACGACATGAAGTGGAACTGCTTCACCTCGTGCCGGGCCGAGTAACCCCGCTGCAAGGGAAGGGTGAGAGGGCAAGGTCACTCAAACGCTTGATTTTCTCAGGAATCCATGATTTTGCCAGCTCAGCACCCAGGCAGATGGGACCACACAGCAGTCACATGCTTGGGCAGCCCCACAGCTCTTTCCTCTTGGCTGCAAGAGGGTTAAAAATCACCAAGGAGAAAAAGGAGGAGGTGGCAGCAGCCTCAGGTGTCCCTGCCCAATAACCAGACCGTAATTTGACATCCCTGTAGATTAAGGGGTAAATTGCACTGGCTCCATCTCCAATTACCATGCTGCAGAGTGATGGCTACATCACCTCCAGCCCAAAGGAGAGGAATGCATCTTTCTCCCCCACCACACTCACACAAAAATTAAACACTCACTCACTGTCCAAATGAAGGTGGAACTTGAGCCGCTCACCCGGCACAGGGTGCAGAGCCAGGGAATAGGCAAAGGAAGGAGCGACTGGTGACCCCATATTGGGTTAAATAAACAGGATACTCATAAATGCCAAGCTGTGGAGCGTGAGAGGTGCCCGAGGGGGGGTCTGTCCCCGAGGCAGGGTCGGGCAGGGACAGGGCCGTACCCTCTCAAGGGCGAAGGTGCGCACAGCGTACTCAGCCAATGTCTCTGACTCCACCAGCGTGATCTTGATGTCCCCGTACATCTCTGTGTCATCTGGCCAGTACTTGGAGCATTTCACCTGCAACAAGAGCACAGGATGGGGGCTAGGCTCTGTGGAGATGGCTTCCAGCAGGGATGGGATGGCATGGCATGGGAACAGGGACGCTTACCCGGCCCACTTCCACCAGCTTGGTGATCATCACGATGCTGGAACAGTGCTCCTGCCACACCATGCGCCAGAAGTCGTACACCATCTCCTGCTTGGGCCCTGTGGGACACAGTAAAAGCCCCCACAGAGGGATGGGCACGACCAGCAGAACCCAGCCCTGGCAGTGGCCCAATGCCACCATGTCATCCCCTCCTGCCTGTGAGGCACAAACAGCTCCACAGCACCTCAGAGCCCTTTTCCCCAGGGCTGTGCAGTGCCAAGGGGAGGCAGGAGGGGTGGGAGCACCTCCACATTGGCCCCCTCCCTTCCCTTCCTGCTCCTGCAAGGTTTAATCCCACCAGGAATAAAACCTGGCTGCTACACAGGAGCTGAGGAGCCACTGGCTGAGGGCAGGGCCTGACTCACCTTGTGTGGCTATGAAGTGGTTGGACCTGTGGTAGCCCTGCAAGGGAAGAAGAGACATCATTCCCAAGCTGGGGCACAGACCTTTAGACACTTCCCAGACACCCAACTGGTAGAAATTCCCCACAGCCACTGGGCCAGGTCCTGCAAGTCCACTGCAGGAAGAGAAGGTTCAGCAGCCATCCCACACACAGCACACCCTGTCCTGGGATGGTGCATCTCCTGCATCCCACAAGAGGCTCACGTAATGCCCAACCCACACCCCTGGTCTGCAAAATCCTTTATCAGCACCTTGAGGGATCCACAAGCTCCACTGCAGCTCCTTCTGACACCACACGGCTGCCAGAAGAGCCCCACTAGTGACCCCCCCACTGCACAGCAGCCACCTGGTGCTGAGACAGCCCCACTCCCCTCCTCCATCCCAGCTGCTCCGCCCTTAACAAGGTCATGCCAAAGAGCACATTCCAGCCAGACTACTGCCAGAGGGACTGTGAACACAGTGTCCCACACCCCGGCCACACGTCCAGCAGAGTTAAACCACACCACACGCATGGAGGTGACAGTGGCTTCTCCATCCCCTGTGGGTCTTTTCACAGGGGACTTTTGTGGGTCAAATTCAACCCCTTCTCAGAGCATACAGGCCCTGCTTCCCATGCCCCGGTGCCACACAGACCTTGCTTTCCCATTCCCTGGATGTTCCCAGGTTTATGGACACATTTTCCCAGCCTGCATCTCCCTGATGGTATTTAGTCCACACTGCCCAGGGTGAGGCCTGATAGGAGACGGGAGCAGAGAAGGGAGGAGAGGGGGAAGAGTCTACTTACTTCTCGGTTAATCCGAATCTTAACGATCCCATTGGGACACAGATTTGAGAGAAAAAGATCAGAGATATTAGTGAGGCACAGAGCAGAGAGGGGTTAGAGCACCTGCCCTGGAGCAGGCCATGGAGAGACAGGGCAGAATGGACACAGGGGACAGGTTGAGGGACACTGCTTGGGCACTGGGATCAGGCCACCACTGACAGACAACACTCTCTGGGCAGGAGGGAAAAGTGGGATTTGCTGCTGCTTCCAGGAGATGCTGGAGCCTTCCTGCAGCTGCTCTGGTCTCAGCATTACTGGAGGTGGCAGGGGACATCACTCTTGGGGACACTGCTCTCAGAGGACACCAGGGCTGGACTCTGCCCAGATTCACACACACCAGCAGGATCAAGGGATACTCCAGTGTGAGCCCCAGATGGTCCCTTGGTCCTCTCAACCTCTGCATCCCCCACCCAGGGAGAGGGAGATCCACGGCCACATGAGCAGGTGAGGGGGGAAGAGGATATAAAAGCAGAGAGGGAATGAGAAGGAGGGACAGAGCAGAGCAGAGAGAGATGCAACAAGCAGAAACTGCTGATGAACACAAATAAATCAGGCAGGTCCTTCATGATGTGTTCCAGAGATGCACTGACCAGCCCACCCTGGGCTGTCCGAAATCCTCCAAATGCTGCTGGACAGACCCTGAGAGGCCACAGGAAGCTCGTGCTGCAGCCCAGAGCCCCAGGGACACAGGCCCTGTCCCCACTTACGTCGATGTAGTTGGCATTGATGTAGTCGGAGTTGGGGTCACCCAGCAGCGGGTGCAGCTTCACGCGGTGACGGTCATCTGGGGGAAGGGGACAAGGAGCCATCAGTGCCTGCTACCCACCAGGGCACTCTGAGCAATCACTCTGGCCCAGAAATCCGCAGAACATGGGATTCTGAAGCTGTTTGGGGTATCTAAGCCTTTGCTAAAGGCACTCACATGTGGACACATGATCCTGTCTCCCTTTGGTCTTGTCTTTCTTCTTTGAAGCATCCCAGCCTTCAAAGAAACTCTGTAAGGAAAGGATGGACATTTCAAGCTGAGGGCAGGACTCTGGGGTCCCCCCAGCCCCAAAAACTCCCTGGGGAGCAGGACATACAGGGTAGTACCTCCACCCCAACACCTGGCTCTTTGCAGCCTCATCTCCACCTCCACAGCACACTCTGCCAGCTACACACTCCTGTTACATCCACAAAACAGTCTATTTTCCAGCAAATTACAGACTGCCTGTTTTGGTTTTTTTTTCTAGGGTTGGTTGTAGTTTTTTTTATTCCTAAACCTTCCCAGCTCCTTTCTCTCCCCAGCACAGAACAGGTTTGTGTGTAATAACAGTGACATTCATAGATTGGCATAAGAGGTGGAAAGTGGAAGGAAATTACATGTTTTCTCCCCTCCCATAATATCTGAGTGCTTTCAAATGACTAGTTCCAAGAACATACAGCAGCTTTTCAAGGAGCACTAATGATTATCACAAGCCCTGGTTTGTCCAATGCATGAAGGGGTGGGGGGAAAGAGAGCTCCTGCTCCTGAAACAGCTGAGCATTAAACAGTAATTTCACTGGGAAACTTCAATCTCCAGACCTGTGGGACACCAAGGACTCAGGAAACTACCCCGCTGCTGTGCTGAGGCAGAGACTTGTGAAATAACCTGCTCTGTTACAAGTGCTCTGACCTGGCCAGCTGGGATGGACATGATGCCACCAACCACCAACAATTCTTGGGAAAGAAATCCCTCCCCTGGCATCACCCTCCCCAGCATCCTCTCCCTAGGGTCTTCATGGTCTTGGAGCTGCCAGATTGCAGAAGATTTGCTTCTTCTTAGGCTATGGCCATGCTTATCACAGGCCAAGTGTGCTGGAGGGCAGAAGGTGACATGGTGATGCCCAGGGAAAGGAAAGGGAAAGGAAGGAGCAGGCCTGGCCCTTGCAGGAGAGCTGGGATGACACACTGCAGACAGGGCTGGCCGAGCTGGTTTGGCTCATCTCAGGGACCTGCTCAAGCTGAGAAATAATCCAGAGCTGCCAGCATCAGCCATTCAGTCCCGACTCGGGGACACCCCCATGCTGACAGTGCCAGCCCAGAGCTGTGAGCTCCAGCTCCATCCAGAGCTCCAGACCTAGAGCATTGTCTCCTTGCACATGGATCCCATCCATGTCCCCCGTCCATCCCACCTCCCGCTCCCCCCTGAGACGCTGGCACGAGGTGTCCCCACCTCATACTCCTGCTTGAAGCCGTAGCCCTCGGCCGTCTTCATCTGGTTGATGTGCTGCAGGAGGTCGGCCACGCGCACGGCCGGGTGCAGCTGCCCCGTGTGGTACGGGGAGCCCTTGCGGCCGCACTGCCGCCGCGGGGAGCCCCCCAGGAGGCTGCTGGACTCATTGACCACACTGCTGCGCTGGTCACCTGCACAAGGGAGGGACAAGGAGGGGCTATCGGGGCAGCCAAACGTTGGGCTGCAGCCCCATCACCTCCTCACACCCACAGAGGGGTGGGGAAGGCATACCCACAAAATGCAGCTGCTGCAGGCCCTCTCTGGGGTCCACCAGCCCTCAATCCCACTCCCATCCCCTCGTGTTCTCTGCAGCTTTTCCTACACCACAAAGCCAAGAATGCCCAGTACAGCCTCTTAAGACCTCAGCAGGTCTATTAGAAATCAGTAGGCAAGGCCATAAGGGGATAATAACCTCATTTCCCCACGGCTGGAACAATGAGCTCCCATGCAGACAAGCAAGAGCTCCATGCCCAAATATTCACACAAGATCCTCAGTTGAAATGTCCCCTTGCCAAAGTCTCCAGCACAGCTTAACAGTTCATTTCCCTCACTGCTAGAGACCAGCACTGGCTTCCTCACGCAGTCACAAATGGAGCTCACTGCTGTTTGATGGAGAGCTTGTGAAGTGTTTACCTGGTTTATGTCTTTGCTGTGTCATTACCAGCAGAGCCAGGCTAAGACCTCACCTGTGTTTGTCAGGGCAATTTCCCACACCAGATCCCAAAATCTGGGTTTGCACAAAACCTGATGCTCTGCGCTACTCCCAGAGATGGGCAAGCAGGGACCTATGGAATGGCTGGGGTTGGAAGGAACCTTAAAGCCCATCCAGTGCCACCCCTGCCATGGGCAGGGACACCTCCCACTGTCCCAGGCTGCTCCCAGCCCTGTCCAGCCTGGCCTTGGGCACTGCCAGGGATCCACGGGCAGCCACAGCTGCTCTGGGCACCCTGTGCCAGGGTTTCACCACCCTCAGAGGGAAGAATTCCTTCCCAATATCCCATCTATCCCCTCTGGCAGTGGGAGACAACAGGAAAACCCAGGAGAGTGCCTCCACATCCCATGACCTGACAAATGGGCTCATCAGCTGCTGGGATTAAAGAGGAATTAATTGCTGGCATTTGCAAGGTGCTGCCATAGCCACATGCTGAAGAACCACTGGGGTTTCCATGAGGATTAGTGACTTTCTTTTAAATGCACAGAAACTGAAGGGGTGTGTGGGGGGGAACAGCCTCCAACCAGTCACCAAGTCATTAATTTCCCTTCGTTAATTAAGGATGTTTACAGGCAATGGAGACTCTCCCAGCCATGGCAGGCAGCCCAAGCTCCCCAGCTCAGCCCCACCAGCCTTTGAGAGTTTCAAGGACAGCAACCAAAGAAAAAAAAAACCCCAACCTAGCTCGATGTATTCAGAGGAGGAAAAGTTTGCCCTCTGGGCTTTAATGATCCATGAGACAATGGCAGGGAGCGCATCAGTCCCGCAGGCCGTGCGGAAGAGCCGCGTGCAGGCGGCATCTTGCAGCTACTGTAACAGATGTTATTAGCATATGGCTGAAACTGGGGCAGCCAAAGAGTTATTTTACAACTAAATCAGCATGGAGACACATCCTCCAGTGGGTGTGAAGTTATCAGTCTCTCTCTGATGGGAGCACAGGGGCTCTTTAACCCTTCAACGCCCAGGCTGTGCAGGGAAGGCTGGGGGAAAGCTTCCAACCTCAGCGTAAGCCAGGAGGTAGGATTCACCCAGTTCCAGGGGGCTGCAGCCCAATCCCAAGCCCACAGATGGCCTCAACCGGCCCAGCCACAAGCTCAGATCTCCATGAGAAGACAGAGATCCAGCTCCCCACAACAGCTTCCCCTTCAGCACAGCCTGGATGGTGGCAAAAGCTCCAACACCGATGAAATCCATGCCCTCGGAGATTTACACAGGGCAGGGAAGAGCCTGCTATGCCACACACATCAGTCTAAAATAGATGTAACACCAAGCCTTCAAGAGAATCACAGAATATCCTGAGGTGAAAGGGACCCACAGAGACCCCCAAGTCCAACTCCTGGCCCTGCACAGACACTCCAACAACCCCACCCTGTGCCTGAGAGCATAGTCCAAACACTCCTTGAGCCCTGGCAGTCTGTTTCTGTGATACTTTGGAGTTACTGGGCACCTTTGTGGCTGGAAGGAAGCAGGAGGATGTCAGGGTCCCCATCCTTACCTTGGTTCCCCACAGCTGTGCAATGGGAGCAGGGGGATGCTGGGTTACCAACCTCACCTCTGTTTCCACAGTTGTGGAAGGAGAACAGGGGATGCCAGGCTCCCACCCTCACCTCACCTCTGTTTGCATAGCCGTGGGTGTCCATGAAGGACAGCCCCAGGCGCTCGTCCTCCTGCAGGGTGCTCTGGTCGGTGAAGCTCCTGTCGATGGCACTCATCATGTGTGTCTTCTCGTGCCGGTAGTTTATGGTGGCTTTGGTCATGTTCACGGGTTTCCTGCAGTGGGGAGCAGCAGAAGTGAGCAGGGCTCACCCTCAGGTGCTCTAAGGTCCCCTCAAAGCTCCTGGGCTCAAATTATTCCAGGAGCAGAATGGATTATTTGCAGTAGTGTGGTCATCATGCTTCGGTGCTCTGCTGTCCCAAGCCAGTCACAGCCACACGTGCAACATCCCTTGCTGGCTGCAGCAACTCCAGCTGCTCAACCTCAGTATGTCCCCTCCTGTCCCCTGTCCTTGGACAGCCAGGTGTGCTCCCTGTGCAGTCAAATGCTCTCTCCAGCCACCTCCCATCACACTGATCTGCCCCAGCCCTGCCCAGCCCCAGTTCTCCAGGTATGACACCCTGGACTAGTGGAAGGTGTCCCTACCCATGGCAAGGGTTGGAATGAGATGAGCTTTAAGCCCTTTCCAAGCCAAATCATTCTGTGATTTTAAAGCCATGTCAGGGGCCAAATCCATCCCAAGGGATGGGCTGGACCCCCTGTGTAAACCCATGCTCAGCACCCACTGAGGAGGCTTTTCCCCCACACAGGGTCTCTTTAGGCACCTAACAAAGATGCTGGAAAATCCCAGGAGTTCTCACTGGGACAGAACCTCCCACCCCAAATTCAAGTCATTCAGGCAAAGAAACCTGAATGAACATTTTTGAGGCAGCATCAGGCTCCAGAGCCAGAGCAGTGATTAAGCCAGAAGGATGAACAGATCTGAGCCCATGTCAGCATTGTGGTGGGGCTGGAACACTGCAAGGCACTGCTAAAATCCAGAATTCAACTCAGAGTTGCTGACCCTTCACCTTTACACTGCCTTCTGTCTCTAACAAGCTCGGCAGCATTATTTTCCCTGATCCAAAGAGACCCTTAAAATGCACTTGGCAGAGATAAGGAGGTGCTGGAGCAGCGGGGTGAGGGGGGTGGCCGGGAGGGGGGTAAAGCAGGAGAATGACAATTACTTACGGGTAATAGGAGTAAGAATAGTAGTTCCTCCTGGCAAGCGTGCAAAGAGAACAGCAGAAATTGCATAAACAGCTTTTCTCCAGCATTGGGAAGGGAGGTTACAGGGCAAGTCAGCTGCCAGAAAATTCAATGCACCATAAAGGAATCAGGCTCCCCTGTGGCACCCACAGGTTATTTACTCCAGGCAGGAGCCAGCATCCTGGCAGGAGTGCACAAGCACCGGCTCTCAGTGTGATCACACTTGTGGTGGGTGTCCACAGCAACCTTCTCCAAGGGGTCATTCCATAATTTTTAAGAGTGAAAAACAAAGATGTCCCAAATGTAGGAATTTCCCCCAGGCTGTTGGTTAGGGACCCAGACAGGTAGATGGCATTGGGATGTCACATTCACAGTCCACCATTTACCACAGACAGACATATTCCAAGGCTGCTTTTCCATTCCACCACATCAGTGTTTCTCCAATGGCAAAGCACTCTGGAGAACATTTATCAGCTCATCCCAGCTTCCCAACAGCCCCAAATTCAGGCTTCTCAGCACCAGATCTAATTTGTGGCTCTGGTTTATCCTTCAACAGGTTCATCCTGGGATGCTGAAGCAGAGCTGCTCCTCCTCCTCCTCCTGCCTGGCAGCACTGGCAATGGGAATGGGAATGCAGCAGCCACACTCACAGCTTCCCACCCACAGCATCACTCCCCAAAACACATCAGCACTGCTGGCATCTGCTCCATCAGGGGAGGAGCCAATGGAGCCACGAGCCAGTCCCGCACCTCAAAGTCTGCAGGGATGCTACAGCCCCACTCTTCCAGCAATGTAAATCTGCAAGGATCCTTCCAGGGTGCACGGAGCCATAAAGAGCTTTGCAGATTTACGGGGGCCAAGGCTCTGCCCTGATGCTTTTCTCTCCCTGTGGCTGTTCGTGTACTTTGCTCCATCCTCCCAAGCCCAGTGTTTAATTGCTGTCCTTTATCCCAGCTCTGAGAGCCCCCCCGCCTGGCACTGCCTCGAGCCCTGCACAGAAGAAGCCACTTTTCCAGGGCGTTGCATCCACGTGAAAAGCAGTGGCCGCATCCCCAGCGCTCCCAGGGATGAGTGTCCCGAAAAGCCCTCACCCTCCCCCCACCATGAGCTCCCCTAGTGCAAGCCCACCACAACAGCCACGGCCACATCCATGCTAGATGCGCTCCTGCTGGCCTGGCCAAGGCAACAGGGAAGCCCAGAGGCAACATCTCAGTGTACATTAAGCTAGTTTTTGTAATTTTGGGCTGGAGGTGCAGGGCTGCACACCCTGCAGTCCCGTGGCTGCTGTTGGCAGGGAAGAGCTGGTGGGATGGGGACAGCTGGGCTCAGCACCAGTGCAGGGCTCGGGCCAGAAGCGTTTCCATCCATGCAGGATTGCCAGAGCCACACAAAGCCAAGAACCAGGAGGAAAAGAAGCAAAAGACCAAAAATTATGAGGGAGAGCGACAGTGGAACAAAGCTGCAGAGGGGGTAGGGACATCCCCAGGACTTTGCTGCTCGGTCCCCAGTGTCCCCTGCCCTGCCTGGTGTCACAGAGCATGGGGGCTCTGTGCCCAGTGGGATGCATGGGCACGTAGCCCGAGGGAGCATCTGGAGCCTGCCCAGGGCAGTTGAATCCCCACCAGTAACTCCAGACAGTGCTGGGGTGGTGGAGAAGAGCTGAGCTGGGAGGGAGGGAGGACCAGCCACCAGCCCAGGTCTCCTTACCCTTTCCGAATGGCGACGATGATGGCTCCCAGCAGGATAATCAGGATGATGAGCCCTCCAGCACAGATCCCCAGGATTAGGCCCATCTCCTCCGAGTGCTGGGACACCTCCAGGGGACGCTTGCTCTCTTTGCAGGCAGCTGCCAGGGGACAGGGACAGGCAGAGGGGTGGGTGGACAAGGGTGCTTGTGAGCACCCACCACACTCCACTCCAGGGGGATTGGCAACATCAGGCATGAAAACACTGGGATTTGTCCCATGGGATGCTCGCTTCTCCATGAACACAAGTTATCCAAACAAGACACTACAGGGCTCTGCAGCACCACACTACGACTGTGGACAAGTCCCTCTCTCAGTTCCAGTGGGGTGGGACAGTCCTTTTGTGCATATTTCATCACACCCCACATAAGATCATCCATCCCTGGATTTGGCATCCAGCACCACCATTCCAGCCCCACCTCCACCATGTTAACAGCATTAGGAAGGAAAATTCAACCAAGGGAAAAACCCCAGATGCCAAAGAGAGTGGAAAACAAAAGAGTGTGGGGTGGAGCTGGAATAACCCATCACATGCAGCCCAATCACCACCAGTGCTGGTCCAAACCCACTGGCAGAGCCCTGACCGCCAGAGCGGCCAGAGCTGCAGCCTCACTGGGATTAGGGGAAAGGGAGAGCTCACCTTTGCGAGCGATCCGGACACAGTTCAGCCGAGTTTCCTATGGAGGTAAAAAGGGGGGTCAGTGCTGGACGAGCATCCCAGCGGCTCCGCTCCCCACTCTCACCTAAGCGAGGCTGGGTGGGCACAGGGCTGGTCCATTGGTGCTTTGGCCCCCAAACTGAGGGAGTCCATGGGTGGTTTGTGCTGCACTCAAAGAGCTCCTGGGGACCCACATCGCAAGAGATGCTGCTGAATGATCTGTCCCCAGCATTCCCAGGTTTAGCTGGAGCCACTGCTCCTGGCACAGAGGGGATGGTGAAGCTCCAGAGCATGGAGAACCCAGGAGACGCAGCCAATCCACATGTCACCAATGTGCCACCAGCTACAGCTGAAACACTACCAGGTTGTCATCCAGAGCTTCACGGGTTTGTCTTCCACTTAAGTTTCAAGCCCCAGACCTGGTGCTCTGCACCTGCTGCCAAGGTTGCCACGAGGTTCCAGCTTAAGTCTCCAATAGCTTTAACATTTGCAATTTAGGGATGGGTTCAGATAAAATATTCCATCTTTCCATGCATCCAACTTCTGTTGCAAAATAAAAAGCACCACTTTGGCAGTGTTGTCTTCTCCAAGCATCCTCCAGTCTCTCAAGACACCGGGCACCGATGTGCTCCATCCACCCTCGGCCCAAGACCTGCCCATGCCACATGCCCAGGGCAGGGCCAACTACAGCACTGCACTCCCTGGGATCTCCAGCTTTTCCTTCTCCTGCTTCTTGCTTCATTGGGCACAAGACCCATGAAAAACCCCAGCTACGATCCAGCGTTTTTCCAACATCTGATGGCAGCTGGGATAAATCCATTACCTCTCAGCAGGAAAGATGCAACACAGCATCAGCCACCAGTTATTAACCAGCAGTGCCAAGCGAGCCAGAGCCAGGACCCTCCCTGTCCCTCTCGGCTCTAATTACAACAATGAAGCGAGGAGTGAACGACACCGGAGCAAAGAAAAGGACTCAGTAACCACTTTGCAGTAGGACAGAAATGTGCAGGATGAGGATGCTCCGGCAGGTTGGACAGGAGCTGCTGGAGCAGGTGATGCCAAGAAGGATCCCAGCAGGGTTCAGGTGGTCCTGCTGGAGACTTGGAGGAATCAGCCCAGTGGGTGCAAAGGGTGCAGCTCCGCAGAGGGAACTGGCAGCAGCAGGGAGGGAAGGGCAGCCCGCGAGGTCCCAGGAGTTCTCTGGAGCTGGGACTGGCCATCCTGCCAGTGCTGGATTCCAGCAATGACACGCAGTTCTGGCTGCCCAAACAGTCCTTCTCCAACCCAGGAGCAGCCCCAGGAATAGGGGCTCCCCTGCACTGGTGCTTGTTGGTGTCCTGGCTGGTACTGCAATGGGTGGGGGAAATTCGGCTACTCCACCCCCCCACATCGGCACGGGGATGGGGACAGGCACCACCCAGGGGTGCTGGAGCAGGACACCCACCCATCATCTCAACATGCCATAAGGGTGGTCTGGAGCACCAACTGCCCCCTAGCAGGACATCAGGAATGAACCCAGAGGGTGACCCAGGGGAGGGCAATTTAAAAGTAGTCCCATTTTTACCAACCCCCACACCCCAGCCTGCCCTTACCAGGTGCCAGGGCTACTCACCCCTTTGAGGTTGCTCATGGCCTGGAAGTAGATGAGATAGGCCTTCTTGGGCTCCAGAGGTGGGTTCCAGTAGCCACTGTAGGTCTGGTTGTCCCCCACGGTGAAGGGCTTGGCCTCGGTGAGGCTGCTGGCGGGCAGCTCTGCCCCGAAGTAGTGCACGGAGCCGCGGGACATGGCATCATCGAAGGTGAGCGGCACCGGGAAGCACTCCTGCCCGCCCAGCTCCCGCTTCAGCTTCTTGGGCCGGTCCTCCTCCACAATTACCTGATAGGTGCTGGTGAGGGCCAGGCACAGGTTAGTTTTGGGAAGAATGGTCCTGCCCTTCCTTGGACCCCATTTTGGGGTCTCACCCTCCTGCACCCTGACCTACCTGATGGGAGCCCCTCTGCCCTGTGCCGGCCGCAGCAGCACCGTGATGGTGCTCTCTGACTCGCTCAGCGGCGATGGCATGTCCCCGTAGTCGAAGGTGGGAGCTGCAACAGGAGCTGGGGTGAGTCCTGGGGCTCCCCCGGCTTAGGGGGGAACTGAGGCACGAGCAGCTTTGCCCAGGGCAAGGCATCACCCACTGGTGTCATATGAATTATTTCAAATAAAGTAAAAAGCCTCTCCATGTCTTGAACAAGAGTTGAGAGACAACCCCTGGGTGTGCACAAGGGAGGTTTACCAACATGAGTCCGGCACAAGGGAGAAAACCAAGAGTGGGATCCAACCTCAGCAGGACCCAAATACTCCAGTCATGAGATGTGCCCAAGAACAGCACCACTCGGAATCACTGGCAGTGTGCGCTTCCCCCACCCCAGGGCAGAAGCATATCTGAGCCAGCCCAGCAGCACCCCCAGACCAAGGTGGGGGACCCCCCTCATGCCTGGCATAGTCTTGTGGTCCCCAAACCATCACTGGCAGCCAAGGGGGTCCAGCTTGAGCTGCTTTGTCCCAGTGCCCCCATTCACACTCTGTTCAGCTAATTTGCTGCAGTTAATGTGATACCATGGACAGAAGCAAAGAGCCCTGAGTACTGCACAGCTCATTAACAAAGTCCAATTAATCCCTCACTCATACAGCACCAGCCACCAGCACTGGGCTGGCCAGGCTCCCCAGACAGGGACCCACCAGTCTGGGGACTGCCCGGGGCTCACAGCACAGCTGCCACCACCAAGACCATCTTTCTATGGCAGTATCCAGCCACCAAAACACTGCCAGTCACCAAAACCACATGAGTGAGCCAGAGGCTCCACACCACCGTAGGACACCTGAGCAGAGGAGAAGCCCCAGGAACAGGAATGGAGTGGGGAACCTACCGGAGATGTTGGTGGTGATCTCGGTGAGCGCCGTCTGGCCGAAGCCCTTGCCGGTGCGGGCCCGCACGGAGAACAGGTAGGTGGTGCCGGGGTGGAGGTTGGAGAACACGTGGTAGGTCTCATTGCGCAGCTTGGACACCGTGCGCCGCGGGCCCGGAACATTCACTGCAGGGTCTGAGGACTCGATGCTCTGGTAGCTGATCTGCAGAGACAGGGCACAGCATCACACGTGGCCGTGGGAGAGGGGACAGAGCCCAGATTCAGGTGGAGAAGGGATTAAAACAACAAATTCAGAGGAGAGGATGGTCATGGGGCAGCCTGGAGGCAGCCAGGGACTTTGACATGAAACAAAAGCAGAGGTTTACTGGAAAAGCCAAAGGGCTCAGGAGTAGCAGCAGCTGCCTCTAATCCTCATGGCCAACAGCAGAGGTTGTCCCAGACCCCTCCAAGCAGGACCTTCTCATATCCCCAGTACCCCAGGCGCCACACCAGCCAGGATGTACCTCATACTGCGTGATGAGGCCATTGGGCTCCACCGGTTCCTCCCACTTCAGGAATATCATGTCCTCCAGTGGGGTGAAGGTGAGGGACTCAGAGGCAATGCCGCCAGGCACTGGGGAAGGAAAGGAGATGTACTTGGATGCAGCTGGAAACCAGTCGGTAAGGAGAAATCCTCCAGGAAACCCCTCTGGGTGGCTGTGGCAGTTGAGCCCTGTGACCAAGCCACCACACTCCCTTTGCCGTGTCACCCACCTCCAGCTAGTGCCACCAGACAGGACTGGTGGCTCCTCAGGAAGACACCCAAGGCGTTGATGCTCCTGGACCCACTGGTGACACTTTGCCGTGGGAAGGGGAGGTCCCCACACCAGTACAAACCCCGCAGGCACCATTTCCAGCACCTCAGCCCAGGCACTGGCAGCAGCACAGGGTGCCCGAGCTTTCCAGCATGAGGAAAAGAAATAAATTCTCTTTTCCCCCACAACCCAATTTCCCCCTGGAGCCATTAGCATCCTGTGGAGACAGTGCCAACAAGCAGCAACATCCTCACATGCAGACGGGCTCAACGTGGCCCGGCCTCCCCTCTAATTAACACCACCACAATAATAACTGTAATCACTGACGGCAATCAGCGGCGCCAGGATCAATATCCGCTCCTTTATGATGGATTTCTCCACCCGAGGCGGTCAGCGAGGAAAGGCAATGGCTCGGGAAGGCACCAGAAGCATCCCCCACTCCCAAACCTTGCGGGGGACAGCAGCTCTTCTCTCTGATTGGTTTTTTTCACAGCTTTTGTTCAGGTGTAATTACGGGACTGGGAGAGAGGGATCACCTCCCGCGCTTCCCACCGTGCAAACGAGCCGTTTCCACCTGATTTACAAGTTAATTTAATCAGTGGCACTGTGTCCTACACGTGTACACAGGCACTTATTAAATTCAGGAAGAATTACGGAAACCTGTAGGGCAGTAAAGTGTGTACCTACAGAGATTGGGTTTTAATATACAGAACCTACACTATATATAATTATATGTTATTTTCTATTATTATATATAGCCTGCATGATATAGACAATTACATCTTATTTTCTATTATTATATGTTGTATCATTGCTATTGTCTATAGGATAATTTATATATTATATTAATATTATAATACCTATATATTCACATATATATACACACACACATATATATATATACACACACACACACACACACACATTCAAGTAATATTGGGAAGGTTCCATCCTAGGCTGGGAAAGGCAGAGGATGCACACAACAGCTCCCAGGTGTGCACATACCTCTCTGCTATCCATATTTGCACACATATATTTATGGAATTATATATATTTATCCTGACTCGCATTGCATGCACCCTGCCTGCTCCCAGGACAAGCGGCTCCCTGCAGCACCATCACACTGCAAGGATATTTCCACAGGTCCCTGGGATTGAGTTTCATCATTCCATGCACACACAGAATGAAGTCTCGAGCTGTGGGTCACCTGGATCCATGGGGGGCACTGAAACACCAGCTGGACAACCTATGGATGCAGCACACTTCCCTCAGTGTCCTGCCCACACGCCCAGCACAGCCTGGGGCCCAAGAAGGATGCTGTGAACAACAGCCTTGGTTTGGCCCAGTTACTTGGATTTTCCAGCCCCAAACCAGGATTTACCACTCAGGATGGGGAGGTGCTTCTTTGCAGCCCACCAACAGTAGCCCCAGGGGATGCTGCTGCCAAAACTGGCCTTGGGCCAGAATAAACCACAATTAAGGGTTCTATCATTAACAAGCTTTTGGCAACTTGGTTTACTTGTGGGGCAGCTGTTCATCCTGCAGTTCTAGGGTGAACTCATCATCCTCCCAGGCAGGCTGGGCCAGACATGTGAGGAGTATCTGCCATATATCCGTAGGAGGATATCCATAGATCCATCGCCACGAGACCGAATGTATACACAGCCTGAAGTTCAATCCAAGGGGGAAGCTAGCAGCCCCAGTTAATTGAGGCACAGGAAAAAGCAGCTGGAGTGATTATAGTATAGCAAAAAGACATCTGGAGCTCGTGTATTAATATTCCATAAGCAAACAGCTGGAGCAGTCACAGCCCAGTGAGAACAACTGGAGCAATTATAGCTGGAAAATAAACCACTGGCAGGGCAGAGCTGGGTGTCCCCTCTGGGGCAGGCTGAGGGTTGGGGATGTGTAAAGTGTTGGTGTACAGAGGAAGGTGCTGGATTTAGGATTTGAAGACGAAAAAGGACCTGGAGATGCTTTCAGCTCCTCTCCAGCTCTTCAGGTTTTGCCTTCCAGCCTGGGAGACAGGAGTGAGCTTTGCACACGTAATGGCAAATCCTGTGCAGGGGAATTCCATGAGCAGCCTTCTCCTCAGGGGTCCTCCGGGGCTCTGGAGGCAGCTCAGTCCCTTGCAATTACCAGTTCAGTCCCTTTAATTGCTGATTTTTTATGCTTAAAAAGTGGTTTGGGGATTAATTCTGTTCTTCCTTAGAAATGACTCCGTGAGTGCCAGGGATGCTCCAGCCACATTCAGCAGTGGGAGAGGCCAGCCCTCGTTGTGGCCTGTCACTGATGGGTGGCACTGGACACATGGAGCCAGCTCTGTCCTGTACCTCCTGCCATATCCCCCGGATCTCCAAAGCCCAGAGTGACTCAGGCACTGCTGATGGCGAGCAGTCAGGGTGAGGGGCAGGTAAAGCCAGACCTGGGAGACCTCTCCAGCAGCCTCAGCTTGAGCAGATCCTCAGGGAAGGGCTCACCAGAGCAATAGATTCCAAAACCAGGAAGTCCTGGAGCAATGCTGGAGTGTCCATCAAGGATGTCCTCCCACTCAGGTGACAGGGAACCCAGAACAGGGCACGGCCAGAACAGGGGGAAAACAGGAGCAAAGCTGCTGCCAGAAACTGGGGCCGTATCACTGCAGAAGTCTGTGCACAAACCCAAACCCACTCGAGAGCAAACTTCACCAGGGAAGAGCATCAGGGAAGCCAAAAAAAGCTACATGCACCCTGGTGAACAGCACTTTCCCAGAAATGCAGCAGTGCCCAATCCACCAGAAACCAAGCAGATAAAAGATGTTACCTAAGTGCAAAGTATTAATTGTTTTAATTGCTGTTATTATAGCTGCCAGGCCTTGGTTCCCAATAACGTGTGAGTGAGGATGACTTGTGCTCGAGAAGCTGTGTATAAGCCAACTCCCACACCCTCCATTGGGCCAGCCAGGGGTAAAATTCCACTCCAAGGATGAGGGCAGTGTGTCCACGGTGACACCCCCATCCAAGCCCTGAGCCTCTCAGCCCCCCAGGCATCTCCCTTCCCCAAACACCAGCACTGCCCTTTCCCTTGCCTCCTGTTGCACACCTCTGGGGCTGCGAGATCCTTTTCACCTCCCCCTTGGCTCAGGAGATAGTCCCATCATGCCCATGGGCCAGGAGCCAGGGATGCACACCATGCCACAGGAGAAACCCCAGGAGCTCACCAGCTACAGAGTTCCAATTTTGAGGATGATGCACCTCCCCGAGCAGACTCACCATCCTCATCTGTCTGGAATATCACCTCCTTGCCCTCCTTGCGGCCCTCGGGGTTGGAGAGGATGAGCTTGACGTGGATGTTCTTGTAGGGCAGCAGATTTTTGATGGTGTAGCGGTTGGCGTTCCGCTCCATCTTCACACACTCCTGGAAGGTCTGGTTGTGGCCACTGCCCACGAAGTAGCGGTAGCACAGGGACATGGTGTAGGTGTGGCAGCGAGTCAGGTTGTAGCCCAATGGCTCCCACTGCAACGTCAGCTGTCTGGACTGGATTTCGGAGAAAGCCAGGCCTTTGGGGGCTCGCATGGGCTCTGTGGGGAAGAGAGACTGGGAGAGGTGAGCGAGGAGGCAAACATCTCATGGATTTATGTGTCTTATCAGGGAAAACACTTTTGTCCATAGGGACAAAAGGGGTAAGTGCAGAGAGCAACCCTGACTGCAAAAGTGGGACCAGCCCCAGCACAGAATGCTGCTGCCCTGCAGACAGGGCTGGGGACACCACTGGGGATATCTCTCAGTCACCAACTCTGCAGGGACAGCAGCTGCCCCACGCTCATCCTTCCCTGTAGAGGTGAAGCAGGGTGCCAGCCCCACAAGCAGCCCCAGCTACCCAGAGAAAGGTGCCTGCCCCATGAGAGCCCTTGTGGTGTCATCACACCCAAGTCAGGCTCTCGAGACAAGAGCGACCAAGTGCCATCAGTGGGAGGGAGTTTAATCAGCTCTAATTGGAGTGAATGGGAGAAGTTAATGAGGGGGCACCTCTGCCAACAGCACACACACAGACACACACAGGTGCCTTGGTAAGCTGGCAGGGGCAGGGCCCAGGGTGCCTGGAGAGCTGTCCCGAGGGACGCCGTGGGGCCCACCTGCGCACTTGGTGCGGCTGATGAGGGGCGGCCCCGGTTTGCCGGTGCCCCCCTCACCCGGCCGGGTGAGCAGGACACTGATCTCGTACTCCGTGTCAGGGTCCAGGTGCCAGAGCTTGTAGGTCTGCATGTTGACAGCGTGGACCTCCGACCAGGGCCCCGAGGTCATGCGGTACTCGATCTCCTTGCGCACGATGGGGCCGTCTCCGATGATGGAGTTGGTGTTGAGCTGGATGATGAGGTAGGTGGAGCCAGCCCGGAGCAGCTGGGGGGGGGCAATGGGGGTGGGGGGCTCTGGAAAAGAGCACAGAAGGGGCAGCTGGAGCATCCCCAGAGCCAGGCCCGTGCCAGCACAACCACAGGTACCACGGGTTTATTTTATTGTTTACAGCCCGCAGTCAGACACATTTCCAGTGTCTCTTCCCACACCAACCCACCACACCTAGGCTGGAGAAGGGAACATTTGGGGTCACCTAACTGTGGTTTGAAGGGAACCTAACTGTGGCCTTCCAGTATCTGAAAGGGGCTACAAAAGAGATGCAGAGGACTTTTTACAAGAGCATGTAGTGACAGTACAAGGGAAAATGGCCTCACACTGACAGAGAGTAGGTTTAGATGAGATATTAGGAAAAGATTCTTCCCTGTGAGGGTGGGGAGGCCATGGCACAGGCTGCCCAGAGAAGCTGTGGCTGGCCCCATCCCTGGAAGTGTCCAAGGCCAGGCTCTGAGCAACCTGGTTGAGTGGAAGGTGTCCCTGCCCATGGCAGAGGGTGGCACTGGATAAGCTTTAAGGTCCCTTCCAACCCAAACCATTCTGGCATTTGTGCTGCAGAGCACAGAACAAATTCAGATTCCCCACCCCGAGGACATGGGAGTCACCCAAGTACAGGACAACACCATCTAGTCTTCAGTCTGTGCCTGTGCCCTCCATCACTTTCAGAAGGCTTTAACAGCTGCAATAGGGTTTCATCTGATCAAACCTTAATTGTCTTTGTAAGTCACACAGCCCAGCATGGTGCCGCACAGTTTCACCATAATTAATTAATTCCCACCTACCGCAATCAAAAATAAATGATCTAAGGCCAACAGGAAAGGGAGTTTCTGGTTTTATGCTGCACAGTCCATGCTTAGCAACTCTTCCACAGTGAGAAACTGCAATCCTCGTGTTCCAGGCATCCCACCTTCCTCTGCACACAGCAGAGCAGGAGTGGCCCGCCACGGCCCCGAAGCGGGCAAGGGCAGCTCACCCACCTTTGACGATGAGCTCGGCGAAGTTGGAGACGCCGGCGCCGCGGGCGGACTGGGTGACACAGCGGTACAGGTCCTGCTCCGCCTTGGACACCGCGTCCAGCTGGAACGTGGCCAGGAAGCGCCGGTGGCTGATGTGCTTCACTGAGGCAGCAGGGACCACCTCGCCACTCTGCCTCTGCCCACGGGACACACACAGAGTCACAGGGGGCACACGGCACCTCCAGAGCCACCAGGGGTGTCCCCACATGATGTCTGCTTAAAAGCAGGGGGATCGCCCTTGTCCTGCCATATCCAGCGGGGTTTTCTCCCACAGGAAAGCCATGTGTGGGGCTGCCTGCAGCCGATTCACCACCACCATTCCTCACCTGCATGAGGAAGCGTTCAGCCTCGGCAGCCTTGCCAGCGGCCACGCACTGGAAGGTGGCGTTTTGTCCTGCATTCACCTCCACATCACCCAGGCGGGAGAAATGAGGCGCTTTCGCTGCCAAGGGACAAAGCAAGAGGTGAGGAAGGACCTGAGGTCCAAGGAGACCCACAGCAGCACTGCCACAAAAATCTCTCCCCACCCAAAAATCCACCCAGGATGTCACAGCTGAGCCGAGCTCCGGACAGGCTTGATGCCCACCCTCAGAGCCTGGCTCCGACTGAGGCACACGTTCCAGCAGAACCAGCCAGTGTTCCAGGGAGGGATAAGCCTTTCTCTTCAGCACCCCACAGTGCTGCTGCCAGATGCAGGGTATGGGATTGACAGAGGGGGCAGGTCTCCTGCCCAGCCTGCAAGAAATAGGAGGTGACCCCAAGAGCCAGTGTGTTGGAACAGTCTGGGATTTTGGACCCCCCACCAGCCTGGGTGGCCCCTCTTGATGGGCACACTCATGCCTTGTGTTCAGTCTGTGCTTTTCTAAGGTTTTATAAAAACTAAAAGCAATGTTGCAGCTTTTTTGGTGGGGATAGGGACGGAGATGCAAAAAGGAGCCTCAGAGGTGCCCAGGAGATGGAGCTCCACCAGCGTAGGTAACATCAGGACACCCAAGTGCCACCAGGCTGCACCCCAGCATTAGGCCCTCTGCTCTCCCCAGAACCATCCCAATGGACACCAGCTTCAAGCCCTGCTGCCCAGCCGAGCCCAGCAGCAACCCCCCCTCAGATCCCATCCCACGGCACTCACAGCATGGATAATTCAGGAGCAAAATGTCATCCAGGCCCAGGTACCCCCTGCGCTCGCTGGAAACCACCGCCTCGAAGAGCACCTGCGGCACCAAACAGGGGTCACCCGTGGCCAGGGGTCCAGGCTGGGGCCGGGGGGCTGCTGGGCCTCACCTGGTACTCGCTGGGCCAGAACAGGCTGACTGCCAGCTCTGCCTGGTGCCACTGGCGGCCGTGCGAGCCGGACGCGTTCCACACGGCGCTGCCCACCAGGCCCCCGGTGACCCAGACGTAGGCGCTGAGGGTGCCAGGGCTGTGCCCATCCCGGCTGAACATGAAGTAGCTGAACTGGAGGCAGTGAGTGTCATTCTCACTCAGTGCCTGGAAGAGTAGGTGAGCTTTCTGGCCCGGGCTGTGCTGAGAGGAGTTCACCATCAGGTAGGAGCCTGCAGCAGCCAGGGAGAAGGGGGAGAGACTGGAGTTAATTACAAGGATGGTGAAGGGTCTGGAGGGGCCATAGAGGGGGTGGCTGAGGGCACTTGGTGTGTGCAGCTGGAGCAGAGGACACTGAGGACAAAGCTCAGGGATCTGCAGCTCCCATCTCTGGTCTGGGACAGGGACAGCAGCCAGGGCATGGCTGGAGCTGGGCCAGGGCAGCTCAGGATGGAGATCAGGGCAAGATTCTTCCCCCAGAGGATGCTGGCACTGCCCAGGCTCCCCAGGGAATGGGCACGGCCCCGAGGCTGCCAGAGCTCCAGGGATGCCCAGGGTGGGGTTGTTGGGGAGTCTGGGGTTGGACTGGATGATCCCTGTGAGCCCCTCCCAACTAAGGAGATTCTATCATTCTAATCTCCCATTTCCACCTCTCCTGAGCTTTGCCAGCAGGGATAGAGAAGGTGGAGGATACGGAACCACAAAGATGCCCACGTGTCCCAGGGCACTGGTCCATGGCAGCCCATGAGGATATGCAGGACAGGAGGGACTTGGGATGGAGTCAGGGGTAGATGCCTTCTGGGCAGCAGCAGGACACTGCAATGGGACCTGGCTGCTGGATGAGGAGGGGAGGATCAGAGCTGCTGCCTCCCCAGGGCCAGGAAAGGCTCCAATGTTGCTCTTCTTTAACTCTCACAGCTTTGGCTGCACCAGTCCCCCTCCCCAGCCGGGCCCAGCTGTTTACCTCCATCATTTACCACACAGTTGTCACCACATTTAAACTGTGCTCAGCAGGCACTCACAGAGGGAAATCCTCGTTGGCTTAAGGAGCAGCAGTAGCATCCCAGCTCTCAGGGGTGCCTGGAATGTCATTCCCAGAGATGCCCCACCACCAGCAGCCGCTGGGATTCCACCTCCCACCACCCAACACCACCAGCAGCAAAACCAAGAGCCCCAGCACAGCCTTGAAGCCATCCTTATAGAGCACTCAGGATGACAGTCCCAAATGGGATCCCAAAGGCAGCATCACTCCCTGTCCTGCACGCTCCAAGCCAGGCAGTCTGAAGGCAGGAGGGGGATGCAGGAGTCCCAGCCCTTCGTGACAGCTCCCAGAGCTGTCCATCACAGCCACGGGGCTGGCATACAGGATGGATGGGAAGCTGCCCCACGAAATCCTCCCCCTCACCAAAGGCAAGGGGATTATTAATCTCCATTTTAATACCAGCAGAAGCTGTAAGTAACAAAGCTGGGCCATTTATTCAAGGCTACCATTGTTTTCCTGACAGTCAGTGTTTCGTTATCAATTAATTCTAAGCTCGGGCACTTTCCTCCCCTTGACTCCCACTGAGCAGCTCCAAGAAAAGCCAAAGGAAGGTGAAGGGGAATTGCAAGGGGCACCCATCTATGCCCATGCAGCATTTGGGATCGCAGGGGAGACCCATCTACTACCCCAGAGTTTGGGACCTGCACCTGGGGGGACCCCAAAACACCCGGGGGTCACAGCACCAGCTGGGGTGACACAGTGCCAGTACCAGATGCATCTCCCAGTGCATCCTTCAGGGATGGGAGCTGGAGCAAGGGAAAGAAATCCCTAAAAGGGAAATTTTCCCCACACCACTGACCTGCATGGCTGCCTGGCCCTGCCAGCCCCTTGGGGTGGCTACTCAGGGTGAAATAAAACGATGACAATTTATTTCCTCGGAGTCCAGCACAGCTCGTTTCACCCACCAAGGGGAAGGCACTACGTCCATGCTTCTCTTTTTTCTCTTCTCATTTCCCCCAGCAACATTACTTCTGCTCTAATGAGATCAGCCCCATTTGGTCCAGGCAACAGCAGAGCGGAGAGAGACCACTGACCCACCTCATGCCAGGGGACATCTCCCAAAAGCCACCTCATTAATGAATAGGCTCTCGTTAACAAACAGGCCCTTCCTCTGCCCTCCCTTTACAAACAAAAAGCCATAGGACCAAAATAAAGAGGCCAAGACTAAAATTAAACCACTGATGAGTTATTTTAAAAGACAGAGAATGCCCATAAGGTCACCTGGGAGCAGGGATGCACCTGAGCATCCCTCATCAGGCAGGGCTTCCCACACATGCTATTTTCCCCTCTTATTTTTCTTCCTGGTGTTGCAGCATTGGAAAAAGCAGGTTCCAACCACTCGCTTTTGTGCTAATTTTATCCTCCTCTGCTGTAAATATCTGGCATTAACCTGAAGCCCAGGGTGTGGGTTGGGTTTCTTTTATAAATATAAGAGAAGCAAAGGTACTTCAAACTCCCAGAGGGCAGGATTGGATGGGATATTGGGAAGGGATTGTTCCCTGTGAGGGGGAGGAGGGGCTGGCACAAGGTGGCCAGAGCAGCCTTGGCTACCCCTGGATCCCTGGAAGTGCCCAAGGCCAGTTGAAGCCCTGCTTGCCCACAGGGAAGGGGCAGCTCTTCCCATCATGCAGCCCATCCCAAGGGTTCTGCCTGCCACTGCATCCCTCCAGGAAAAACCCAAACAGCCCTGCAAGAAGAGGAGGGAAGAACCCACTCCCCCCACTTCTCTGTCTCGATGAGTTTCTCCTCCTACAAAATCACTGAGAGATAAAAATAAATAAAAAATAACTTCCAAGAGCTATTAGAAGGCAGGGAAGGCAAGCAGGATGACAGGGAGAGGGCGGCACTGCCAGACAAGAGGTGCCAGGGGAGCAGGTCTGAGCACTGCAGCATCTGTCTCCAGGAAATCCCGCTGGAAGATGAAGCTGATGTGTGCCAGATCCTTCTCCGTGTCACAGCCAGCACAGGAACCAGGGAACCACTCCTCACTTCTGTGCTGAACATCTCCCAAAGCACCCCCAGCACCAAGGGCTGATCTCCCACCACCACAGGGTCCATGGACAAACTGCAGCAATTCCCATGGGAGCAAACAATCAGGCTTCATTGTTCAAGGGTTTTATGGACTGCAGCAGGAGCTGATTGGGAAGTGGTGCTGCAGCTGAGAGCTGAAAAAGCAGCTCCTTGGATGGGATTGGGAGGCATCAGAGTGCTTCAGGGTGGGGACAACAGCTCAGCCCCCCCAGCACAGGGACAGGGTTGTGCAGGGACACAGCAGCTCCATGCACTGAGAAGCTCCGGTGCATAGGGGGTTTCCTAATGTCAGTGAATTTGGAAGGAAAATCTAGGAAAAAGCACATTTGAGGAAAAAAAACACCCACAAATATGTTGTTTTAATATTTTGAGTGAGGGACCTTAGAGCCCCTTTCAGTGCCTGAAGGGGCTCCAGGAGAGCTGCAGAGGGACCGGGGACAAGGATGGAGGGACAGGACACAGGGAATGGCTCCCACTGCCAGAGGGCAGGGCTGGATGGGATCTTGGCAATTGGGAATTGTTCCCTGGCAGGCTGGGGAGGGGCTGGGCTGGAATTGCCAGAGCAGCTGTGGCTGCCCCTGGATCCCTGGCAGTGCCCAAGGCCAGGCTGGAGCCCCTGGGACAGTGGGAGGTGTCCCTGCCAGGGCAGGGGTGGGATGGGATGAGCTTTAAGGTCCCTCCCAGCCCAAACCAGTCTGGAATTACAAGTTCACATCTGCCTCACCCTGCAACTGCTCCTTCAAAAAAGGAACAATAAAGAGACAAAAAAAAACCCCAAAACCCACAACTGCAACATGGGAGAGACCCATCCATCATCTTTAGGTGAGAGACAAGTCAAGAAAAGGGGGGGGGGGGGACCCCTAAACTAAACAAGAAAGCAAGAAGAGAGTCAGATGGAAAGGCAGCAGTAGGTGGCCAGCAGCCAGCACCCACTCCAATAAATCCTACACTCCTTGAAACTGGCTGATCTCCAATAAAAACTAATTTTAATCTGAGACCACGAGACTCCTTTGGAAAGTGCTCCCTGGAGAGGCCCTGGCACTGTGAAATCCCTTTGATCCCCTGAGCTGCTGTAAGGACCAAGGGGGTGATGGGGCTGCAGAAGCCTCAGGTCCCCACCCAAAACGGGACAAAACCACCCAAATACGGGGTCCCTGCAACCCCCCTGGTGCCCCATGATAATGAGCCAACAGCATTACCTGGTCTTAGGGGAGCTGCAGGGACAAGTGTCCTCTTCCTGGGGTGACACTGCAATGCTCACACCATCCAACGTGAGATGTCACACCCACCTCCCCATCAATCCTGGAGTTTATTCCTTAAACTCTTTGTGTTCCTTTAAGACCCCATCTCCTGCTGAGCCACAGTTTTTTCCTCAAGTAAGGAGAGAAGCCCTATTCCACCCAACCCTCCAGCCCCCTGCAAGCCCCAGGCTTTAAGCTCAGGTAGCTCACTGCAGATTTTAAATTACAGCTCAGTGTTGAGCAGAAAACTCAACTAATTACAAGTTTCAGACACTGCATCACAAGCCACCTCAACCCCCAGCTCTGCTTTCCCCAGAAAATCCCCTGGACACATACCAATTAGGATAGCTCAGTTTAAAGCAATTACTTGGAAAAATCATCAAGGGAGGAGCAGGGATCTGCCAGCAGATCCCCGCCATCGCCCAGCACCCAGGACATGCCAGGAGAGACAGGATGGAAGGAGAAGGTGATGGGGAAAGGTAATGGCAGAGCAGAGTTAGTGGAGGGGAAAAGCCAAATTAAGTCCTGGCATGAACAAGGCACAAGATAAGCAGCTGGAGGCAGGTTGATGGAACAGTAAAGAGTTTCCTATAAAGCAGGTAACATTTTGACAAACAGAAACGGCTCTTTTTACTGTTGAGCTCTAAACCAGCTCTCCTGTTTTTCTGCCCATCCTCAGCACAGGACTGGCCCTTCAGGATCAGGTAGGAGCCAGCAGTCCCAAAAACAAGGAGCATCCCAAGTCCAGTGCACCTCACTGAGCAAATGGGCTCAGAGACAACTCAAGGGGGTCACAGCAGGACATAGTTGGGAGCAGGGAGCAAGCAAAGCGCCTGGATGCATCCAGGCATGGTGCCCACACCACCCTGGAGAGGGGAGCTCCCCCAGCCTGGCCACCAGAGAGGACATGGACCCAGAAAATAACAAAAAAAAACAGTTTTAAACCAATGAGATTTTTTTAAAGTCCATTTTCATTTTCTTCTTATAATTCCCAAGACTTTGGAGATGCCTCCAACTCACAAGCCCTTCCCCACACTTGAAAAAGCCAGAAACGGGGTTTTTTCCCCATTTCCCACATAAGCAGGGAGAAGCCAAGTCTAAAACACTGCAGGAATTAAAGGAGGAGGAGCCACACAGCCCAGCCCTGGGTACAGGACACAGAGGCAGGGTAGGGACAGAGGGCCCCAGGGACACGGGGGACGCTGGCACTCACCGTGAGGCAGGTCAGGCGTCAGGTGAGGCACCAGGTAACTGCGGATGAGCTCCCAGTCGAAGTCATCGTCCTCGCCCTGGCTGTACTCGCACTGGTTGGGCTCACTGTCCTCCTCAAAGGTGCAGCCAGCTGTGGGGACAGACCCATCAGCCCCTGAGCTCCCAGAGTGGCTGCTCCCTCCCCTAAAGCCCACCAGGATGGCGTGATGCCCCTGGAATGCTGAGGGACTCCAGCCACTCCCCAAGGGCACCGTGAGCAGGGGTCTGGTCCTGTTGCTACCCACAGCTCCTGTGTATCTTCACCAATGACACAAGTTGGCAGGTCTCAGGTCCCAGGGAGGGAAGAAGGAGCAGGATGCAGCTCCCAGCTTCCCTTCTTGGGGGTCAGTAGCACAAAGGATTTTCCCCAGGAAACAGCATTTGGCTGTGGTGGATTTGACCCCAACCCTCCACCTGTGGCTTGGGCTCCTGGGGTTCTCTGCATGGCCTGATGTGAGTGTGGCAGTTCTGAGCCAGGACCTTCAACCCTGAACGGAGCCCTGAGCCCCCCTCCTTGGCACTGCTGAGTCCTTTTGGCAGTCATATTTTATTACAGATTTATCCCTTGGAGGTCTGAGGGTGTTTACACGGTACTTCCCTGGTCCACAGCGTGCTCAGCTGAGCACAGAGGAGTACAGCAAATGCCAAAAGGCCACTTCTTCCCAGGGGAGGTGAAACAGAGAGAGCCCCCCATCCCGCATCCAGCCCCCTCCTGTCATCCCACATTCCAGTCCACCCTCATTTTCCAGCTCCCCCATCCTGTACCCAGCTCCCCCATCATCCCACATCCATCCAACCCTGGAGCCCAGGTCAGCTTTGCTGTGGGGCCACCAGGGGCTGTTGGTTCACACTGCCCCATTGTCCCATTAAAGCCACGATTACAGGGACCAGGGCACAGCGCTAATTAACGGGGCCTGGGCTCACGAGGGGCCCCAGGAAGCCCTGAGCAAGCGGAATGAACAACGGCAAACATCCCCTAATGCACCACAGGAAAACAGAGCTGGGCCAAGGGATTATTTCTGCTGTTTTCTTCCTATTTTATCCCAAATTACATCGGTAATTCCCCCTGCCACCTGGGGATTTGGCAGTTAATGGCCTCACTGCTGGCACGGGTTGTGCCTCCCTGTGCTCAGGGATGTTGGATGCAACATTTAGTCAAACAAGAGTCCAAACATTGGGAAAAAAGCCCATAAGATGCTCAGGAAATTTCAATTCCCAACTCTTTCATACATAAGAAGACATTTGTGGCTTTTTTCGCCCCTTTGCACTCATTTTTTAAAGCACAAGGGCACATTCCAGCTCCGTCACCAAATGTTTTTTCCTCTCACAGCCATAAGAAACTTCTTTTTAAAAAACTGTAAGCAAATTCTCTCCTATTCATATGTCTGGAGGCACTGAGACATCACAGCTTTCTTAAAGCCCTTCCCGAAATGGAGCGTCTGCCCAGCCCACGTGCGGATGTGCCCCCGCACTGCAGCCCCTGGTCCTCAGCTCTCACCACGAGACGTGTCGGATTTTAGAGTCTGGAACTTGGCTGCACTTCCTAACGGGAGGAAAAGCACAAATCTGTCAAAATTTTCCAGGAAGGAAGGGAAATAAAATAAATTTCAAAATAAAACAGTGTCAGAGACTAAGTGCCAAGTGATTTAAAAGAAAAAAAGGCCTAAGTGTTTCTTTCCAAGATCTGTTGAGCGGGATATTCTGGGAGGCAGAAATTTGTTCTTGAGGGATTTTTTTTGGCCTGAGAAACCAGAGCAGAGTCAAACAACGTTTCAGGCTGGCAGAGCCCCATTTCCCAGGCAAAAGTGACTTCTTCCCCCCCAGTAAATTATTCCCAGCCACTGAAAAGATAATGAGATATGTACTCTACTCCTCCTCCTCCCCCTGGACTGCAGCCCCACACTCAAATCCTGCTGCCATCCCCAGCACAGCCACTGCCACCAACCCACGGCTCCATCACCCCACACCTGCATCCTCAGCCACCCACGAGACAATGTCTGGGCTCCAGAAGTTTAAAATGCAATTACAGAGCAGATATGTGCTGGCCCAGCTGATCCATCTCCCTCCTGGACAGGTTTACTGCCAAGGCTTTTCCCGGCACGAGCCTTCCCTCCCATCCACGGCACAAAACAAAGGCAGTTGGCCTGGCCACTCCATTTCCCTGACTAATTTGTCCGTGATTTGTACATACAGGGAAAAAAGCCAAAGGGGCTTCATAGAATCTTGGTTTCCATGAGTTATGGGATGCTTCTGGCACCATCTCTCCCCAGCCAAGGACGGGGCTGGGAGAACTCGACCTCCAGCAGATTCTCCCTCCTCATCACAAGATTAAGGGCATAAAAATTAACACCTGAGCAATTAAATGCCAACAACCCAACTCCACAGGGGGTGGCTGGAGGTGCTCCAGCAGCTGTGGAAAGTCAGAGAGGGGAAACCCAGAACGACTCGCAAAAAAATTAGTGTTTCATCACAATGTTTGCAAGGAGGGCAGGGAGGCTGCAACCCAAAACATCCACCTGCAGCAGTGTGAGGGTTATTCCATCCCAAGGGCAGCAGGACAAGGACTGTGGGAGCCGGTTGAGACTGCTGCAGGTATGGACACACCCTAAAAATGAACCAAGGAGCCCCAGGTCCCCTGAGCTGGCTCCAGGCCAGGGTGACAGCAGCTCCAAGCGCGGAGGTGAAGGCAGCGAGCGCAGGAGGTGTGATCCCAACGCAACAGCAGCTAAAAATACTGCAGGGAGCTGGGGGTCTGCCCCCGGGGTTGGGACGTGTCCGAGACACAGCCTGAACACCCCAAAGCTGCCTAAATCACCCCCAGCACAGAGCCTGCCTCATGCATAACAGACAGCCTGTGCCAAGGACGAGATGTGCTCCATTAAACACTCCACACAAAACCCCCAGAACATCACAGCATTCCTGGGCAGAGGGGAGAGAGGGATGAGCACCAACACGGGGGTTTAACACCAGATGGACAAGTATTTTAAAAAAAAAAAAAAAAAAAAAAAAGAGGTGGTTTGAGAGATTTGCTATGGAGATGGAGACCAGTGCTGCCCAGCCTCCTTAAAGTACTGCTGCCACCTCTATGGATCCACCAGGTGCCCAGGTTGAAGGGAGGAGAGGGACAGGCACCAATGTAGAGGTTAAACACCAGATGAAGCAAAATTGTTTGAAAGAAAGCAAAAAAAGGCAGCTGGAGGGGTTTGTCAGGGAGCCTGGTAGCAGGCTCAGCATCCCCCCAGGTACCACTGCAGCACCAGGGCATGCTGAGAGAGCAGAGGCATAGGCATCACGTGAGGGTTAAACACCAGATGAACTAAAATTTCTATAAAAAAAAGAAAAGGAGGTGGCTTAATGGATTCACCAGGGAGAAGGACACCACTGCCACTCAGCATCCCTTGGGAACCACTGCCACCCAGCATCTCCCTCTACAGGGATGAAGAAGAGGAAATCTGGGGAGGGGAGGGACTAGTGATTCACAAAGAAAAGGAAGAAAAAGAAAGACCAAACAACCAAGTACAAAGGACAGCATCTAATTAATTCTCCGTGGCCACCGAGGAACGTGGCCGCCTGCCTACAGCCCACCCCGCGCTCTTTCATCCACACAGCCTACACTGCTCTCGCTTCCAAGTTAATTACACACTTAAACCTTTCCTGTTTAACCTCCTGCACCATGGGACACGATCCGTGCCTTCTCTTGCCTTTTATCAAGCAGCCTTGAGAAGGCTCCTGTGCCAAAGGGCAGCTCAGCACCATCCAGGACGGGGATCACAGCTCGGCACCATCTGGGATGGCAGGATTGTGCTCTCCCCCACCCAAGACCCTCAGGGGTATCATCTGATTGGAACAAAACACCAAAATGGGGACAGGCTTTATGAAAAATGGGCTTATAGCAAAACTTCAGCAAGTGCTGCTTCCCCAAAGCTACAAAATATGGTGCAGCCACCCAGATCACCTAGTCTTGATGGGAAAAAGCCCATTGTGCTCCTACCGTGGCTTAGCCAGGACTGGATCAGCCCCGTGGTCATCTCTGGGGTACAGCATCCTGGGAGCACAAGCCACAGCACCCCATGTCACAGGCACCAGCCAGGGGAGATAACAGTGGTCATCTTTTAGAGTCAAAATAAATTTTTTATCCCTGGCCTTATCCAGCAGCTCCAGTCCTCCACCCAAAGTAATTCTCAGCAGGAAATGGGGAGGATTCAGGTACCCATTGGACACATCACACGCTGCCCTAGCAGCCAAGTGCAAACACCCTGCAGAGTGAAACCATCATCTGACCACAGCAAGATGTGGCAGGGGGTGAACAGAGCTTTTCTGCCATCAAATCCAAAGTTTTCATTGCCACCCAGGAGAAGGGATGAAGGTGGAGGCTCCGCAGTTGCACACCCCCAAATTAACACACCCAAGACCTCTCCTCTTAAACACACATGAGGAAGATGCTCTTTGTCTGCACCAAAGGATGAAGCTCTTTACACAGGATAAATGGTCAATGAGCTGCTGCAAATGGGGAAACAGAGGCACAGAGGGGATGTGGTGAAGTCCCAGAACACCAGCAGCCCGGGATCACCCCAGGGATGGCAGAAAGCCAGGGAGCTGGGTGTGCTGGGATACAGAACCACAGCTCCAGCAGATCCCACCAAGGTGCCATTCCTTCCCAGCACCCCGGAGCAGAGCCAGCCTTCCACCTCCCAGATCCCAGCTGCTATTTAAAGGTGCTTTCCTTGGCACACTCCTACGGGAACGTGCCCCGGGAAGGAAACGCTGGGAGTTGCTTCCCTCCGGGTGCCAGCAGACACGGGGGACAGGGAGCACATTCTGCAACTCATCTAAAATTAGATGCACTTCTCAGCCAGTGAGATCCTGTACACAGCACCCCACAGGCTCCCGGGTGAGGTTAAGGGATTCAGGAACATTTCCCTCTGCAGGGGGCTCAAATTCCCGGGGGTGGGATGTTACAGAGGCTGTTTGGCACAGAGGAATCCAGCTCAGTGGGAAAATCCAGACAGGGAGAGGTCCTGTGTGCCAGCACCCCAACATCTCACACTGACTGGGACCCCTGCCACACTGGGTACACCAACAGCTCCATGGCCAAGCCCAAACAGCCCAGAATTTCGCCGGGAAAACCTCTTCCAGCCCAGGCAAAGGGGAGCTGAATCCCTCCGTAGCTGCACTTGGCACATGCAGAAGGCCTGGGGAACCAGCACAACATTGAAAGTGTTTCTGTGCATCACACTCCAGAGATGACAACAAACCCCCTCCCTGCTCCTCTGCTCCCCACTTCTGCCAAAGAGAAACTTCTAAGAGAAATATCACTGATTTCTCAGACGCGATAAAAGCTGATTGGAAGAATATGGAAAGCAGCACCATTAGAATTCTCACCAGTAGTTTGTTTTGGTTCTCCAAATCATTTTAAATATTGTATTTAATAGAAAAATAATTTGCTCAGCTGTAAGAAACATCAATTTGCAACTTGAAGCCTTGTATATTAGCCAGAGAAGCTAATATGTAAACATTAGCAGCTCCAGGAACGTGTGGGGTTTGGCCAATGCAATTCCAGGGAGAGAGCAGCCAGATATTAAGAGGGAGGATTTGCATAATAAGTCACTTATGCCTGATAACCTCAGTGTTTGGAACACGCAGGACTAGAGAACAATATCCATCTGCCAGCAACTACAGAAGACATAAATCTCCTTTTTTCCTTTTTTTTTTTTTTTCCCCCTTCTTGACTGGTAAAGACTCTTTATGGTTTTTACCTGCAGGCCCCCAAGGAGTTGTCAAACTTCCCACAGCAAGTACCCAGTTCCAGCAGCCTGCAAGGAACCCCAGGGATGGGAGAGAATTGGCAAAATCTGGATTCATTACAGGCATTTTGAAGTAAATACAATTGGGAAAATACAACTCTGAAGACTTTGCAATGCCATGGGGACAGCAAGGACCAAGTGTGCCATACATCACTGCATGGCAAAAATGCATTTAAAAACAAAGGGGGAATAATTAATCTTGCCAGAATCATTCCTTGGGGCAAATCCAGCTGCAGCTCCACATGCTCTTAGCTCCAGAGGGATCAGCACTCCTGGGACAAGGTGCTGCATCACCCTGCTGCAGGCAAGCACCAGGAATTTCTCCCTGGAGTATACCCCCCTGGCTGCTCTGGAGATGCTGGGGGACACAGACCAGGAGGCTTTAGCTCCATGCACAGAGGGGATGTGGGGATTTAACATCCCATCCAGAGGCTGTTGGTGCCCAGCACCCAGATCTAGCCAGTGCTGTTCCCAAGGAAGGACAAGCATCACTCTGTTACTCAAACCCTGCTCAAGAGAGGTCCTGCAGCACAAAAACACCCTCGAGCTGCACAGCCAGGAGGCCACTAACCCACTGCACAAGTGCTTTAATAATGAACCATCACTTAATTAACATCGTCATTGCTGTCTGGTGGACTCCATGGGAAAAAAGGCAGGAAACCTTTGGAAACCTCCATCCTGCCGTTATCGATTGCACCGTGTGCAATTACAGCTCACAGGCTGTAGAGCTGTGAGACACCTCGGGGAAAAAAATGGGAACAAATTAAAATAAACTGGAAAAGGCAGGGGGAATAAAGCTCTTTTCTCCCCCTCACTTCTTTATTACTACCAGGTCCCCCAGGCCTCTGCTGAGGACCATCTACTCCACATGCCCAGGGACCCTGAGAGACCAGGACCATGAGCCCCAAGGGGCACACGCTGCTTTCAGGGCCTGCCTGAGGACACAGAGATGCTCCCTTGGCAGGAATTCAGGCAGGAAAAGCAGCTGCCCTAGGACACATCAGTACACCAAAGCCCTGGGGGACTCCAACATCAGCTGCAGAAATCATAGGTAAGAGCAAGTTTCCCAAACCAACCCCATTCTGCAGGTGATAAAAAGGGGGCAATCCTCAGCCTCCCCTCCCACAGCAGGTCCCACATCCCTGCAGTGCTGGATGCAGGAGCACGGTACTGGGAGGCTTATCCTCCTGGGATGGAGCATGTGCTAGCACTGGGAGGGCCGTGGGAGGCAGCTCCGAGGGTCACTGATGGCATTTCAGGGCAGAGAATGGAGTCGGGAGCCCTCGGCCCCCATCCAGCGATGAGGCCGCAGCATCCCCACCGTGCCCAGCATCCCAGCCAGCCCTGGGTGGGATAAAGGTGGGGAGAACAGGAATAAGGCTCCGTGCCATGCAAAATCCAGGTCACTGTCCTCCTCCTCCTTCCGTGCCACCAGCAGAGCCAGGAACAGCAGAGTCAGCTGACTGACGCGGGGCTGGAAGGTGACAACGCGTGGCATGGGCACATCCATCCCCAGCGCCAGGGCTTGGCTGAACCTCTGCTGTGGAATGGGAGGGTAAAGGCAGGAGCCCTCAGGGGAGGAATTACAAGGAGCCGTGTGCCCAGCAGGTCTGTCACAGCTCTGGGGAACACACTGGACCATGCCAGGCACCCTTCAGCCAGGCAAAAGTAAGGAAGTGGCAAATCAAGCCCAGAAAAAACAGGTTTGTTTTTACCAGTCCATGAATTTGGCTCAGTCATCCCAGTCAGCGCTGGCTTGGGCATCCATCCATCCTGACCTGCAGGACCCTCAACTCATTCCAGCAAAAACTCTGGGATTGCACTAAGTGTGCAGGAATAACTGAAGAGTCCCTGCAGTGCCAGAAGTGCACACAACACCCTGCAACCCCATGGGAGAACCATGAAACCCCAATACCCAACACCTTCCACCTGCACACATCCTGCCCCAGACAGATCCCAGCTCCCATCCCCAACCAGCTGCAGCCACCATTCCAAGGGAAGGAAGGCAGAACACAGCCTCTCAGACAGAGAAATATCATTCAGAGCCAGGAGGTCCCCAGACAGGAGCCTGGGCAAGAGACTAAATAAAAAGTTCAGCTGATCTAAAGAGAAATAGCCCAATGAGGAGATGCAGTGCTTTAGTTTAATATTGTTGTAATCCAGGGAAAGCAGGCTGGTTGCTGGCTGCAGAAAATCAATGAGACATTATCACTCAGCAGACAGATGAAAAGACAGTAAAAATAAGAAGAAATAATAACAGAAATAAGAGAGTCCTTGGGAAGAGCCCCAGAAGGGCAATGGCTGAACCTGCACCACAGGAAGAGTTCAGAGTCTGCCCTGGCATTGAGAGGCTTCCAAAGTCACTCCCAAGCTGCTCCCTCCCCAAAACACACCGGAAAGCTCCAGCACCCACCTCCACAGGGTGCAGAGGCAGGTGCCCCATGACACCAAAACCACAGAACCAGATGTCCCAGTGAGGACTTTGAGGTGCCAAGTGGTGCCCAGGATCATCCACCTGTGCCAATTCAACTAACCACATTGAAGCACCTGGTAATTAAGGAAAGAGCATTTATGCAGCTAATTACCCAGGGGGTCAGCATACCTCTGCTAACAGGCAGGATGTGCTGGCAGGGAATGAGGACTTGGCACCCAGGGGTGTGTGGGGCTGTGACAGGTCCTTGTCTCCATGTATGGGCTGCCAGCAGCAGGGAAGGACTTTGGAAGAGACACCATCTTTGCATGGATCTGCCTGGACTCCCTGACCAGCCCTGAAAATTGCTGCTGTTGAACCTTCCCCCATCACAGCTTTTGGAGGAACCCAAGGCTCCAGGATCAAAAAGCACAGGACAGAAAGGGGGCTGCACCCTGAGGAGCCCTACAGAGCACCCCCAAAACCTCCACAGACACCTCCAAATCCATCCAAGCAAGGGAATGCAGTTTGCCGTTGTCCATCTCTCTACCTGCTCTCACATCCGTAAGCAAGTGGCCGCAACGTTCCATCTTCTCTGGAGAAAAGCCATTCCCACATCTCCTGTCAGGACACAGCAGCAAGACCCCTCAGGCAGCACCCTGAAGCCAAGCCTCAAGCTCTGGGGGAGCAGCTGGGCCACAGCAAGTGATTCATGTTCTCTTCCAGACCAGCCACCACTCGCCTCGGGGGCCATGCTGCTCTGGGGGAGCTGTCCCAGCTGGCGTGTCCAGCAGCTGAGGGTCCGGAGCCACACGCGCTCCTTGGCTCGGCTAACTGGGCCAATTAGCATAAAGCAGCACACAGGCTCAAACGCCCAGGGGTCACCAGGGCTTGTCCCCGGAGCAGGGCCATGGGGACGGTGGCCTCATTAAGACTCATCAGGTCATCGATGTCCCCATCCCTCATCCTCAGAGCATCTCCTGCCTCCCCATCCTAGCCACAATCCTGATTAACTTAACGATGTCAGGAAGGGTTGGATCCACATGGAGAGTCCAGAGAGACAGAGTGGTTATTGGTCCATTTAGGGCTCCCCAGCACCAGCACAGCCCTGGAATGGGCAAGGATGGAGCCTCTGGCAGTCCAGGAAGGCTGGAGGGAGCTGGGGGTGCTGTGCCAGCAGAGCCACCCTGTCATGGGTGATTTGATAGTATCTTCCAAGCCCAATTTTAAGAAAAGGCATCAGAAAATTATGTATGACAAAAATAATCAGGAAGTTGCTCCAGCTGCAACATACTCCCACTCCTCAGCTGCAGTGCAATGCTCCGCTCCACTGCATCCCTGTCAAGGATAGGGGCTTTCCCAGCTTCCACTCAGGGCCCACCCTGGGTGGGCAGCGGAGTCCCCAGGTAACAGGGGCATGGCAGGAACATCCCTGCCCCCCCCCTTCAGCAACAGGGCTGCCCAGAGCCCCCCAAGCTGGGCCCACCATCCCTGCTGCAGGACACTGGGGTCAGCCAGGTGCCAAAGGGGGGCTAAGCACCCTCCCTGACCCCCCATCCTCTTCCTCAACATCTTCAGCACTTTGGAGGCAGGAAGGTCAGGAAATAATGAATTTATGGCCAAAGCCAGTCAAGAGGCTCCTTCCAGCTGTGAATCTGTCACCAGAGCCAAGGTGACACACGGCGACCCCAGTGGGCCCCAAACTGCAGGAGCATCACATTCCTGGCATTTCCACTGCAGCCCAGCTTCCTCTTCGGAGCGAGCAGCATCCCAGTGGCCAGGCACCCACAGGAACAGTCCCTGCACCCCTCGGTACCCCCTGGCACAATGGCAGCTCTGCTGTCCTGCTCCTGCAGCGAGCATAGAACCAGCACCCAGATTTGGGGTCTGGCACTGGCATCCAGGGACAGGAAACAGGGACAGCCCCAGCCTGGCTCGCCATAATCCACGCTTGGATTCACTCTCCAGGTGGGAGAAACTGGGGTGCAAAGCCTGGCCCCCTTAAACATGCAGTAAGCATATTCCCCAACAAGTGCCCAGGCAGGAGCTGCAGACCTGGGCTGTGACACCCAGGCAAGACCTGGAACAGCACACAAGCAGCTGGGAATGAGCTGCAGCCAGCAACCATCCAGCAAGCGGAAACAACAATGCCGTTCTTTAAAAAAAAAAATACACAAAATAACAGCCACAAAGGGCAGCTGACATGTGAGCCCTCAGTGCTGGCAGCAGGGAGGGGGAAAGGGCTCCTCCACAGGCAAAAGCTCTTCTGCCTTTGCCTTCCAGCAGCTGAGAGAGCTGGACTTTGGCTTTTGATCCCGGCAGAGGGTGCAGAACCTGCCGCTCCCAGGGCCAGGAAAGCAATAGCTCAGGAACACCCAGGAAAGTCCCTCTGACACCTGCCAGCTCCACAGCCACTCCCCAGAGACACCCTTCACCCGGCAAAGAGGAGCAGATCCTGTGTCCCCAGGACCACTCCAGGCAGGCAGACGCAGGCTGGCACCTCCTCCCCACCCATCATCCACCCACCCCAGCACGGGTAAAAGCAGCAGCAGCTCCTGCCAGGCCACCTGCAGCAGAAAGGAAAAGCTCCATCTCCAGGACCTATTTATTTTGAGGCTGCCAACGAGGAAGCAATTAGCTTCAGGGGATTAATTGTTGGGAATCCTTCTTGTCCAGAGGGGAAAGCCTCAGCTTCACCAAGTACAAGGAGGGATCTCCAGGCTGGCATGAGAGAGCAGGATCCAAGGAAAGCTGCAAAGCAAATCCCAAGCTGCCATGGGGGAGAAGAGGTTTGGGAATCTTGACATTTAATCATGCAGTAACTAAAGGTTCTCAGACATGTCTAATAAGACAATTATAGTGCATGTTAATAATAGATTATTAAAAAGCTTATTTATGGAGGTTTAAGCAGGCAGATGGTAGGGCCATGGTGATAAGGCTCTCCAGAGCCTGTGCTACCTCCCAGCTCCCAGGGATGCAGCAGGGATTTACCTTCCTTGCCTCCAGCCCCCTATGCTTAACCCTCCCACGACCGCCCAAAGCAAAGCAGCAAATCCCTGCAGAGGGACTGCAGCCAGGAGAATATTCTTATGGGGCATTTTGGGGTGCTCAGAGCTCCCAGCCTCTCTGCAGAGCAAGGACTGGGTGATGAAGTGATGGAAAAGTTCCACCTCACATGCAGTCAAGAGAAAAACCAACATCAGCAGGCAGCAAGGAGGTGGTCATGGTCAGGACAGGGGTTAAAGCCACCAACAAACACCTGCCTTGGTTTCCCAGGGGGTGTCCCTCCTCCCCCAGGGCCCTGATCCTGATAGACTTTATTCTGGAAAAGCTCCCAGGGAAGCTGGAATAGGGCTGGTTTGTCTTAGTTTGGATAACAACGGGAAGAATGTGCAGTTTGGGCCAGGAGGTGATTCACCAGCAACCCTGTTCCAGGGGCCAGGGCAGGTCCAAGCACCCAGAGGAAAAACAGGAGTTTTGGAACAAGAAAAGTGAAAAAACTAAACAAATGCAACTGCAAGTCTTGATGGAGAAGGAAAAAACCCAGACATTGCCAGGTTGTACCATGGAGCTGCAGATACAGAGCCAGAGGGACAGATCCAACCAGGAACATCAGCATCACTCTGAGCCTCCCTAAATTCAGCTTCTCTCTCATGGATGGTAAAAATCCACCACACTCCAGTGTCCCTCTGCCCACACTGGAGAGCCAAGGGCTCGGGAGCCAGAAACCTCTGCCCAGGGCACACTTGGGCATGTCAACAGGATTTTCCGGAGTGTCTCGATGCAGAAGCCTCAAGGGTGTTTGCACTGTCTGGGCGCTCTGGGAAAGGGCATGGCATTCTCAGGGCATTAAAAACACACGTAGGAGCAAACAAGAGAAAGAGCTTCTTCCCTGGCACGACAGAACAGGCAAGAGGGAAAAAAAAAAAAAAAAAAAAAAAAAAACAAAAAACCCCCACGAAGCCTGAAACAAGCTGACAAGGAAAATGTAATGTTCTCGCACATTTTATGTGCTTGGTGAAGGCGGGGTGGGGAGAATAAAAATGCCTTGGCATGGGAGAGCCCACGAACAGCCAGGCGGAGGAAAACAAACACCGGGAAAAGCGCTCGAAGAGCAGCATCAGGCACCTGAGCACCCGGAGGGCACGGAACACTGACCCTGTCCCCCAGCAGCAGCCGGGGCCATCTCTGCTGCTGACCCCCCTTCCCCGAGCATCCCCTGCTCTTCCCTTCTCCCAGCACCTCCCGAGCCCCCGTGGCCGTTAACGGGCGGGGGCTGCCCCGCTCCCGACCCCAATCCCCGCCCCGGGAACGGCGTCTGCTCGGCTGTTCCCATTCACTCGACCGAGACAGCACCGCCGCGTCGGGGTCAGGGTCACCCGTGCCATCGCCTGCCAGCGCTGTCGCGCGGGGACAGGGACGCTTGGGGGGCCGGTCCCCCCTGCCTGGCCCCAGCTGGTCACCACAGCCGGCAGCCACCTCCCCCAGCCCGCCCCAAGCAGTGTGAGTGCCTCCGGAGACGCCACCAACCCCAGTCCAGAGCTCCCTGGCAGTCCCAACCTCCCAAGTGGAAGCTGCAAACCCAAATATTTTATTTGCTTAATTGCTGCTAACGAAGTCGGAGCCGAGCGCAAGTAGCTTCCGCATAATTCCGGCAGGAGTGCCGCGCAGCAGTGCGGCTGTGTGTCCCCATCGCGGGTCCCCACCGCCGGAAAACAGCCCGGGAGCACGGCTGGGACCCTGAGCAGAGGTGCGCCTTACCGTGGAATCATTTGGGTTGGGAAACATCGCTGAGTCCAGCCATGCCCGCAACACGTCCCCAAGTGCCACATCCACCCTTCCAGGCAGGGAAGGCAAAAAGCAGAGGGAAACACCTGAGCCTGCACACCTCCTGCCCCCGGGCCCAGGCGGCTTCTGGCCACGGGCTTCCAGCAGGGAAAGGCTCCTGCTGCAAAGAGCCCAGGGAGGAGACGTGGGACTGCCAAAGGCCGCTGGTGCCAAGCACAGGTCCCCATCCCAGCCTGCTGACACCACACGAGCCCCTGCATCCCTCAGTTTGGGAGGTCAGCCGGTGCCTCCCAACACCACCCAGGTCCCCTCTGTGACAAGCACAACAGGCCGGCAATGACAGCTCAGGGACTGCAAAACCTCCATTAACTACAAGTCTGAGGGCTGCAGGAAGGAGCAAAGAACACCCTAAGGCCATGGTAGGCTGTGACCAGGGCACCCCACTTCCTCCCTGTGCCTCACTTTCCCCACCTTTAGAAGGGACCACCTACGTCCCTTCTTCACAAAGGCACAGCTAAAAAACCTCCATCTTCTGAAAATATCCACCGAGACAAGCAGTGTGTCCTCCCCAGCAGCCCAGAGCACGTGCAAATGGCTTAAATATTTTTTTCCCCAGCCCTGCCCACTGTGCAGCCCCAGGGATGAGCCCGGCAACCTCCCCACAGCTGGCCAAGCCACATCAGCAGGATCAAACAGCAGATCCGGGTGAAAAGCAGCCTGCAGTGGAGCGTGGGGGCTGGCAGCAGACCCCTCACCTCCAGCTGGATCCAGTCCCTTCAGCTCCACTGCGGAGCTGAGCCTGCTCTGCATCTGCCAGGGAAATGGAGCAAACATACTCCTGATTTACACCAGGAGCAGGCTCGATCCTGCCCTTCGCCAATGACGCCCCGCAAGGAAGGAACCCCACCGAGGGAAAAGGGTTTGCTTAGGAGGGGACCCTCCCCAAAAAGCTGCCCCAGTCCCAGTGCATCCCCACCACCGCCCCTCCAGCCCCTCACGGGCTGCAGCAGCTCAGCCCTGAGAGCCAGAAGAGACCACAAAGGCTGGGGAGCAGCAAACCCCAAATCCCCCTCTGAAACCGGGGGAGGGCAGAGGCCCCTTACTCCACCAGAGCACTGAGCCTCCCACCAGCTCCATGCCTCAGTTTCCCCATCACCCCCTGCAGCACACGACCTCTCCCCCCAAAATACACACTCATTCCCTCCACCCTGCATGAGCCGGGGGAGCCTTCACATCCCCCCCCCACCCATCGTCTCTCCAACCCCCATGCACGGGTCAGCCGCCGCTTGTTTTCTGCTGATAGGCGTCACTATTTATAATCTTTGGAGAAATGCCACTACCCACAAAAAACCAAAATCAATGCACCACCATAGGGACTGCGTGCAGGTGAATAGCTTGGATTTAAAGGTAAAAAACCAAAGAACTAGGCAAAAATACACTTTAATGCGATTAGCATCACCCAGGAGCTGGGGGCGATAGCGCAGAGACCCCTTGGAGTGAAGCACCAACTCCCGTGGCTCTGTTTCCTAAAAAAGCGCTCGCAGCCCTCGGTAGCACCTCGGGAACCCCAAATTCCCATTCCCCGCAGCATTCCCCATTCCAGCTTCCCGAAGGGACTGGCAGCGAGTCGCTGTAGTCCCGCACGCCGCATCGGCTCTTCCCGAGTCCCTGCCTGGGGGTCCCGGGGGGCGCAGGGCTCAGCGCCGGGGTGCTCAGGGGGAGGAGGGGAAAATTTAAAATATGTAAACTAATCAAATTAATCGATCGATCGTATCTCCGTACAACTCCCCCAGGACCCCCCAGCAAACGAGAGCCAGGAGGCTGCGATCGGAGCCGCCGCGGCCGCCACCTGTTCCTACCGGAGGGTCCCCAGCTTCCCGCCAGGGCCGCCAGTGAAACAACCGGGATCCCGCCGCCCCCCGGGCACCGGCCTGAGGGCTCCTCTCGCCCGCGCTACCCCCGCCACCACCGGGGGAAGTTTCCCTGCCGGGGTGCGGCGGGGGCCGGCGGAGGGGAGAGTTTGGACGGAGGCCCCGGTACCGGGAGCGAGGGGAACCGTGGGGCCGCGCTCAGCGGAGCATCCTCGGGGTGGCGGGCGCCACCGAGCCCCCCCGGCAGGAAAAACTTCCCCCGGTGGCGGCAGGGGGGGGCGGGCGGGGGCAGGCGAAAGGAGCCCCCATACCGGTGCCCGGAAGGGAGGGACGCGTGATCCCGGTGGTTTCACGGAGGACGGGGGTCCCGAGACGGTTCGGACACCCTCCGGTGGGAACAGGTGGCGGTGGGACGGGCAGGACCCTCCGCGCACCGTGGTCGGTGGAGCCCCGGAACCGCACCGAGCGAGCAGGACCCTCTCCCCGGCGCACACACCGCGCTCCGTTCCTACCGGCGGGCGTCTCGGTGTCCAGCGCGTAGACCCGCAGGGCGAGGGCGAGCAACAGCGCCCGGGCGCTCCGCATGGTGCGGCCGGTGCCGGGGACCGAGCGGGGGGCGGCGGGGCCGTGGCCGCCGGGAGAGGTCCCGGGAGCTGAGGGCGACGGGCGGCGCTCGGTTAAGGGAGGAGGTTCTCTCGTACTGGGGCGTGCGGGGAGAGGGGCGGTCCCGTGAGTTAAGGGGAGGGGGGGGCGGTACGGGGGTAAGGGGCGGAGGGGCCTCCTGTACCGGGGTGTGGGAGGAGGGGAATATCCGGTGCTGGGAGAGAGGGGGAGGAAGTCACAGGAGAGGCGGGGCATGGGGGTCCCGGGAATTACGGGCTGAGGGAGGTGCAGGGTTAAGGGACGGGAGGTCTCCGGTGCCGGGGGAGAGCGGCTTGGGCTGCCCGGGAGTGCCTCTTGCTTGCGGGCTGGTGCAGGGGAGGACCCCGCAAGGATGCGGGAGAAAGCCCGGGGGTCCCCGGCTGCAGGGAGGTCCCGTTGCGCGGAGGGTCCCTGTTGCTGCGGTGTCTCCTGTTGCAGCAGGGGGGACCCGGCTGCGGGGGGAAAGAGGGGTTCCCTGCGGGCAGGAGGCTGCCAGGCTCTGGGAGGTGGGGGGTCCCTGGTTTTCCAGGTGTGCAGGGATGAAGGGATAGTCCCCAGCTTGGGGGGGGCCTGCCTCCAGAGGGGTCCCCACGACCCTCTAAATGCAGGGGGTGTCCTCAGGGGTCCCAGTCATAGGGCCCCCACCGAGCTGGAGTGGATCCTGCAGGGTTTCCAGTTGCAGGACAGGTGCTGGGAGGAGCCTGGGACAGAGGAAGGTGATGGTGACACCCACTCCGGGGTGGGTTCCCCCAGCCCTCGCGTGCCCCCATCACCCCTGGGCTGTGCCCGAGGCTGTGGGGCAGAGACAAGACCCTATGGGCTGGACACTGGGGACTGAGCCTCCTGCCCATCCGGGGTGTCCTCGGACCCTGAAACCCCCCCCCCCCCGGTCCTCCACCACAGGCTGGATGTCCTTGAGGGACAGGGACAGGATGCTTAGCTCTGCAGGATGGCGACAGGGAAAGCCGGACAAGGCTGTATGGGAGTGGCAGCGGCACCTGAGACCCCGGAGACACCCAGCAAAGCCACCATCCCCCGGGGTGGGAAGGGGGTGACAGAGGGAGGTGCAGGATCCAACTCAGAGCGAGCAGAAAGGAGAAAAACCTGGAAGGATGTAAAAGGAGGAAAATCTCTGTCCCTTTCCCAGCCGACTGCACAGGATCAGGCACAAAGCACTGGCAGCCCTGGTGTCCCTGCCAGCACTGCCAGCAGGGATGAAAGGCTCCTTGTTTGTTGACATCCTCTCCAGCCCTACTTCTGGAGGAAAATGTTTTCCCAAAGGTTTGGGGTGAGGCGGAGGGGAGCTTTGCATCAGCTTTCTGGCGTGATCCGTGCTTAGGTTACCTAGCCCCAGCTCTGGCTCCAGGGTGGGAAACTGCCTGGGCACAGGAAAACTTGGAAAGCAGAGGGAACAACGCTGGAAATATTGGGACTTCTTATCCCAAATCACACAGGGAGAGTCCCTGGCATTGGCATCACCCTGCAATGATTCAGCCTTGTCCTGAAAGACAGCACCCAGTTGCCAGCATCCAGCAGGGTGACAGAGGGACAGGGGATGGTACCTGTGTATTGCTGAGCCTGGTGACCCCCTGGGAAGCTCCCAGCCCCAGAAGTAGGACAACACTGCCCGCCAGCTTCATCCAAGTTCAGCTCTTCCGTGGGGATGCTGCTGTGCTGCTTCTCCGTGTTGGGCTGGCTTCATTATCTGGGGACACTGCACAGCCTTGGGGACACTGCACTGACCTGGAGACACTGCAGAGCCCCTGCCTGGACCCCTCCTCCCTGAGACAGGGGTTCAGCACATCTGGGGTCACCTCAGAGCTGCCAGTCCCAAATACTCAGCAGTGTCCTCGGTGTCACCCCTGCCTGTGCCATGGGGGTACAAAACGTTTATCTTCCATTCCCAGTTGCCCCCAGTTGCTCCCAGCAGCACCCCCAGCAGGTTAGCACCATGGTGACACTTCTTGCAGGGATGCATGAATCTGGGGACAAACCAGACCAGTACCATGTGTCCCCCAGCCAGGACAGCACACCTGGGCTGAGGGCAGAGGGTGATGGACATTCCTCTCCAAGTTGCCCCATGCTGAGCATGGAGTGATCCTGACAAATCCTCTCCCCAGTGACACTAAAAGCTTGTTAAAATAATGCCGAATAAGGGAATTAAGCTGCTTAGATATGTGGCAGTGAAGGCAGGAGAGGGCTGGCATGGTGCAGGCTGGCACAGTGCAGAGAGTGGCACTTTTCAGGGTCCCCCTAGAGTTTTTTTGAGAAAAATCCCCCAAATCCTTCTGGGAAGAGGAGCTGAGTGATGCAGCAGCCAAGGGATAGCTGAGGATAGTCTCTGCCCAGACTGGGGAGGAATCTCGGGGTGTCTTGACCCAGCAGCTGAACTGAAAATGTTCAGGGAGGAAATGCAGCCAAGGGTAAGCAGAAGTAGGATATTCTCAGGATTCTGGGGAAATCAACCAGGAAGCATGGAGTTTTTAAGCTGCACAAGCCTGTTGCGAGCACTGTGCTGTGCTTTCCACCACCTTTTAAACCCTGAATTGTACTTCCAAACCAATCACTGCAAAAAACAATAAAAAGGGGTTTTGTTACAGCCAGCATATCACAACAGAACTGCTCCCCATTCCCTGTGGGTCACCGTCCTGCTCCAACAGCCCCACAGCCCATCCGTGCCACCTCCTCGGGTGAGCCTGGGGTCCATCTGGTGCCACTCCCGTGCTTCTCCACGGGGATCATTCATGCACTGGGGGCACGGCACAAATTTCGCATGAGCGGAGCAGGACGGACACGGGGGCTCCACAAAGGCTCCTTGTCCCCGCGAAGGGCTGCCACTGGCCCAGGGCACGGCGGGGCAGGCGGGCGGCCCCTCCCGGGGGCTCCTCCCCTGGGGAAGGGGCTTGGGGGACCCTCCCGGAATGATGGAGCTGGGTGTGGGGAGGGATGCAGGGAGGAATTCGTGGACGGTGTGCATTGATGCTGTGACCAGGTTTGGGGACAAGCAGGAACGGTCCCCAGGGCTCTGCATGAGGACAGTTACTGACAATTGCCCCTCCAGCATATCCAATCCCACCTGTCCCTCAGGGCTTGGCCCACAGGAAAGCTTGGCCAAGGACCCATCACTGCTTCCCCGAGCAGGAGGGGGGGACCTGCCTGGCACTGACAGGGCCAGGGGTGCAGACAGGGTTTGGAAGGGACACGGCACCCATCATGCGTGGTCTGGGACTAACCCTGCACCGAGGGAAGAAAGGAGGGACAAAGGGAAACAGTGAGGAAGGAAGGACAGATGGGCAGACAGCACTGCCCCATGCATCTGCAGGGATGGAGCCAGTGACAACCCATCAGGACCAAGCTCCATTCCATTCCCAGGGTGCAAATCCTTTCCCCTAACCCTTCCCAAGCATCTCCTCCCACCCTGAGCACTGGCAGGATGAGCCTGCAGTCCCTGCCCCTGTGCCATCAGCCCCCGAGGGTCTTGCAGGAGCAATCGAGTTAAAATGAAGTAATCACTCTTCAAGTACAGTCATTTGCAGGAAAAATATAGGCCTTGCTGAGATTGCAAATGGTCTCCACTGCAACCATCCCTCCCACTTGAGAGAGAAATGTTTTCAGCTCCGGGGTGCTCAGTGACAGCAGCCTCGAGCAGAGCCAGTGTGGCTATATCACATCTTATGGCTTCTCCCAGGTTGAGAGTAAAGAGATGGGATTTGAATCTCTTTGGAGACAGCAGTACTTTCAGGAGGATTCTTCTGCTCTCAGATATCTCTCTAAAATGGCAGGTTGAGGGCGGGGGACTGCCCTGAGCCCTTATCCCAGAGCCCAAGGATGGATCTGCAGCACCCACTGGTCCTCCCCAAACGCTGGGTGAGCATCTCCATATTGACCACACCAAAACCCTTTAAATTTTGACTTATTTCAGAACACCATCTTTTGCTGCCAGGACAGTAATTCCTCATTTTTCCCCATTAAACCCACAGGACCCAGAGCCCATCACTCCCTCCCCGGCATTGCTCCCAGCAGTGCCTTCCCCGCAGCAAATGGCTCTTGCAGAGCTGCTGGGACCCAACACCCCACACTAAATTTTAAGCAATTTCACCCCCAAAAAATTTTGCCTTTCTGGTTTTTATCTTCCTTTTCCCTTTACTCCAGTCTCTCTCCCTCTTCCTCCCATATTCCCCCATTTCTTTTTCTATACCTCCACCTATCACACCCCCATCCAGCTCTTTCTAACAACTCTCTGCTATTTTCTTAAATCACCTGCCTTTTGCTAATGCCAAAAACCCTTTTTCTTTCCTAACAGACAAAATAGATTATCTCATCCTGCTGTTCTCCTCCCTGTCTGTCCAGCCCCAAGTGGTCAGACGCCTGCCGCGGTGCTGTGGCCGGATGTAATAGGGCTATTAGATGAGTTATCACAGCCTGAAAGGATGAAATAACTTCTGTGCTTTCATCCAAATAAAACTCCCTATTCCTGTTCAATGCAACAAATGAACACGAGTTCCCAGGGGAAATAGCCAGGAAAATGTTAGAAGATGTTACAAGGTGTTAGAAGACATTATTTAAGACTCAACCCTTCACCAAGCCACCTCTTGGTCTGGGCTCAAAGGGCATGGGGGTTTCTCCATGGGGAATTGGGAAGCCCAAGGATCAGTGCCAACACATAGAGCTAAATCCTCACCCGGGTGCTGCTCCAACTTTTTTTGAGTGCTCGGTGGCACAACCTCATGAACGTCCCACATGTGCTGAATCCTCGGACCACTTGCATCCAGCAAACTCATGTTTTCTCACCTGGGTACTAATTCCAAGGAGAAACTTTGCTTTTCATCTCAGAAATAGATGCCTCAAGCTGTCCCTGCATTTCCCAAGAGCTCTATGCAATGTCCCCAGATCTGCAGGTGGAACAGCATCCCCTGCAGCCCCTGCATACAGCAGCATCCCAGCCCCTGTGGGAGATGCTCCGGAGCCAGCCGGGAGCCTTGGGTGGGCCCTGCAGGCCACCACTGTCCTGGCCAGCCCTGACTGACCTTCCTGTGCCACCAACTCTCCCAGTGGGGTTTTACAAGGACTCCCTTAGAGGGATGCAAACCCCCAGGGCCTCCCTCCTGGGCTGGCGAGGAACAGCCCAAGGCAGCAGCTCCACTGCAGAATTTAAAACCCCAACACTTACTAGGACTCTGCTTCTTCCCCCTCTGCTACCCCCCTAAACCCTCCCATTTCTGTCCTCTCTTGAGTGTGACAGACATGCAGACACCGGCACCACCAGTGTCACCTCTGGGTACACTGTGATGCTCCTGGGGCTGCACCCATGGCACCTGGAGCCACAGCTGCTTCCTGGCCACCTGCACAGGAAAAGCCCAAATGTTTCCTCCATGTCACCTTGTTGTGGGCTTATTTATCTCCCTTCAGGTCATTTTTGTCTTTTTTTTTTTTTTTTTAATTATTCCTGGAAAGACCTCTGTGAGTGTGGGGTAGAAATGCAGGAATAATTCTGCATCACCATGTGGTCCTTACCCTGGAACTGCCACATAAACAGTTAAAAATCACATTACCAGGGACACAAGTGTCCATTTCAGTCCAGTTGGTGCATCCCCTTCCCTGCTTTTGGAGCTGTTTGGGAGCATCATAAATGCTCCTGGAATTTTTGCAGACTGCTTTTAACCCCAAAATATACCACCATGGTATAATGGTACCGTGCACCATCCGTCTGTCCATCTGCTCAGCACTTCACCCAGCCCAGCTGCCATTCCAGCTGCATGGATTTGCCCATCCCTAAACCTCGCAGGAAAATGACCTTGATTAAAAACCATCCAGAACCAAGGCATTGAACCCAAGCAGTTCTACACCAAAGCTCTTTGTGCTGCTCCTTCGGTATTGCCTCAGGATGGAGGTTTTCTTGAGAGGAGATGTAAATCAGCTAAGGTATTTTGTGTCTCTGATCACATCCAAAATCACAAATGTCATTTATTTTCAGACCTGAGGTTTGGCTATTGCTCAAATTTTTCATAATCATGTCTCAGTGCTGACAGGCTGGAGCCTGAGCACAGAGCTGGCTGTGCAACCAGCTCCTTTTAAAATCCAACTGCAAGGAAACGAGGGAACAATATCACATCCAACATTTATTTATTATCATTTTACATTTGGTTTTACATCTTGTTTGGGTTTATTTTGTTCAGTTTTACGTACAGGGGAAGTGTTAGCTGTCCTCTCTCGTTTGCCCTCCTCTGAGCATCAGCAGCTCTGCTTTGGTGCCTTTCCAAAGCCCGTTGGGGAAAGGATGCACTTGGCAGTTTGTGACAAAAAGAGTTCATTGGGCATTTCATGGGAACAAACAAAACCAACTGGCTCAGGAATGGACAGAACCCAGAACTGAAATCCATCAGTTCTTTTCCCAAATCATTGTTCATGCTAACAATTTCCTGCAATGATGGGGAAATTTCAGGTCTACAGAGAAGAGAAGGAAAATGAGAAGTTAAAATGCAGTTAAGAAAGGATAAAAGACACCAATTTGGTCCCTTTCTTCACCTGGGCAGCTTTTCAAACTGTTCCAAGAGATCTTCCCTGCCAAATCACTTGGGTTGATGCCTCTGGGTGCCATTGTGGCAACATGGGGCCCAAAGAAGCATCTCCCCTGCCCACCTCAGCCGTGCTCTTCCTCATCCAGCTGGATGATGTCCTGTGGACATCACACCTCAGTTCTGAGTCACCTCCTAAACACCAACCCTCGAGACCAGTTCCTGCACTGTTCCAAGCTGGAAAAATGCCTGAACAGGAAGATTTTTGCATCTATCACCCTGAAAGTCCAGGGATGGACCAGCTCCACTGCACAACCCAAATACTGGCGGCATGGGAAAAAGCCGTGATGGGAAAAGCAAGGAGCAAGCAAGGACGATGTCCCAGCACAGCTGGATCCTCTCAGCATCTCCCTCTCCTTCCTTATTTATGGCTGGAGCTGAATCCTCCTTGTTCATCTCCTTGGCAGAGGATCAGAACTCATCAATTCTCCATTCGCCACTGAGCGTCCTGTTTCTTCCTAGACGTTTTTCCTTAATTATCTGACAATGAAACAACTTAAAGGGGGATTAATAAAAAATCAGAGAGGCAAGAAACAGCCATCAGTGTGCTTAAAAAAACAAAACCTCTGTGGGCATCCCATCCCACTGACCTCATCTCCATGTGGAGCTGGGAGCATCGGGCACACGTTTTGAGGTGTTAAGAATTCAATAGTTTATGGGATTGTCCAGCTCCATCAGAGATGTTAAATGAGGGATTCAGGGATAAACCAAGGATTATGCAAAGCAGAGCTTTAAGGACAATATGTTTTCCATTCAAAGATTCAGGCAAGTCTAATAAAAAGCGATTGATGTCAGAGCAAGGGGGCTCTGCCAGTAGCGCTGGGTTTGGGGGGAATGAGGCTCAATATGGGAAAATAACCAGCTGAGCTGTTCTTAAGCATTAAAAAATGCAGGAGATGGGGAGGGACTGGTCCCAGGAGCCCCCAGGAGCCTGCAATGGACACAGGTGGCTGCAGTGATTGGGAAGAAGGAGAAGGGTCTGGGGACACAGGAGCTCAGTGCTCGAGGGCCGGGGCAGCCCCTCCACCGCCTTCCCCCCTGGGGGATTCTGAGCATCCCCTTCTCTGCCTGGACAGGGAAGTTATTTTGCAGCTTGTTTCACAAGACTTGTCCTTTTGGTGCATCCCAGTCCTGAAATCCCAGCCCAGCCTCCTGACCTGATGTCCAGGGGATCCAGCAGGGCTTGGACCACATCTGGCTGCCCTGGGACAGCCACTGAGATGCAACATCAAAATCCCCACTCAGAAGCCCTTCCCAGAAATCTCTCCAGCCTCAGCTTTCTTATTTTTTTTCCCTAAGCAAAGCAGACACACCTTCCATTTCTCCACCAAAAAGGGAAAAGGCAATAAATTATTATTCCCTTTAATTAAAAGGGGTGTCAGTCTTTATAAGCAGTTAATTAATAATTTCACATTAACTTAATTAAGCACTGGGAGAGCTGGAGGCAGCACAGTCCACATGAGGCTCCTGGGGTCAGGCTGAACCTGCTGGGCTCAACTCCTCCTAAACCAGGAGATAAAATCTCTGTCCTCAACAGGACAGAGAAATCCCAGCAAATGCCACCCTGGTGTCACAAAGGTGCTTGTTCCCACCCTGCATCCCCTCACGCCTGCAGGAACAAATCCAACTTATCATCAGCACTTTTGCTTTCCAGCCATGCCCAAATGTGAACAACTCCAATTAATTGATGGCTGTATAAATCATGATACTATGATAAATCAGAGCTCATGAACAATAACAGGGGTTAAAGCAGAGAGGAGCAGAGGACAGCACTCCTTCCCCCCACCAGGTGCTGGGAAATCATCTCCTCTTCCTCCTCTGCCCACCCACTCCTAAACCCTCAACTGCAAAGTGGATTTTCATGCAACACTCCTATAAAAAAGTGCAATTCCAGGATATGAAGTAGTCATTAATCATGCGGAAATTGCGCTTGTTACAGGAGAAACATTAACAAAATAATCATAAATCGTCTGCCAGCTCTGATTTGCGGGCGCACACGTTTGCAAGGGGATGGAGAGGCCTCTCATTTGGCTTCTGTAATTAGTGATTAACCCTTTGCTACGTGGGGCAGAGCATGGACACAATTCCTCCACCACAGATTGCTCGTGCATCCCCCCTAAACACAAAACATTTGAGGCATTCCTGGCATCCTTGGAAAGCTGTAGGTTTTGAGGTTATTAAAATCCCATTATTTTATTGCTGTGATTAGATTAAAATGATTAAATGACTGAAATACCCAGCCATGCTGGAGGCAGCTGGGGAGGCCCCTTCCTGCCTGGAGGTGGAGGTGCTGCCAGGACCTGGATGTGCTCAGGACCCCAACCAGGTGGGAAAAGGCTGTTTTGTCCTCTGACTCTGCTGTCCTTGCAGTACCATCACATGGGAGACTTTTACATCCACCTACAAGTGACCTCAAGGCTCCTTATAAACTGAAGAAGTCGGTGAAAAAAGTTCTTTTTCTCTCTCTCTCTCTCTCCCCTGTGCTGTTACAGAGGTTCTGGTGGGAACAACCCTGAGCCCTCTGAGGCACCCCCAAAAGCAAATCATACCCCAGAAAAGGCAGAAAACCTGTCACCAGCACTCTGGAAGAGAGTTTTTTCCAAACCTGAACTTTTCCTTCATCTTGAATCTGAATTCACACCCCAAAGAATATGTTGCTTTCCTTTTTTGTTAAAAAAATGATGTGAACTATCAAGCTTGACTAAATCTTCCATTTAGGATCATGACAAGCTGGGTCAGCTGAGACTGAAAAATCCTACCCTGAGCACCTGGCCTTGTTTTAGTACCCACCAGTGTCTGTCTGTGCTGGATCACCGGAGAGGGGACAGCCTCGGGACGATCGGTGGTGATCCAGCAGGAATCTGTGGGGCTGATCCTCTCTTGGATATCAATCCTTTGCAAAGCAAGTCTCTGTCACAGGTCTATCGGGAAGCAGGAGGCTCTGTTTCTCTTTCCCCCACTCTGATCTAGTCAGTTTTAATTGGAAGACTAAATGAGACCTTTCCTTCAAGATAATTATACGAAACATTGAATTAAAGTACTATCGGGAATTTTTTTCTCACCACTTGTGTCAGGCATCTGTTGTTTTAAATAATCATCTGACGAACACTTCCCTGCAGCTCTCCCTGCTGGGAGCGTTCCTATCCCAGACAGAGCAGCTGGAAAGCACCGGGTAATAAAGCAGAGAAAATGGATTTTTCTCCCCAAAATCACAAAACCATGGAATGGTTTTGGTGGAAAGAGATCTTAAAGCTCATCCCATCCCACCCCTGCCATGGCAGGGCCACCTCCCACTGTCCCAGGCTGCTCCAAGCCCGTGTCCAGCCTGCCTTGGGCACTGCCAGGGGTCCAGGGGTGCCTCACAACGACGATCCTGGAGGTGCTTTTCAATCTGAACGATTCCATGATCCGGTGACCACGCGGACCGAGATGTTCCTGCGCCCATGGACACAGAGAGCTCGGCTGAGAGCTCGGCTGCGCGGACGCGGACCCGGTTAATAACTTCAGAGCGTTCTGGGCACAAACCAGCGGGAAGCGGGCCCTGAGGGCGCGGGGCTAGCGGCCGGGCCGCCTTAAGGCCCGGGGGCGGGGCCGCCCGGGGGCGGGGCCAACCCGAGCGTCAGCGGCGGCAGCGCCGGGCTCAGCCGGGCAGCGCCGAGAAGTGTCGAGTTCAGCCGAGCGGAGCCGAGTTCAGCCGAGCGGCGGCGAATGCAGCGAGCGGCAGCGTGGGTGCTGCGCGGGGCGCGGACCCCGCAAATGCTGACCCCCCTGGTTCGGACCCCCCAAGTGCTGACCCCCCTGGTTCGGACCCCCCCGGTGCGGGCGCGATCGGCCACGGCGGGGACGCCTCCGCTCGGGCTGCTCTATGAGCGGCACGGGGAGCCCGCAGCCGTCGTGCAGTAAGGGCGGGACGCGGGGATGCATTGCAGCGGGGTGCAGGAATGGGGTGGGTGTGGATGTGGGGGGCATTGCAGGGAGGGGGTGCGGGTGTAGGGCCAGGGCTGGGGGGGCACAGTGGGACAGAGATCTGGAGCGGGGCTGCGGGGGTGCAGAGAGGAGTGGGGGTGCAGGTGAGGTTTTGGGGTGCTGCAGGGCTGCTTTGGGGGGTCAGGACTTGCGCACCCCAGGCGTAGAGGGTGGGGATGGGTTGCAGCTCCCTGAGGGACCCCTGAACACGCAGGAGGACCCTGGGATGCCCCAGTGTTTTCCTGGTGCCATGGTCTCACAGGTGGACGCTGGGGGTGATGCCTCCATATCCCCCCACCCAGCTGCTGCTGCTCTGTCAATTGGCCTTAAACCTCGTGTTTTTCTCAAAAAGCCCATTCTTGCTTAATTTGGAGGGAGGGAGGTCCGAGCCTCAGCATCACTGTGCATCAGCTTCACCCTGGGTTGCATCCCATTGATGGGTCTTCCCTTTGAGGTCCCAATTTAGGAACCAAAGCAGCATCACAAGCATTTTTTGGGACAACTGCTGATGCTTAGCAACAAAAATCCTGGAAAGGAGAAAGTTGTAGTTTAGTGGAGTTTAGGCCTTTTTTTTCAAGGGAGGAGACTTTGAGCTCTTGCTGCCCCTCTTGAACCAGCTCAGTTCATGCTGATACATTATCCAGGTGCATCCAGACATCAATCCCCTGTTTTTTTGGAGAAGGAGTGTTGCTTTTCCAAATGATCATTTAGTTGTGCAGTGCTGCTTGTCACCACTGCTACTTCTTGAGATTTGCTGTTATCACCCCATTGCTTGTGCAAGACTGGTCTTGCTTTGCGACTTCTCCTTTTTCACAGATTTCCAGAAATACCCCAGCTTCCCATAAAGCTCGAGTGGGGCGGGATGAGCCGTAAAATCACCAGCCAAAACCGCAGCTCTTTTACACAACCTGCTGAGTTTCTTAAGATTAGTGAGCATCACTGGGCTTAGTGACACGGGATTGTTTCGGGTGGTTGGCTTTTGGCAGCCTCCTCCAAAAATCTGTCCTTTTGTCCAACAGAAATCTGATTTTTTTGATGGGATGGGGCATACGGTGCTGTTAATTTAAGTAGGGTGTGTAGGTGATACAGGCACCCTCCAACTTCAGTCACAGCACAGAAGACATCAACAAACTGGTATTAATGCCCTTTTCTTTTGTGTCTCCCTGTTTAGACTGAAGGATCTGGAAGTGCCTAAGCTGGGGGACTGCGATGTCCACGTCAAGATGTTGGCAGCCCCCATCAATCCTGCCGACATCAACATGATCCAAGGTAGTGTGTTGGATTAATACTTTGCACATTGGTTCTTGCAGGATGCTCCGAGTTGGAAGGGACCCACGAGGATCTTCAAACCCAACTCCTGTCTCGGAGGGTTCAGAGATGGCTCCTGACGCGGGGATTTTGGGGTCTGAGGGGGTCACCAGCTCACCTCCAGCTTCCCTGCAGGGACCTACGCCCTCCTGTCGCCGCTGCCAGCCGTGGGGGGGAACGAAGGTGTCGGGGAGGTGCTGGAGGTTGGGCGCCGTGTGACGGCTCTGAAACCTGGGGACTGGGTCATCCCCGCGAACGCCGGGCTCGGTGAGTTCAGCCTCGGCACTGCTGGGTCCTTGCTCACCCCTCCAGCAAAGCATCTTCCCAGGGGATTTTTGGGGTGCTGGAGCCCATGGGGGGTGCCCAGGCTTGCCCAGAGAGCAAACCCATGGTCAGCTCCTGTGTGAACTGCTGTGAGGATTTTGGGGGTTCCAAAGCAAAAGCACAGCACTCCAAAGCACCGTCTTTGCAGGGTGTGGGTAGAGCCATGAGCCCCTGCACTTACAGCAATTACACCTGATGGGATGGGACTCAAAACGGGGAACAAAACTCCATTAGGGAATGCTGGGCGAGGGAAGCAGGAGTTGGAGCCCGTTTAGTGCCATGTGAGACGAATCATAATGAGACAGTTGAGATAATTGAATGAGGTTATTTCTTACCTGTTTATGTCTTGGTTTATTTTTACCACCTGTTTTTCTTTTAAATTAATTAATTTATTTTTATTTTACTTTTAGTGTATTTTTTTAAAGCAAACTCAGCTGCCCAGCCCCAGCAAGTGATGCTGCTCATCCTCCACAAACACAGGAAGGTTCTCAAGAAGGATGGGGGTCCCCAGGGAAGGGGCTTCTGTGCACAGGACTTACCATGCACCCTAGAACACCTGGAATAGGAGTAGTGGCAAGGCCATTCCTTATGTCAAACTTAATTTTAGCAATAATCTTCTTTTCTGTAGCATAGACCCTTTATGGGATGTCTGTGCCATTATAAAGCATTGCAGCAATCTGTGTTTCTCTGGAAACAACCAAGTTTTGTCCCATCAGCTTAGAGCTTCCCTAAAGACCTGGGATGAAACATTTCACACGGGCAAGGTCACGGTGGCCTCTCACTGCAGTTTTCTCTTTAATAATGCTCTGCTGGGAAAGTGTGGTAATTTATTTCCCAACAAATGTCTCCTATGCTCCTCCAAAATGCCAATGGCCTGATATTTGCTGGTTGTGGTTTAGTGTCACAACTTTTTCTTTGCCTGTTTCCTCTTAAAAGACTTTTTGCTAAATGAGAGAAGGAAAACTATAGAGTTAAGAGCCAAATGGTGTATTTTTAAGCATAAAAATGCTGTAAATAGATGATAGAGGGTTAAATTGGATATAAGCATAGAGGGAGTAAAGCTCGCTAAATTGGCTTGGAATATATGGGCTCATCCATAGGATGGAGAGTATTTCCATTATCTCTGCACACATACCCGGGGAATCCTAGTCCCATTATCCCTCTAGGAAATGATTAGGCTTTGCTGGGTGATAAATCTTGGCAGGCAGTGAGGAATCCATTCCTTGCCTCTTGGAGCATTTTGACTCTACCCATATGGGAACCCATTCTATAATTCTCTCTCCAGGGTGGCTGGTTCCCAGCATGCAATGCTGCTGGAGCCAAGGCTACAGTGTGAGCTGATGGTTTTCCTTTGCTTTCCCCCCTGCTGTGGCTGTGCCCATGGTGCTGCTGTTCCCAGGGACGTGGCGGACGCGGGGAGTGTTCCCTGAGGAGATGCTGCTGAAGGTGCCCAGTGACATCCCTGTGCTCTGTGCTGCCACTCTGAGCGTCAACCCCTGCACGGCGTTCCGTCTGCTGGCTGACTTCGAAAGCCTGGCCCCCGGTATGGCCCTGCCATGAGGGAGCAATTCCACACGGATTTCCTGGCTGCCTCTGCAGTGGGAATCTGGGTTTATTCACATCCAGGTGACTCTGTCATCCAGAACGCCGCCAACAGTGGTGTGGGCCAGGCCGTCATCCAGATCGCCAGGGCCTCCGGTGTCAAGACCATCAATGTGGTGAGGGACAGGTGGGTCCTCTGGGGAGGAGCAAGTTTGGGAGCTGGATTTGCTTATCCTGCCCATCAAACCCAGGATTTTCTCCCGTTTCTTCCTCTAAGTTGTTCTCCAGCCTCTTCCCTGTTGTCCCCATGCAACGTCGGAGCAGAAGGAAGGAGAAGGGGGTACTCTGCTTCCTGGCTCATTTAGTCCTCTTTTTTTATCTCCTTTTTCCCTCCCCAGACCTGATCTCCCAAAACTGGTGGAGAGGCTGATGGCCCTGGGTGCTGACCATGTCGTCACAGAGGAGATGCTGAGAAAGCCAGAGATGAAAGATATATTTAAGGTATCTCAATGCTTATCCCACTGAGAGATGGTCCAGGGCTGTCGCTGCTGTTCAGCACTGGGGAGAAGGGCAGGGATGGTGGGAAGGACAAATTTCTTTCTAGACCAGGATTTAGCCCTGGTAGTGGAGGGATTTTGCTGCTGCCACAAGGGAAGGATCGCAGATTTTGGTTCCAATCAGACTGGGCTTGAAGCAGCCTGGTCTAGCTGAAGGTGTCTTCTGCACATGGCAGGGGATTGGAATGAGTCCCTTCCAACCCCAGCTGTTCCTTGATTCTGACAGATTTTAGCTCTTACTCTCAGCAGCCCTCAGGTAAATGTTGAGGTTAATGCTTGGTTTATCAAGAACCATGGTCCCATCCCCTAAAGAAGCCATAACGTGTCGCCCTGATTTTGTAAGACTTTGTTAAGCCTTCTGATGTTTACATTCTTTCAACAAACTTTCTCACACACAGTTCTGTAAATAACCTATGTTTCGCATTTTTTCATGGAGGTGGAGAGAATTGATAGACCCTTGGTCTGTCCAGTGGCATTGGAGAGGTGGCACTGTCACCCTCCAATCCACTGTCACCTTTGGAAAACTATAAATGTTGGAGTCAGAAAATAAAGCTTCTTCTTCTTTTTTGTTCCCCTCGAGAGCAGCAGTGTGTGTGTCATCATTTCGTGCCTTATCACAACAATAACGTTTGGGAACCTTTGTCATAAACCCTTGCAGAGCATCCCGAGGCCCCGGCTCGCCCTGAACTGCGTTGGAGGCAAAAGTACCACAGAGATGCTGCGGCACCTGCAGTAAGTTTGGCTGGGTGGTGGCTTGGGCACAAGCCTGGGGACAGAAACTGGCAATAGAGGGACCTGCTCTGGAGTCTGTTGAACTTTTTGGAGAGGAAAGATGAATGGAAAAGTGGTTTTGGGTAACAACAGTGATTTGAAGTCTCATGCTGCTGGGGGTAGTTGGGGTCCAGTTGTGAAGGTCCCCCAAGTCCTGGCCAAGTGTAACTGGGGTGCTGAGCTGCAAATTCAGCAAGAAGAGAGCCTGGAAAGTGGGATCTGAGGGGTAACTGGGGAGCCCTGGGTGCAAGGACAGCCCCAGTGGGGTTGGGGACAGCAGAGGAGGAGGTGGCAACTCAGAGTTGCACTTTTGGGACCACCTAACCCAATACCCCTTTCCTACTCCAGGCCCAAGGGGACCATGGTCACCTACGGGGGGATGGCAAAGCAGCCTGTGATGGTGCCTGTGGTGAGTACTGGGGATGTCCCTCCTTAGTCTCCTGTGCTCCACTGCATGTCCCCATCCCCTCAGTACTGTGAGCCCCTGGCTCTCCCCAGGTGCAGATTGAGACCCTCCAGCCTTTTTTTTGCCTGATGGGGTCTGTCACAGGACAAGCTGCATCCACTGCTGGGCTCTTGGCTTTTATATGGAGAATTTGGGCTGCCGAAAAATTCCAGGGGGTAAATGATCCCGCAGGTGCTGAGCATCACACCTGCCCTGACTCCACACCTCTCCACATCCCTGGAGTCACCTCTCCACATCCCTGGCTCACAAATGGGAGCTCTAACAAGGGGCCTTACTGCTACTTTCCACCACTGTCACGCTGAGAGGGGACACACACGTGTCACTGCCTGTGTGAGGGGACATGGGAGTCACTGGATGCACAAGGGGATGCCAGTGTCATTTGCACAAGGGGACATAGGAGTGTTGCTGGGTACCAGGAGGACACATAGGTGTCATACATTCCACAGAGCGCCTTCATCTTCCGTGACATGCGGTTCCGTGGGTTCTGGATGACGCAGTGGCGGAAGGACCACGCACAGGGTGAGCCAGGAGGGCTGAGGGACCTGAGCTGGGGGGGTGAGGGCCCTGAGCTGGGGGGGTGAGGGACCTGAGCTGGGGGAGCTGAGGGTCTGTTCCCCTGCTGGGCATGGGAGCGGGGACAAACCCCACCCAGCACACCCTCACTCCCACTCATGGAGCCATCTCTCTTGTCCCAGTGATGCCTTGAGAAGCTGCCTAGAACAGAGGCTGGACAGTGTTAAAGGAATAAAGTAGGGATTTATTAAAAGGCTTCTTTCAAAGGACACACCTTGGGCAGTACAAAGCCCAGCCGAGGGTACACCCAAGATGGACAGTGGGTCGAGTTTTCACACTTCTATAAGTTTTGGTCCATTTCCATATTGGGGTTAATTGTCCAGTTACAGTCCCACCCTCCCAGTTTGCTCTCCTCAGTTCACTGTTGTTTGCACTTTTTGGGCCTGAAGCTGCAGCGGTGTCCTTGGTTCTGGGGCGGGAAAAGGATTGTTCTGTCTGACTGAACTGTGAGGAGAACTTGCTGACACTTCATATGAAGTTCAGAATTACACACTAATGCAGGACAGAATCTGGAAAATATGAAAGCTAAAACTTAACACACCTTGGGCAGTACAAAGCCCAGCCGAGGGTACACCCAAGATGGACAGTGGGTCGAGTTTTCACACTTCTGTAAGTTTTGGTCCATTTCCATATTGGGGTTAATTGTCCAGTTACAGTCCCATCCTCCCAGTTTGCTCTCCTCAGTTCACTGTTGTTTGCACTTTTTGGGCCTGAAGCTGCAGCGGTGTCCTTGGTTCTGGGGCTGGAAAAGGATTGTTCTGTCTGACTGAACTGTGAGGAGAACTTGCTGACACTTCATATGAAGTTCAGAATTACACACTAATGCAGGACAGAATCTGGAAAATATGAAAGCTAAAACTTAAGGCGTCACCAGGGTGCTGAGAGAGTGGTGCTGGCCTCAGGCAGGGACCATGAGCTCTTTGCTCATCCCACATGCCTGAGCTGAGGGATGTCACACCCAGGGACCCCGTATGGCCGCGGGCGGGTGTTCCCAGGGGTGGTGGATGGCACAGTGAGAACTCCCTCCTTCCTGTGCAGACCAGGAGAGCGTGGCTGCGATGATGGATGCCCTGTGCCAGCTCATCCGCAGGGGCCAGCTCACAGCACCAGCCTGCACCGAGGTCCCGCTTCAGGACTACAGGGCAGCGCTGGAGGCCTCCATGAAGCCCTTTGTGTCCTCCAAGCAGATCCTCCTCCTCTGACCTGCAGCTCCTGGAGCCCTGTCCTGTTCCACATGCTTGTCTACAGACTTGAGTGGTGAAAAGACCCTCCACATCCATTGAATTTCTTTTTTTCCTTTGTTTATCACATTGTGGGTGCCCACTGAAAGCTTTAAAAGCCTCCGCAGCTTTGTGTGGAAGTGCCGCGGGAGGGAGGCTGCACCTCACTGTGGCTGGGGTGAGTTTGGGATCCCAAATGATGGCTCGCTCAGCTCAGAGTGTGAAAAGAGCAGCAGTTCCCCCTCAGATGTGCTTTTTGGGTCTGGCAGGGCTGTAGTTATCCCATCTGGAATGTGGGATGGGCAGGGAAGCCCAAGTCATCTCCCTGCAGCCCTGCTGCCTCCAAGTAGGAGGAGGAAGGGACATGGACTGCCCCAAAGGATGAGGGATGCTGTGGTTGCAGTGGCCCTAGGTGCTGCTGCCGCTCCTGGAGGAGCCCTGGGTCACCCCTGGCTGGGTTTGGCCAAGGGCACTGCAAGGGCTGGGGCCAGACCCTCAGTGTCCCTGAAGGCCCTCCTGGCCGGGTGTGGAACAGTGCCTGTGACACTGCAGAGCAATGTGAAAAGATTTATTATTGACAACAACCAACAATGTGTTCTTGCTTCCTCCTGTGCTGCTCTTCTACTCTATGACCCCAAAGCTCCCTATGGCCCCTGCTCTTGCCAGTCCAGCTCTGCCGAGGTCCGGCCGCGTTGGCTGTGCAGCTGCAGGGGGGGCAGTGGCCGCGGGCCGCAGTGTGGCCGGCGCTGGCCCTGGCCCCAGCGTGGCCATCCCGAACCACGGAGGGGAGCAGAGTGTGGGCAGTGCGAGTGTGCGGGGCCCGTGTGGGGTAGGAGGGGCGGCGTGGGGCCGAGCGGCCGCGGCTGGGGCAGGAGCGGCCTGCGGGGCGCGGCCTGCGGGGCCGTGTCTGCGGGGCCGTTTGCGTGAGGCGGGCCCGGCGCTGCCCGCCCGGGCCGTTGTGTCTGCCCGTGCCTCGGGCACCGTGCAGCTGCTGCTCGTAGGTGTCTGCGCGTCCTCATCCTCCTCCTGCTCCTGCTCCTCCTCCTGCCGCCGGCTGAGCATCCCACCTTTTCCTTGGGTGCTTTGCCAGGATCTCAGTGCCCGGTGGGGGGCACAGCCAGGGGGTTTGTGCTTTCCCCAGCACCTGCAGACCCCTCCGGACACAGGGCAGGTCATCCCTGGTGAGAAAGGGGTTGGAGCAGAACAGCAGCTGCAAAAGGCAAAGGGAAGGAGTTGTTTGATGCAAGGAGGAGGGAGAAAATCAAGGGAGAGCCGGGAGTTGGCACAAGCAAGGACAAAAGGGTGTTAAAGGACTCTGGCATTTCACACCTAAGGCTTTGGTTGACTAAAGTTAGGACAGAGCTTTGTAAAGTCACATCCACCCTCATGTTTTGAGCATTTGGGAGCAGAGAAGTGTAGGGTTTTCAAAAGCCAGAAAACTGCTGAGGAAAACCAAAGCCCGCTAGTTTCCAGGCCCCTCAGCATGTCCAGAGTAACTCACTCCAGGACAAAATAAAGCTGTGTTTGTTCCCATCCAGTCTCCAGCCTTGTCAAGGCTTATTTTAGCTGAACTTGAACCTCCCTGTGAGTGTCCCAAGGAACCTCTGTTGGGAGGAGCTGATGTACTTTTCCCAGTGCAGACCCAGCTGCTGCTACTGCTCTGAGCTCCTCCATGGAGGTCAGCAGGGGAGAATCCCCTTCCATTCTGCGGAATCCATGGAACATTAGCTGGAGAAGGAAGCTTCTCATGGACTCAGTTTCAAAGATCTTCTGGGGCCCTCTCCTGCCCAGCACTTCCTTCCTGAAGAGCTTTTCTCCAATCACAAGGCAGTTCCCATTGTTGCCCCACCAGACTGACTCAAAACTCTGGCTGCTCAGGATCTCCCATAGCTTCCTGAGGAAAGAGTCAGCCAAAGATTTGGTGCTAGCAGAGCTCTCTAAGGAGAAAAATTTCATGTTGTGGTCCCAGGATTCATCAGGGCAACCTTCAAGGGCATTTTTGTCTGCAGGGGGTCCCACAGCAGCATCTCAATATGGTCCTATATCATCTCTAGGATGGTCAGGAGCTGCTGAAGCCACACACCAAGCAGGATCCTCTAGGACAGAAGCACAGGATGTCTCCTGTGACGACAGCTCCATTTAGACTTATTTTTCCACAGCTTGGCTGCCTCCAACAAGCTTCTTGGTCCTGATAGTCAGCAGTATGGAATCCTATGGCTCCAGCTGCCTGGGAAGTTTTCCAGCCTGTGTTCCATCCCAGCGACATCACAACGCGACACCTGTCGCAGCAGGAGGTGGGAGATACAGAAATAACCTCAAAACTCTGATTTTCCAGAGATCTGTTTGAGCCCAGAGCTGATTCCAGCTGTATTTCCATGTGGAATGTCCTGCCAGGGCAGTGCTGTGTCCCAGTGCTCCTGGGAGCAGTGCCCAGGGAGGGATGGGGAAGGGGACAGCATTGGGCATCCAAATGCCCCAGACCTCAGATTTTTCACTTGGCACCTTCTGCCCCATGCAGAAATGCCTCTATGGAATTGCTCTGGAATGACCCAGGTGTGTGGTGTCCACAGGGCTGCTTCTGCTCTGACTGTCCCTGTTCCTGGGTGATGTTCTTGGATCCCAGCAGGCTCTCCATGCTGCTCCATAGGATGAACTATAGAGGAAATGTTCCTCAAACACATCTTGCAATGGAAATAACCACCCTTGGGTTGGGTTCCTCGAACTTTCTTTGTCTCAGAACCTTCAGAACCCAGCCCAGGGACCTCACTGGCATTCTCCCACCTTGTGCCCAGTTCCCAACATGCTCCGAGTGGGAGGACTGCGGAATTGTGTGGAATTGTGCATGGACAGAGGAATTGTGAGGGACTGGTTGTGTCAACTGAAGGCTCTTCCAGGATTCATCCTGGAGTCCTGGATGAGTTGGTGGGGTTATGGCAGGGCCTCTCTGGATCTACCAAAGGCCTGGGGGGCCCAGGGAGGTGGCTCCTCACTGGGAGCTGGCAGTGTCATTCCCATGCACAGAGAGGGTGTGGGGGACAGCCCAGGAAGGTGTACCTTCATTTGGGGGATTTTCTGGGTCCCGTGGGGTGAGGAGAAGAGCAGGGCAGGAATGTTGCTCAGGACTGGAGGGAGCACTGGACAACTGCATGTGTGCTTGGAAGAGCAGAACTCTCTGAAATTAAACCCCACTGTCATGCTGGCAACTAAATGGATGTGTCAAAGCCATTTCACCCCCTAAAACCCCTCACACTGAGACCTCTCTAAGCAGAGAGCAGATGTGCCCCAGGATAGACTCTGCACCAGCGTCTTCCTTCTGCTCCTCCATGCCTAATAAATCCCCCAATATTTTGCATTTTCCTTCCCCCTGCCAGCACTGGAGGCAGAGCCCCATCCTGTGCCTCAGTGCTTCCTCATCGATGGATAAATTGGGAAAAAAAAAGGCAAAAAAAGAACCAAGAGATCGTTACGAGCACTATTAAGCATGGCATAAACCAAAAAAATTAATGCATAGCTTTTATCCCTCATTGTTTATTGGGCTCAGTGATAAAACCCAACATGCTTTAGAGAACTCTTTCACAAAATGTTCTGACCTCTCACTCCTGCACCAGGGCACAAAGGAAGAAATAAATAAATTTAATTCTCCTTGTCAAATGAGAAATATCATGGCTGGAAATCCAGCTGCTGGTGTTGCACCTACACAATATTAATCATTTTGGAGGTGATTGTGGGGTTTTTTAGGGGGGTGGCTGCTAATGTTGGAATGTTCCAAGAGCCTCTGCTACGATTTGGTGTGATTTAGGCATCTGACGTCTCAATTGAAAGGATAAAAATAATTCCCCAAGTCTGATATTTAGAGTTCAGCAAGCGGGATGTTGTTGCTCACTAGAGAGAATGAGGAAAAGCCAAGTCTGGTCACGGGTGGGGAATGCCATGGGAGGATGCCTGGGCAGCCCGAGTGTGGGGATGGGGGACCCCCATCCCTGCCTGCCTTTGGGGTCCCATCAGGATCCAGCATTTGGGGAATGGGGCAAGGAGAGGACCCCATAAGCACCTCGGCACCCTCATTAGCGCCCTGCACGTGGGAAGGGGGGAGCGATCCATCCCCTCCATGGGGAACGGGACTCCCATGGGAAGGCAGACCCCGACACACGCGGTGTATGGGGAGAGGGGACCCCACAAGCCCCGTGACCCATGGGAAGGGTGGCCCCACCTTGCCCTGCACATCAGACACGTGGAACGCCCATCTGGGGCCCGCGCGCAGGAAAGGGGGGGTCGAGCCATGCTCTCCCATGGGAAACGGGACCCCCATCTCGGTGCCGTGGGGCCCACACGGAGGCATGGCCGCTTTAAGAGCCAACCCGCGCGAGGGGCGTGGCCCGCCGTGACGTTGCCCCGCGTCGCTGCCCGCGCGCCGCCGTGACGTCAGGCGGCCGCGCGGCCCCCGGGCCCCTCACGCCCCGCGGGCCCAGCCCCGGCCCCGCGATGCCGCGGGTCTACATCGGCCGCCTCAGCTACCAGGCCCGGGAGCGCGACGTGGAGCGCTTCTTCAAGGGCTACGGCAAGATCCTCGAGGTGGATCTCAAGAACGGGTGAGCGCGGGCTCGGCCCGGCTGCCGCGAGGGGAGGGCCCGGGCGCCTGAGGCTGTTGGAGGGGCCGCGGGGGAAGAGGCCGCCGGGGCGCTCTGGGCAATAGTGGGGGCAAGGCGGCTGGGTCGCCTCCTTTGGGTGCGGTGACGAGCAGGAAGCTTGGGCTCCCCCTTGGTGGGGGACGCGAAGCCTGGCTCTTTACTGGGGCGGCGTGTTGGGTTCTCTGTTTTAGGGGGTGGGCAGAATGCTTGAACTTCCAGTGGCGGAGGGACAGGGCGGCTGGGTCCGCCCTTTCTGCGGGGGAGAGGATGGCCGGGCTGGTTTTGTGGGAGGGCAGTCTGCTTGGTTCCTTTTTTGGGGGGGACGGAACGTTTGGGTTTCTCCTTTTTTTTGTGGGGGAGGGGCCAGGGTGGCTGGGCCCCTACTGGAGGGGGCCAGGATGCGTTGGTTCCCCCTTTTCTGGGGGGGGGCAGGGCGCCAGGGTTTGCCATTCTGGGGAGGGTGACAGGTTGCCTGGGACCTCCTTGCGAGGGAGTAGCAACACACCTGGGCTCTCCCCTTGGGGAAGCAGGATGCTCGGGTTCCCTTTTGGGGTGGGGAGCAGGATGCCTGGGTTCCCCTTCTTGCCAAGGGGGGCCATGCTGTCTGGGCCTTTTTTGGGGCGCAGGATGGCTGCGGCTCTCTTGGGGGGGATGCAGATGCCTGGACTCTCCTTTGGGCAGGGGTGAGGGAGGCTGGACGGTTGGGTTCCCCTTTTTTTCGAGTGGATGCAGGACACCTGGGTTCACCTTCTGGGGACGGCTCGGGTGGGTGGGCTTCTCCTTTTTGGAGGGCAGGACACCTGGGTTGCTGTGACAACTGGGGGGTAGGACAGCTCAGTCCCACTTCAGTTCTTAGGGCCAGCTCATCTGTGTGCTGCCCTGCCTTCTGCAGGGAGGGCACCCTGCGGGCCCCCCCAGGCCCCTCTGCACCCCAGGACAATACCTCCCCAAAAGGAACCCCATTGTGTTGGGTATGGGGGCAGAGCTGCTCCCAGAGCCCGCAGGCTGTCCGGGGGTGTGTTCTGCCCCGCCCAAACCCACCATACCTCTGTGTTCTTACCTGTGCTGTTCCAGCAACTGAGCCCTCACTGCAGCTCCAGGGGTTGGATCCTGCTCCACCAGGTCAAGACCTTCAAGTATGAATTTTTGAAGAAAAAGCCAATTGCCATTTTTGGTGGGGATTTCCAAACACCCAAAGCCTTATGAGTGCCTTTGCTGTTTCCAAGAAACTCAGCTTGAAGCCTTCCTTAGAAAGACTGAATGGAATATGGATTTATCATTATATAGCCAGGAGAGGCAGGTATTAATTATAGTGGAGAAGAGGAATTTCTTGTACAAGTTGCTCCTTGAGCATTAAAGTGAAAGAGGTTCATTAAGTTTTAATGCTGCTTGTGCTGGCAGGTGGACGTTGAACAGATTTATAAGATGAATAAATTCCATTATTAAAGGAAACAAGTGTTCATGTGTCAGTATCTTAACCCACACAGCCTCAGGTGTTGTTGAAGATTAGCTGAAATACCTGAGGCTGCTGTTTTCCAGTCCCGCTGTGTATCCTTAGAAATGTTGGGGGGGGGGGGGGGGGGGTGAGGGAAGGGGATGGGAAGGAGTCCTGTTGCTGAGTAAGACCCAAATGCAGTATTTCTGCTTCACACATGTTGGAGGTGAGGGGGAAGGGAAGCCAACTAAACTTTCTTTACAGATGTGGAACTGCTGTTATGTGGCTGATGTGGTAAAGGGACTTGTCTTTCTGCTTTTAAGTCAATTTAATTGGTTTTTTAAGTTTTGTATTCTGAAGTCTTTTGACAGATTTGAAGTTAAATTCTTTGTCAAAAATGCAACTTGAGCCAGTCAGGTTTGTGTCTGTGCTTGGGAAGCCCCTGGGCTGAGCTGTGCTCTCCTGAGCCTTCCTGCATGGCTTATTTCTGGTATTGCTTAGGAAACAATTCAAACCTCCTGCATGGTGTTTGACTGGAGAGATTCTTGGAGTTGTTTCTGGAAATGGGGGGGTTCTCCTTGGTGGATCCTCCATTGGGTGTTTCAGCAGCTAAACTGCAAGGCAATGGAATGCAAAGTGATACCACAGAGCTCTAAAAGCTTAGCTGGGGCTCACTACTTGTACTTTGAGCTTGAAATTCAATGGCTTAAAGCGATTATTACCTGAGGGAAGGACGGGGAAATGAAAATGTGGGTCATATAGGATTCTCCATTTCAAATTGTAATTTTTAATTGTGTGATCTTAGTTTTCACATTCCTTTGTGCTCAGAGCTGCACTGACAGTCACAGCTCTGTGTGTGTAGTGAATGTATGAAGTGACCAGAAAATGGAACATTTCAGCCTGCTTTTTATTTTCTGTGAACACACTAAAATCTGCTTGTGATGCCTCTAAGAAAAAAACCAAACTAGTTCTACTCCTCTGCTTACCTGCCTGCATTACTCTGGGCAGCTCTGAAGAATTCAAGGCTTCATCCTAATATAACACCTGCAGGACAGAGGGATGTAACTTCTACAGTGGATTGAGGAACACAGGTCAAAGCTTCAAACTTCCATTCTTCCATCTACCTCCATTCAAAACCAGTGTTGCTTTCCAAAGAGAAGTGGTTTGGGTGGGAGGGGACCTTAAAGCCCATCCCACTCCACCCTCTGCCATGGGCAGGGACCTCTTCCACTGTCCCAGGTTGCTCCAAGCCCCATCCAGGCTGGCCTTGGGCACTTCCACGGATGGTGAAGGCCATCTCTAAGGTCATGGTCAGACTCCCTGATCTTGGAGGGCTTTTCCAATCTGAACAGTTCTGTGATTCTATGTTTATTTGGTGTGTGGGATAGTACTTACTTTTAGTGGGTGGGGGTTAACTTCTACCTTTAAAAAGACAGATAACACCCTTGGTTTCATCAGAGGGTATGCCATGATAGTAATCTCTTGCTAACAAATTAATTCAGCCATTACACTCACATGATTTATCATTTTGTTGATGAAGAATTACTTTAGGTTCAATTCAGTGAATCAGCAAATGTGTTTTCGTGCCTTCCTATTTCTGTCCCTGTTTTTGGAAGGGTTTTCATTTTTTTAGGTTTTTTTCAAGGCTCCAAACCTTGAACCCTCAAGTATGCTCGGGAGGCTCATCTGCAGGACAGCACACACAAGCCTCTGCAGGAACCCATGAGTTGCTTTTGAACACAGATTTCTCCAGTTCAGTTCCTTCCCAGTGATCCCTGTTCCCTCCCTGTCCCTAGGTACGGCTTTGTGGAGTTCGATGACCTGCGAGACGCTGACGATGCTGTTTATGAGCTGAACGGGAAGGATCTGTGTGGGGAGAGAGTGATCGTGGAGCACGCCCGGGGCCCACGCCGGGACAGCAGTTACGGTTCTGGACGCAGTAAGCACCTGTGCATTTGTATCCATGGCTTACTTTAAATAAAACATTGGTTTACTCTTTGATGAAAGTAATAGAAAAGGAAAGCAATACAAAGTTGTGACTAGTGTTCTGTAACTGTAAATGTAATTGTTAATCTGAATATTTATTAATTTGTTTGTTGTATTAAACTCTTTTAATTGATACATTAATAAACACAGTTTCTTGTACCATTTTTATTATTATCATTTCATTTAACTATGTGAATCGTTTATTTATGATGTGATGTTTAACATAGATTTAACAAAGACCTCAATGTTTTAATTGAAAGCGTCCTTTGAGGCTAAGATGACTGCCTGTTCCATTTGCTGACCTTGGGGTACCTTTCCATGAGTGGCTCTTTGACCTTTGTGGCCCTTGGCTGTCCAAAAAAAAAAAGAAGCCATGTGACGACCTCAAGCTTTTCCCATTAGACCTGGGTGGTGAGGATCCCAAGGGTTAGAGACAGATGAGATTAATCTGAAATAGGTGCCTGAAAAGCTGTATTCATGTCAGATATTCAGAAAGCTTTTGAGCAATGTAAGTAATATTAGTCAACTGGCTTTATTCAGTTTCTTCTTTCAAACTGTTTAAAAAATAATATTAAATATAATTGCATGTTAATTCTAGCATAATTATAGTTCTGTGCCTTGTTTAATTACGAGCTTGTAGTAAAACTGTTTTAATGCTTTGGGTCTTTGTAAGGTGTTACATAAAGGGGGTTGGATTTAGCCCTGAGGGGAGCTCTGTGATGTCTTTGGGAACACCCGGGGCAGAGCAGTTCCATCGGGGCCGAGAGCGAGGCTCCATTTCCCTGGCTGAAGCTCTGCTGTCTGCTTGTCACCTCCTAAAGGTGGATATGGTTATAGAAGAAGCGGAAGAGATAAGTACGGTCCCCCAACCCGTACAGAATACAGATTGATTGTGGAAAATTTGTCAAGCCGCTGCAGTTGGCAGGATCTGAAGGTATGGGGCCCCTTTCCTTACCCTCTCTCTGTTACAGAGCACAAAGGGTAAAAGACATCTTCAGCAAGGCAAAGTGATGAGCAGCTCTGCTTTGCTCCAACTGAGCAACTCCATGGGGAGTAGTTTTTGGAAGTTACAAACACCTTAATACAGGAGCATGCATATATGAAATCATTTATGAGAGGTTGGGAGTTGCACCTGCAGAACTGGTGGCACTGGACAGTGGGAGAATAATTTTATCCTTAGCACCAGCTAACATCATGTACAGGTGTGTTTTATCTTCTCTTAAACCCTGTCAAAAGAGACTCAAATCATGCCAGGGGTAGGATGCACTAGAGATGAAGGAGTTTGCCCTTGTCAGTTTGGATTTAACCCATCAACTTGTAAGGTGCTACAGCTGTTTGAAACAAAGCATTGTTCCTGCAAAGTCTCTATTAGGAATTTCCACATCATCTGAAGCTGGTTTAAGGAGAATTTCAGGGAAAGGATGCTTCCAGAATGAATAAACATGAAAAATCTCTGCCAAAAACTTATTTTTGAAGTCCAAAGGAGTGGCAGGTGATTCTCAGTAGTGGAGGTGTTGAGTGACACTGTGGAGCCCACGGTACCTCTGAGTACTCTAGAGGTGACGTGTTGGCTCGTGATTATCCACATCATGGATTCAGGGGGCAGGATTTCAATAGTGGATGCAAAAAGATTAGTGCTTCCTTATCAAACTGAGCAGCAACGGTAAACCCACTTGTTCTTACTGGAACACTTTCTCTTATGGTTCTCTTTTAAGGGTAAAATTTGTTCTAGACAAACTTTGACGTAGTAGAAACTGGTCTGTAAGTGAATTTTACACTAGTTCAGGTACGTACAGAGATGCTTCTAGTGTCTTTGTTGTTAATGCTTCACACTATCAATAGCTTGTCTTTGCTTCTGGTATTAAAATCCTAAGTAGAGCATGGCATGATTAATCCTCCAGTGGATGCATTACTGCTTTTTTGGGAATACCTTTCATTTCAGTGTACTTTAAGTGGGAGTAGCTGGGTTGAAAACAAACCAAATCAGAGCTCTGTGCCCTGTTTCCGCTGCAGCCAATTTCCACAGGGGCTGAAAGATGCCCTGGCCTGGCAAAGGCCCTGTTCTGCCTTGCTCAAAGCAGGGCAGAACAGACCCCTGATAAACAGAGGGGTTTAGGAATTGAAATGGAGAAGCCAGGAAGCATGAAGTGGGAAAAATAATTGAGCTTGGAGTTCTGTGGGGTTTTTTCTGCAGAACGAGCTATGTTGACAAGGTGGAGGATGAAGGGAGGTCTGCTTCTCTGTGGGCTTCTCGCCTCTTCATATTCAATCTTTATCACCTTTCCTAATTATTTTTGGAAACATGATTTGGAGAGCAAGCATTTTACTTCTTTTCACTTCTGTAATTTGAAACTTTTAAGAGCCCAGAGCATATTTGATCTAAGACTTGAAGTGGGAGACCTTAAGTTATAATTTGGCTCAAAACTATCAACCGGTTCTAATCACACCAACTGTGTGAAGTCACAGTGTGTTATTTGGCACTACAGATGCTGCTTAGGTCAAACGCTTGCTGACATCCCTGTGAATAAAAGATGCTCAGGGAGCATTGTGTCAGAAGTGAGCAGGATCAGCTGGAAGCCTGGCTCTGGATTCAAGGCGATGGTGATTCTGTCCTCTTCCCCTAGGATTATATGCGTCAGGCAGGGGAAGTGACATATGCAGATGCACACAAAGGAAGGAAAAATGAAGGTGTGATTGAGTTCAAATCCTATTCTGACATGAAAAGAGCCCTTGAAAAGCTGGACGGGACAGAAGTAAATGGCAGAAAGATTAGATTAATGGAAGACAGACCTGGATCGCGACGGCGCCGCTCTTACTCCAGAAGCCGAAGCCATTCAAGGTATGTCTGTAACGTATCTCAGGCTGCACTTAAGGAACATAGAGCGGATTGAGACTTTTGGGTTCCAAAACACTCAAAATGTTTGGAGTTCTCAACAGGTCTAGTTTTTTGAGCACGTATTAATATCCAGAGCAAATGAGGGCTGTGTTCTGAGGTGTCTCCCTTGGTGGATGTGTGGACCTGCTCCCTGAACACTTGTCACTGTTCTTCCCTGATAACTCAGCCCTTGCTCTTTGTGGGAGCAGCTGTGTGGCCGGTGGAGCCATGCTCATGGAATGAAACAGAAGGTGCTTCTAACACTTCAGCTGTGAACACTGTGTTCTGCTCCAAGCACCAGGACTAACAGTTCTTTCTCAGCTTGGAAACCTCCACCTGTTCCCTGTTTCTCAGAGATTTTTTGCTTTCCTTGACTGACCAAGAGCTGCTTCAGCAGCACCAAGTGTTCTCCCCTTTCCATTCTGGGGTAGAACTTGTTGCAAGAAAACTCAGGTAAATCTTTACTGTTCCTAGAAGAACTTGCTTATGAAACAAAAATCTGAAATCAAAGCTTAATGCCAGTGTCTCACCATATTCAAACCGTGATTTGATTGGGAAAGTGATTATCCCTTAAATAAACTGGCATCTTTTCTCCCAGATTAGCACCCTGCTTGCAGCCAGACGTGGCAGCAGGGATGAGAGGTGGGGAGAGGGCGCTCTGAGTTTGTACTGTGTTGTGTAACCCTGAACATTTGACTGCTGAAAGGTGCTTTAGCCCCATGGGGTTCTCCCCACGGGGGTCACAAGCTCCCCATGGACACGTGCTAATGTGAAGGTGGTTCCTTGTCTTGCAGGTCTCGCTCTCGAAGCAGACACTCCCATAAGAGCAGGAGCCGCAGTGCGAGTAGCAGCCGCTCCAAGAGCAGATCTAGATCCAGGTATGTCTTTGTCTTGGGAGAAGCATCATGTTAAATTTGCAGCAGGAACACTTTGTTTTTCTTTTCCCTCCCATTCTCTGCAAGCTCTGCTCAAGCTCTTGCCGCTCTAAAGCAGAGCTTTCTGTTGCTTTTGCACTTTCAGGTCTGTGTCCCGTTCCAGAAGCAAGAGCCGTAGTCGAAGCAAGAGCCGTAGCAGAGGCCAGAAAGATAAAAGCAGGACTCCAAGTAAAGAGGATAAAAGTAGGAGCCGCAGCAGGAGTGCAGAGAAATCACGAAACAAAAGCAAGGATAAATCTGAGGGCATTCTCCATAACAGCGATGAGAAAGCCAAGAGCAGGAGCCACAGCAAGGAAAAGAGCAGGAGCAGGAGTGGGAGTAAGGAGAGGAGAGAGGCGAAGGAGAGCGTGAGGAGCAGAAGCAAGGAGAAGAGTAGAAGCAAAGACAGGGAGAAGAGCATTAGCAAGGGTAGAAGCAGGAGCAAAAGCAGGGATGAGAGCAGGAGCAGGAGCCACAGCAAGGATAAAAGGAAAAGTAGGAAAAGGAGCAGGGATGACAGCAGAAGTAGAAGCCGGAGCCACAGCAAGAGTGAGAAGAGCAAGAGGCGCAGCAAGCGAGACAGCAAAGGCAGCAGCAAGAAGAGAAGAAAGGACAGCCACGAGCGGTCCAGGTCAGGCTCCAAAGAAAAGGAGCAGCTCAAATCCGAGTCGGACAAGAAAGAGGCCAAAGGCGAGGGCGAGGATGCGGTGTCCCGCTCCAGGTCTAGGTCCATTTCCAAGTTCAAACCAAATATCAAATCAGATTCTCGTTCCAGGTCTAAATCTGATTCAAAGCCAAGATCCCGGTCCAAGTCCAGGTCTAGGTCTGCCTCTCGGTCACACTCCCGGTCGCGGTCAAGGTCCCGCTCCAGATCCTAACCTTGCTTCCACACCACTTGGAATGGTTGGAGAAGTCTTTTGTACATGTTTAGTAGCTGTAACAAGTGATTGAAGTAGAAACCCTGTCGATGCTGTGTATTTTTAACAAGCTGATGGTCTGTCTGTCATTAACTGCAGCGCTCTCTCCCTGCAGCGCTCTCTGGTGTGAGGCTGCTCCACTCACTTTCTATCCAATAGAAAGGTTCTCTTCACACGCAGCTCTTCCTCGAGCCCCCAGATTACCCTGTTTTCCAAGGAGAACCTTGCAGGGAATGAGCCCAGGGAATGAGCACTGTGCCCTGGTGGGTTTATGGGATTACAATGATGACTGATAGGTAGGTATGACGGATTCAACAGACTTTGCCCTCGATTGATGCCCTTTGATGTCTGCCATTTAGTGGAAGTGCTAAGTCTTAAGTTTCATACTACTTTTGTTCCATATTTTTTGGACTTACAAAGTTGTGAATAGCACAGTCAAAAGGAAAAAAAATAGAGGTACTTGCAGTAATCTATAGGGAAAATAACTATAGTTCCATATTCTGGTATTGTGACAATATCCTTGTTTTATATTAAATTTTTTTATTTTATTTTTCCCTGTCTTGCAAAGTACAGTGATCCCCGTTTCCATGAAATTTGAATAAAGACTATTTTTGCTTGATGATATTTGGTTACGTGGTGCTGTGTTGTGATTGTCAGCATTTTCTATTGATCAAGGTAAGCCTGAATTTGTAGAGAGTCACAGAAAAAAGGTTCCTAATTCAGAAAGTCGCTTCACATTCACTGTAGGCACAACACTTGAGTACAGTCCAGATAAAGAACTTATTTCTCCAGCATATTTTTCAGGAGTTTCTCCTCCTACTAAAACACCTGTGCTTGAGAAGAGCCTTCATAAAAGAAAAAGCTCAGGATGTGCTTCTGGGCTTGGAAGCACAGAGGGTGGTGGGGCTGTTCTGTGGTATGGCCCCAGCATCCCCGGGGACCTGGGGAGATGGGAGGGCAGCTTCTAGCAAGAGTTTTGTAGGTGTGTAGGTGTTTCTGAATAATATCCCAAATTTAGACTTGGGCCATTTGCAAATTTCTCAGACTGAACTTCCCACAATCTCTTCTCCTGCACAATCAGCTTTGAATGAAGAAGTGGCATTCCCAGCACCTGTTCTGCCTGCAAGAAACATTCTGAAAAATAGAACACAAAATGTATTTTGTGAGTTCTTGGTCTACAATAAAAAGGTTAGTTACAGCTTCCTCTAGTATTGTCCTTTAGCCAATTCCAAACTGCTCACAACTTGATGGCAGCGGCTCTCCAGCGAGAGTCACTTCATAGGTGCAGTAATTGCATGTAATTTGATCATTTGGAACTTGTCCTGCTATATTAAAAAGATTAAGAGGTAATAGATCATCAGAGTTGCTTGCAACACAAAATATCTCCCCACACTTTGAGAGGGGTCAGGGCTTGGCAAGTGGCTCAGACTTTATCAAATGTCATATTGCCATGGCAGCATGAGACATCTCTGTGGAAGAGATACCTTCAGAAGGAAAAGCCTTTTCCAGTTATATAGATATTTAGTGCTTTAACATCTTATACTCTCAAAATTACCTTTTAAATCCTTTTTGGTGCTTAATACAGAAGCAAACCAGACAAGGCAAGATGTTTTCTAGTAAGGGATAATTAACAAAAATAAGAAAATCTGCAAATTATAGTCTAGGTAAAGACTAAAAAGTGACTCCAGTTTCTGCTGCCTGGCAACTGTGTTCCAAATGACCAAGCCAGATTTTAGTGAGCCCTTTGGGAGAAGCATCTATTCCTTAAATACCCGAGGACAGACCTCCCACATACCTAAGGGAGATATGTGGGAAACTTGTCTGAGGTGGAAGTTGTGCAGAAAGCCAAAAATCCTTCATGTGTGAGCGCCTGGAGTGATGGTGGTTCCTGGGTGTGCAGTGCAGGGTTTGGACACACCACCCATTGCAGGAGCACCTGTGCTGTACTGCCCAGAGCAGGGACAGACCTTGGGATGGGCTCATCCTCCCCAGCCACACATGTGTGGGTTGGAGTATTGGAGCAGGAATTTCCAGGGAATGGACATTTTGAGACATCTTAACTGCTGATAATTAGTGTGAAGCATTGGGAGTGTCCCCAGAACAGTGATTCCATGGGCAGTGCCAGGCACATGCCTCAGCTGAGCGCTGCTGCATCATTCAGTGTTCACTTCTGTCTCACAAACTTCACTGAGTGAGTCTCACCCATTAATTTTGCATTAAAGTGTGGGATTTGCATCAAAACCTCCAGCTCATATGGCTCCCTGGTGTGGGCACTTTGCCTTTCCCAGGCTGGACTTGCTACAGTCTTGATCTCCTGAAACTGCAGAGATCTGCCTGGCAGCAGGTGTGAAACCAGGGCAATGGTAATATAAAATATTAACAATAATAATTATATTGCATAGCCAGAGAGGAAGATTAGTGGAATGTCTATTGCAATAATTCCACAATATTCCCAAGTAACATTTCTGTGTGAATAATATATACAAAGTGAGAACTCAGCTTTAGGCTGGAAGTACCTACACGCACTGAAAAACAGCCCCAAATCTGATTTAGGGTTGAGGTAATTGTCTTATGGGGCACCTTGGAGGTGAGCTCTGAGGAGGGAAGGCAGGAATGCATGTGGTGGCACCGGGCAGGCTCTGACAAAACAATCAGTAGAGCAGCAAGACAAAAGGGCAAGAAGCCCCAAACCAGGGATCTCTCAACAAAGCTTACAACAATTAAAATCAAATTAAGAGTCTAAATAAATATGGATGGCTCAACTACTTGTAAAATTTTTTAGCTCCAACAGCCCTGTAAACCTGGACCCACTGAATGCTTCAACACTGGCTGTAAGCGTTTTAACTGGAACTTGCTGCCACAGATGAGGTAAGAAATGTATTTGTTTTCTGACTAAATTTAAAGATTCTAAAGGGTATTTTATGTGCCTCACTCGAGGGATGAAGAATATTGTGATGTGTATTTCAAATGAGCCATTGCAAATCTCATCTATTATTTTCCCGAAATCCCATTCCATTTAAGCTGTCACAGCTTGGGGCCCGCTTGTGCTCTTGGTGGAAACCCCCGACGCATCATTAAAATATCCTACCCCCACCTCTTTTATTGTTCCAAAATACAAAGGAAAATAATAGTCCCAGATGAGAAGACAAACAAGTTTAACAAATGCAGAGAAGACGGGGCAATATCCTCTGTTACTCCAGCGGGACGCCGTGGTCACGATTTGCTGGATGCCGGCGGCAATGGCGATGTACAGCCCCCGTCCCAAACCTCCCCTTCCCAAACCCCGTCTCAGCCGTGACCGTGCCCCAAGGCCCAGGGCCGTGCCCAGGCTTTCCCCGGCCGGCCCGGGAGCGGGGCTGTGCCCCTCACACCCACGCGCCCCCTCCCAGTGCCCCCCGTCTGCCCCGTCCCAGCGCCAGCTCTGCCCCAGTTCACGCCTATCCCAGTGGCAGTCCTGTCCCAGTGCCAGCCCTATCCCAGTTCATTCCCACCCCACGCTTCCATGTCCCGGTACCACCCCATTCCAGTGCCATCCCTACTCCAGTGCATCTCCACGCCACTGCCAGCTCTGTCCCAGGTCGTCCCCGTACCCCAAACCCAGTACCCCATACCCAGAGCCCCCTGTCCCAGTACCACACGCGCAGTTTTCCATATCCCAGTACTCCACATCCAGTACCGCCCCGCGCCCGGTCCCCATCCCCAGCCAGCGCCGCCTCCCCCGGGCCGGGGCCGCGCATGCGCTCGGGGGCCCGCGGGGCTCGCAGCGCTGCCTGGGCTCCATCGCGAGGCCCCGGAGCGGCGGCGNGTGAGTGAGGGAGGGCGGGGGTCGGGGCCGGGCGGGGGCGCCGCCATCTTGGGGGGTGGGGGACCCGGAGCGCAAATGGCGCCGCGGGGCCGGGGCTGCCGGGGCCCCGCGGGGCGGAAAGTGCGTTTAAACCCCCAAAGGGGCAAACCCACCGCGAACCCGCCCATGGGCGCCGGTAGAACGCGGGCTTAAGTTCTTTGCACGGTCATGAAGTATTTACACTTTCTGAGGTGGTGGTTGCCCGATTTTGACCCAAGAAGTTGAGGAGAAAATCGAGGTTATCCCGCCTGGGCGCCGCTCCGGTGAAACTCCTCGGGACTGTGACAACTCAAAAATACTAACAAATCCAGTATAAATCCAGTGCAGTGGAAGCCGTTCTTGGAGACCTCCCGAAAACCAGAAAGATTGAAGTTTGAAAACAGATTCTACATGACGGAAAAAGCAAAAAACCATCAAACTTTCTGGCAGCAAATTCAAAGTGCAGAACTAATGGAACGGGGATTTTGGGAGGGGAAGACCGCGCTGAATAAATAGAGGGATAAATATAATCATTCAAAAGTATCGATCGGTGCGGGTGGGGGTCGGTGTGGGACAGTCTGAGCGATGTTTGGTGTCAGGAGAAAGGGATTAGAACAGTTTTGTGGGCTCCTGGTGCTGCAAGAAATTGGATTAGATTTATACTATGAAAACATTTAATTTATTCAATTACTGCCCAGATAAATTTTAAAAAATAGCCTGTAACTGGGATTAAGGGATAAAGAGCTCTGATATTTTGTGCCAAGTTGTAACAGACCTTTCTGGTCTGTGTTTTATTATATAGTAAAACAAAAGTAAAAAAGAGGGAGAACAGGGACTTGGTGCTTCAAGCTTTCCTTCCCTACACAGCAATTAAGAGCAGTCTGGCGTGGTCTAATCAGCGTTTTGCTTCCTCAGTTTATGATCTATAATCTACTCAGATTATACCTTTTTGAGGATGGGAACAGTCTTTTCCTGAGTGAGTATTCCTGCTTGGCCATGGGAGATATGTAATAATGATTAATAGGAGTCCCCAGGGTAGTCTGCTGGATTGCAGTCTTACAAAGTAATTACAGATGCAATTAAAACAGAGGATGTTTTTGGCCTCTGTGCACTGGTTTTGCCCTAAAATTGATTGCACCTTATACTGCAAGTAATCCCATTAAAGCTGAACGTGTGTGAAATGAATTGTAATTCCTGGTGAGTGCTGGGGTGGAATCAGAGCCCAGTTTGAGCTGCTGAGGACAGCTGGGTACAACTGCTGGGCAGGTTGTACAGGGCCAGCTCCGTTTGTCTTGGCCAGAGGTGATTTATTCTGTCTTCAGGATTTCATTGCCGTGATGAGCAAATTGCAGGAGGTGAGTGGGTACACAGCCAGATGTACTCTACAGACCACTGCAGCCCCACTGGCTCCTCAGGACCCAGGGTGTGTTTTATTGCATCAGCCATGCTTTGGCAGCAATTTTATCACCAGTTTTTTATTTACTGAAATTTTAAGGCTTCACACTGATTTTTAAAAGTAGCATTGTGAATTTATTTAAAGCAGTGTCTGCAGTCTTGCTTTAAATGCGCTTAAAATTGTGTTGGTTTATCTGCAGAAGGACTGGCTAGCCCTTATCTCACTTCCATCTTCATGCAAAGTGTTTAGTGCAGATACCTCTGGGTATGACAATATATTCCATTGGTGTTGAGGGTGAAGCTTCAGTGTAACCCCCTTGTCCTTTTCCATGAGTGCTGGTAGTTTTTGAGAGATGACGTGCTGCAAGCCTGACACTAGGACATGGAATCAGATTCTCTCGGGATGACAGTGGAGATCATAAAATCATGGAATACCCTGAGTTGGAAGGGACCCACAGGGATCATTGAGTCCAAGTCCTGGCACAGGACACCCCAACAATCCCTCTGTGAGTGTTATCAGACTATAAGGTGTGGGGTGTCCGTGTGCCAGTCCATGCCTCACCTCTGGGCAGGAAAGTGTTCTGGAGGCCTAAATCCCATTCTCAGAATTGCACAGTTTGAATATCAAGGAAATGTAGATAAACTGGATCAAAACCAGATTGACCCACAGCAGTGATTACTCTGGGCATTTACAGTCTCTCTGTGAAATAACAAGGTGATTAATGAGTTGCATTGTCAGTTCTTCTTCCCCACACGCTGTTCTCTCTGTCCCATATTTTCTGTAATTTTTAATCTATTTCAGCCTTTCCTCAAGCCCTCCAATAGTGCTGCATGGGCACAAGAGCAGGAAGAAGGAGACACAGTAGGATGAAGAATCAGATTGGAGACTTGGGGGAAAAATGACCAAGTGAGTCCTTGTTAAGGAAGTCTGGCAGCTGCACACTCCTGCACGTGGAATCAATTACCAACCAAAGCCAACAGAGATCTGACCAAACCCTCTTTCTCCTAATTAGCATCACTCACTGTTCTCCACAGGTGAGGTGTGAGGGCAGACGTGCTTTGCTGAATTTGGCAGATTATTTTCCAGAGAATGGTTTAATTTACTGGTAAAATACTTTACCCCCAAGGAAAGGATGTTTTATTGCTAGGTTTAGCGTCTTTTGGCTCACCTCCTGTTTGTTTTGGTTTGTTTTTTAAATTTCTGATTGAATCCAGCAAAGTGATGGGATAAATGCATGGTAGAGCTAAGCAAACAGGTAGAGGTTGTATTCATGAATCACACGGGATTTGTTTTGACAACACTATTTATGCTGTAGCTTTTTAACTCGGCTGAGAGAATTGGGTTTGTTCAGCCTGGAGAAGAGAAGGCTTCAAGGTGACCTAATTGCAGCTTTCCAGTGCCTAAAAGGAACCTACAAGAATGCTGGAGAGAGACTATTGACAAGGGCCTGGAACAACAGGGGAAACAAGAATGGTTTCACACTGACAGAGGCAGGTTTAGGTCAGATATTGGGAAGGAATTCTTCTGTGTGAGGGTGGGGAGGCCCTGGCACAGCTTACCCAGGGTAGCTGTGGTTGCTTCTGGATCCCTGGAAGTGTCCAAGGTCAGGCTGGAAAGGGCTTGGAGCCACCTGGGATAGTGGAAGGTGTCCCGGCCCATGGCAGGGGGTGAGACTGGATGGAATTTAAGGTCTCTTCCAATCCCAATCCATTCTAGGATTCTGTGATTCTACTTTGGGTCACTCCTGCAGAGCATGAAGGTTTTTAAGGTGTGTAATTCCTGTGTGGCTTCAGGTGATGTTCAGAAGTGTGTTTAAGCGTTGTAGTGATTACGAGTGATTCCCAGGGACTGGGATTAGCAGCTCTCTGGTTTCAGGCCTGGAGGAGACATTCCTGGGGCTCCCAGCTGAACCCCATGGACGTTTGTGCATGGCTCATGCAGCCCTCCCCAGAGCCACTGCCCTTCCCAAGCAGGAGGAGATGAGAGTTGGGAAAGCAGCTCAGCTCCAAAGACTCCTAGTGAAAGCCATAAAACTGGAAGTACACTCTGTTTCTGCTCCTCTCTTTCCATAAAGGTTTTGTGCCTTCTTTTGCATCCCTCCCAGTCTGTTTGGAACAGGTCAGGATGTCCAGCATGGCACCGAGTGCCTGTAAGTACAGGAGAGAGGAGCTGCTGCCACATGGCTGTCACGGTGTCACCCAAACCTACAGAGACAGGCAGCAAGGTGGGTGTGGTGGCAAAGGGGGACTGTCAGACTCGACGAGGCAGCACTGTCAGGTGTGTGATCCGTGTGCTCCGTGGGAACGCTGGAATGCCGGCTGGCATCGGCAGGGAGGCGCTGGGAGTGGAACGGGCACACATTCAGCAGCCACAGCCTGTGCCAGTGCTTTTCTTCTGACGGCTGACATAGATACGTGAGTGTGTTTTTGACACAGCCGTGTCAGCAGACCAAGATGAGCAGCTCAAAGACTCCTGCAGTGCTTTGGGCTTCATTCTAGGATGAGCTGCTGGTTTAGAGTAAATTCACAATTTTGCTGTCTGATCCTATGAGCTGATTGAGGTCACATTGCCATGGTGCTGTTTATTTGTCTCCCAGTGCAATACCATACCATAATCCATATGTTATCATGTGCTTAGGGGAAACTTGGAAGGGCTCTGTTGTACAAATGAGCAGGACAAACTCCTGAAAACCCAAGTACTTCATCTTGTGGTCCTGTGGCAGAACCTAGACAAAAAGTGTTTGCTTTTCCTCTGTATCAGCCAAAGCATCCCTCTCCTTTCCTAGATCCTTTTCCCACTCTAATCTTTCAGAGCAATCTTTTCCTTGATTTGTTGTTAAAATTTTTCCCTCTTAATGGGAAACAAAAATTAGTAAGAAGTGTAATGGGCAGCTCGGAATTTTTCAGTTCTGAATTTTGTCTTTTTTTCCCTTCACTGACATAGACAGTCTCTTCACGGCATTAAATGCTTGCTGGTGGCTACTGGCACTTTCTTTTGAGGCATTGGTACAGTTCCATTGCAGGCTCTGAAGGTTCATTTCAGTCCCTAACTGATGAGGCTGGGGTTTTAGTTGGTAATGCTGTTAGTTCAGCCTTGCAAAATATTGCTTGCCTGAGGTGAGTAACAGGTTTTGATGGGTGAGTAAAGCATCATCTGTCATCATCACAATCAAGTACAGGCGAGGTGGCTGTGTCTGAGCTCCTGAGTGTTCTGAGCAGTTCTGACTTTAGTTGTGCTGCAAGGAGTCATGATGGGTTTTGTGTGTTTGTGTTTAAAGTGCAGCTCTGTTCCTCACTGATGGCACAGGAGAGCCTGGCAGATGTCACATGTCAGGTGTCAGACACCGCTGCAGAGCTCCCAGGAGATGGGAGGTCTCAGAGCCAGTTTGCACTGAATGAGAGGAGCAGCTCTGCTCAGCTCCTGCCCTGTTTCAGGGCAGAAAGGTGATTTGTAAATCAGTTATTCCCAGAACAGCACAGTATTAGATGGTTCCCTTGATGCCAGGTGCTTGTTGAATAGGATTTTACCTCCTGGTCCATGGAAACTTAGCCAGAAATACTGTAAACTTCATGTTAATACTTGATTTACAGTCTTTGGGTTTATTGCACCATTTCATTCCTCACCAGAGAGAGACACTGAAATCCTCATGTCATTGGAAATTATCCTGGCAGCACCTGAAATGGGATTTCTGTTGAAATGTTTCTCTTCCCATCAAGTCTGATGGTGTTTATAGAAGTAGAGTGAACCCCCATCCACCCATTTAGCCTTCACACTCACTTTGAGTGAGTGCTTCTTGTTTGTTTTTTTGGTTTTTTTTTTTTTTTTTTTTAAATTTTTTATCCCCTGGCAAAGGTAAGATGTTTTTAAAAGTGAACTTTTACCCTTTTTGCTTCTTGTATTTTTTTTTTTTTTTTAATTTTTCATCTCCTGACAAAGGTAAGATGTATGTTAAAAGCCAAAGCTGGTTTTCTACAGTAACAATGAGGTGGTTTCCTAAGCCTGCACTGGTTCAGGGGCAGAAATGAGATCAAACCCTGAGTATTTCTGACCTCTTCCTATGGATTCCCTGTCTAAAGATAAAGCATAGAGGTCTGGGTGGAAGCATATTAATTAGGCTTCATTCTCTCTGCCAGCCTGGCAATCATTTATAATTTCATAAATCTGAATCTGCAACTTGGAACTGAATGACTCATCTCAGTTTTGCAGTATCTTCTTTTGCCTTAATGTTTCTGAGACTTAAAATGCTAAAGATGAATAGAAATCACAAACTGGGACAAACAAGGAATGTTTGGGCCTGACTATGGTTCTTCAAAATGTTTCATGTTAGTTTCTGCTCTCCTTTTAATTGCCCCATTTGCTGCCTTTTATTGGATTGTCTTGATTTTATTGCAGATTTTACTGATAAGGGAGCGTTATAAGAAAAGCAATTTCTTTATTATATTTTTGTGTTGGTTTTACTGGATTTATAAAATGCAGAGATGAGAAAGACCAATTATTTTATCAGGACTTCTCTGGTTAAGTTCAAGATTATTTTCTGCATTGTGATTTTTGACAGTTTTCCTGGCCCAGTTTGAAGTAAATTCTCCAAGTTAATTACTTCTGTCCAAGTAACTTTCAAACTCCTTCTCCCAGAGGGAGCTTTGTAAATAATCTTGACGCTTGAGCTTCTTTATTTTTAAAGCCTGAATGCAAAGAATAAAATCTAAAAAGGGATGGGCTTGCCTTTGTTGAAACTGGCAACCAAACATTTGCTACAGACAAATGTTCATAGATGTACAAGGCTACATCAAATATTAATATATTAAACACCACCCAACACAAGCTCATTGAGTCCAGTTCCTGCCTCTCCCTGCAGCCGGGGGGATGTGGATGTGTTCTGTGACCCTGAACACGGACACCGGCCGCAGATGTTCCACACCTGCAGTTCCAATAAACCAGTGGAAGCTGGGGAACTCCTGCAGAGGTTGTCCCAGAGATATTTGCTACTGCCATTTTCAAACATCTGTCCTGCTTTTGGCCCAACTAAAATAATCATAAAGAGCTGTGGTGGTGCTGGCATTGGAGCTGCAGGAATGCTGAAGTGTCCTGTGTTGGCCTGCATCAGGTCTGTGGGTCTGCCTTTGGCTGAATTATGCTCACACTGAGCCTGTAGGTAGGAAGTTGAGCACCTGGAAGGCTTCAGGTCAAGAATGGAGTTCAGGGGCAAACAGGGCTGTCATGAATCAGAACCAAGGTCTGATGGTGACAAACCTGGGGTTCTGTGTTACAGGAGGGGGAGTGGCTGTTGACCTTCATTTGCAAATGAAGGTATTCTGCTGTTCTGTTCCTTTGTGCTGAAAACAAATACACACAATTGCCTTCAAGGCTGCAAGTTCTGAGTCTTGGGAAGGAAAATATCAATTTCCAGTGAGATAAATTTGAGCTGAAGGAACTTGAGAGCTCTGAAAAATCAGGTTGTTTTTACCGCATCAGGCATTCAGAATCGGGCCCCCATCGTTCAACCTGTGTTCATAATCTTCCTTTTCTTCCTCCTCCTCCCTTTGAGCAGTGGGGAAGGGCTATGAAGGACCTTAAGCTATGAGGAAACAATTCTGCCAGCAGATGTGAATAAACTTTCATGTTTGGAGTGTTCTGAGATCAGTGGTCTACACTCCCATAAAACATGGAATTGGTCCATTGACTCCTTTGGGTTATTTTGCAGTGGTGTGACTTTTTCCCTGTGTTCAATCCAAGTCATTACACTTCTGCTTCTTACCCAGCAGTAACATTCCATTGCAGAAACAGCTTCACTTTTATTGATTCCTCCTAATAGCAGAGAATCAACAAAGCACCACGTTATTTATTAGACTGAAAGACACCAAATAATAATGTGTTGTTTTATATTAGATGATCAAGTGTAAGAACCCTCAGTACCTTGGTTAGTGGATCTGGTTGGAATGTTCAGCTGGAACACAATAACTGGCTGCCCAGAGAGCTGCTTTATCCTTAAGGTGCCAGATATAATTTTTTTTCCTGTTTAATCCTTTTTCCTCCTCTCCCTGCTATATTCCAGTTCTTGCATGCGCAAAATGCATTTTTCCTTAATACCATTCAGGAACATCTCTGGAAGGACAGATTATTTCTGGAGGGTTTGTGTGGATTTCATATTAGCAAACCTTCTCCACTGAGCTCTGTTGTGTAAAGGAAGATTCAGCCCTGATAGTAAAGTCTGCATTTCCAGAACTTAGGAATGAAGAATAGAGCTGTGTGATGAAACTGGAGGTTTTCCCCGTGATCGGCCAGGCCTCACCCTCTGATCAGAGACTGTTAGTAAAGATGCTCATTGTTTTTCTAATACAAATTTTTGTGTTCTGGGATTTGGGTTGGGCTTCCCCAGCTCACCTGGCCACAGGTGCACTGTGAGATTTTGGCAGGAGGGAGCCCCAGGCTCCGTCTGCACCGGTTTGTGCAGGGGCATCACTGCCCTGGAGACCTCTGCTCCTGCAGTACCATGGGCACCTTCCCAGCTCCTGGGCACAGGAACTCTGTCTGGAACAGCATGTGGAGCTTGGGCATCTCCTTCCACTGTCCTTCTGCCATGGCACTGAGCTGTCCCATCAGCCTCTGCCCCTGGAATCTGCACCAGGATGCTACTGCTCCTGAAGTGTTTGAGGGAGATGAACAGGATGGAATCCTGCAGGAAGCTGAGTCCACTTAGAATTATCATTTCTTCAGAATGGGACATTTCTCTTTGTGTTGAAATGAAATGATGTTCTGTCTCCTTGGTCTGCAAAGAAGAATGTGAGCCTTCCAGAAGCAAGTCCAGCATCTTTGAAGCTTTAAGAAATACAAGCTTTAGATAAAGAGAGGGAAGAACATTTGGGATGAAGCTTTGATAGGGTGCTGGAGGCAGGATCCTGAGGCCAGGAAGCACACAGGAGTAGAAGGTGGGGCTTCTCCATTCAACAAAGGAGCCCTGTTTCAGAGTCAAGCAAATGCTTTCAGACTGAACTTTCAGTGAAGTGCAGATGGCTGAGAAAAGGTCTCAGACTAATGAAGTGCTTGGAATAAAAGCTTTGGAGCAGAGCTTGCAAATGCAACCACCTTTGACTTGCCTCTTTCATTCTGGAGTTCAGTAGCTCCATAATGCACACAATAAGGAAGATCAAGGAATGGGTAATCTTTGCAGCTATTGGCTCATCAGAAAGGTGGTTTTTTTAGTTTAATTTTTTTATGCTTGGTTGCATTTACAGGTCAGGAGTAATAAAAGATGCATAGTGACACTATTTAACACACTTTAATAATTTTATCTGGACCAGTAAAGTGTTCCTGCATGGCCTGTGTTTTAAGCTCCAAGGATGAATCTCTGAAGTCTGCCACGTATCATGCCTTTTCCAAAGCTGCCCTATGTGTGTCTGGATGGGTTTTCTGGTTCTGCATCTAGAATTTCTGTGATGTCCTTGGCAGGACAGGCTGAGTGTGTGCAGGGCTGTGCTGGAGCAGGGGTGAGTGTCAGACCCCTCCCTCCTTCCCAGCTCTGTCCTCCCCTTAGCGGCACAGGGAGATAGTAATGGGGGTTGTGGTCAGTTCATCACGAGGTTGTTTCTGTTGCTGCTCAGGGAGAGGAGTCAGAGTCCTTCCCTGCTCCAGCAGGGAGTTCCTCTTGTGGGAGACAGTTTTTCATGAACTTCTCAAAGTGAGTCCATCCCATGGGCAACAGTTCTCCACAAACTGCTGCAACGTGGGTCATTCTTTCCCGGGGTCAGCTCTTCAGGCTGTTCAGCATCACTTACTTTGTAAATCACCAGTTTCCTTTGATGAAATTACTCACTGTTTCAGCAGAGCTCCCTCACAATAGTATCAAGGAGTCATGAACGTTGGAAAAGACCTTTAAGATCATCAAGTCAACCAAAATGTGCCTGAGAGTACTATTGGAGACCAGTGCTCCAAAACAAAAACATTACAAATAAAAGGGGGTTTTCTCTGCCTAGCTGGTGTGGCAGCACACTGGTGATGGTTACTTCCCTCACAATGGGATTTGAGTGTCAGTTAATGAAAGTTTATAAAGGACTTTGACAGAACTCATTGCCTGAAAGGTGTTTTAACATTTTAATTTGATAGTTGTCTTTTTCTTTACTTCTGCAGTGCCAAGACAAGCCGTGCCCTGCTCTGATTCCCAAACCTGTGAGCAAATGGATTGCTTTGAGAATGGAAAGATTTGCAATCAAACATGCTCCCAGCAGCACAGGGAGAGGTACAGAAATCCCAGATTTTTCCCATTTTTTGTTTGAAAACACTTAAAGGTGTTGCTGTGAGTAGAATGAACCTGTCAGACCAAGTGTTACAGTTCTATATCCAGGAAATCCTGCAGACACCTTTCATTTCTTCAGGTCCTTAGCCCAGGCCTCCTCATTCCAAGATGTTCAGAGACACTGGAAACAGTGCAGGAATAATGTTTTAATTTTATATTGTTTTTAATTTTGGATGTTTAATGATATCAAAGACATTCCAGATGATTGCAGAAATGGGAAATAATGGAAATCTTACTACCAGCAGTGGCTGTCAAGTGGCTGAGGCTGGCAGACCTGTCAGACGTCTCCGGAGGAAGAGAAGATTGCCTCTGGATTCGGAGGATGAGGAGGAAAATGCATATGAGGATGAGGTAAATGAGGCTGCATGTACTTCCTTTAAGGAGAGCTGTGAAAAGCAGGGGCAGTTGTCTCAGAGTTCCTTGTGCAGTGACAACTGGGCTGAGGGAGCTTGTTCTGTACCCAGGGAATGGTCTGAGTCTGATCCTGATTTACATCAGTGATGGGGATATCTGTTCTGAGGAGTCACAGGGGTGAAAATAGCTCAGGTGAAGTGAAAGTCAGGAGTTCACAGTAATAACACCACGTGTCTCCAGAATAGCCACACTCGAATACTGGTGTGTGTAGATCAGTGTCAGACCACAGGGTTTGTTTGGGTTTTATTGCATACTTACATGTACTCTCACTGCACCACCAGAAACCTGTATTAGTGGTGTATAAACAGCAGTACCTCAGTCCTGATCTGATCTTTCCTTCAGTTTCCTGCAGCCCCTAACTCCCTCCTGGGGCCCCGTGCTCTGCTCCTGCCCATCAGTGCCTCTCTGAGCCATTTTATGTTTATTCACATAATGCAGGGTTCTCTATGGCAGAACAGGGGCAATAAAGCTGCAGCCTTTGCTGTTATGGGCAGTTTAACTCATTGTCTTGCTCAGCTTTTCTCTGGGATGTGGGTGAGATGTTTTAAGGGATGGATGTTTTCAGAAGTCCTTGCAGTCTGTCTCTTCCCCCTTCTCCTCGTTCTCATTAGAAACTGTGCCCCTGTCCCTTCTGGGGAGTGTTTGGCAGGCAGCTTTGTATGGCACATTTTGCCTGGTTTTGGTTTTTTCTGAGAAATGACAGCCTGGGAGGAAGCAAGCCCGAGTTTGCAAACACACAGAAGAAATGGGAATGATGGTGGGGCATGGAGTGTGACACAGAGAGACCACATTGTCTGGGGTGCTCATCTGTGACAGGAGTTACTTGAAGCTTCTGCTTCCTTCAGGGCTTCATCACTTCCTTTTTTCCCCCGTATCCATTCCCTTGCATAGATGGATGTAAGAAAGGGGAAGGAAAAAGGAGTGTTCCAGTAAGGCTGCTGATGTGAGCAGCAAATTCTGCATTGCAGAGAGCAGATCCTCTGTATTGTAATGGAGATTTTGGTCCTGTGCTGCTCTTTAACAGCCACATTTAAATGAACTTCAGTAGCATATATTAAATAACTTGTAAAGCACTTTGGGATACCAAGATCAGCATTATCTGTGTAACATTCCCTCCTGATGGTCTTTCAGGGTTGTTCAAGAGACAGCAATGCTGGCTAGTAGTCCTTTTAGATACCTGTTACATCCGTGTTGTACCTGCATTATGAGATGATCAGAGGGAGGGAAAAACAATCTCGCTAAACTTCTTTTTAACATATCTGTGTCTAGGAGAAGAATAAATCAAATAATATGAAAAGCCGCAGAAACACTAAACCAATAAAACAAGGTGAGCTAAGCTCATAGTCTCTTTTCTTTAATGTTTATAGATTTTTTTAGTAGCTATTATAAAGTGAATAATAATAAACAGAAGAATAAAGGACAGGAGAGCTCATTTCACATTCAGAACAGCTTATTAGGTACATAACCCTTTTACCACTGTCAGCTTCGGAGGTGTATTAGCAGGAGTATCCTGGATTTGCCTGCATGATGGATACAGGGTAAGGATCTGGAAGGAGCCAGCTTCATCCAGAGCTCTCTGAAGACAATAAGAATCTTTTTTTCATTAACTTTGGAGAGCTTCAGCCACAGCCTACAGTGCTAAGTAGAAAATAAATTGTAAACAACATGATTGATTGTAGATTATGAGTTAAATGTATTAAATACCTTAATATATGTAACTGGGCGGGAGAGTTTTAATATACATTTAGAATGTAATTTTCTGTGTGTATGACTGTGGTTCTACTAGAATGAATCCAAGTTGTTGTCATCATCTGGGAGCTGCCTCTCTAGTAGATTCATTGTGTTATTAGGAGGTTATAAATATATGTGTGTATATAAAAAATATTGTGAATTTAGCAAAAAAATCACTTATTTTATTTTAGGCTTATTTTAGCTGCAATTATATGCCTCTCTTTGCTGCCTGTTAGTTTATATTTAACCCCTTATTCCTCTGTGAAATGTCAGGAGGAGGAATTAATTCCCATAATTTTAAGTTTTTCTGTCTTGTCCGGACTTTCCCTTGGCACTTTTCCCTGGGCAGCTTGCCAGCAGTCCAGATGCCACAGTTCATTTGACCTGTGATACAATAAATTTTCATTTCCTGAGGAATGAGCACGGTTTTCCTATTGCTGAAATTTCCAAAAGCAAGCAAAAGCAAAGAGGGGAAGCAAAACCTTTCCTCAGAAGTTGAGTAACACTGCCTCTTCTGGGGTGCCACAGCAAACATGGGAGGAGAAGGAAAAAAGAGGAGCAGAAGCAGAGCAGGAGGCATCAGAGAGAGGCGTTAATTTTCTTGTTGTTTTTGATTAATTAGTGCTTCCTGGAAAGAAGAAGGTATGGAACTGGTCTTCCTACTTGGAAGAGGAACAGATGCCAGCTGCTCCCCAAAAGCTGTTCAGAGAGGTTGGCAGGTTTTTTCACACTCTTGCTGTTTTTCTTGGGCAACATCACAGGATTACTGGCAGTCACAGGATTACCAGCTCGGTGGAGGTGGGACTGAAGACCACCCTTAAGCTAGCACTTGTCTTTCTGAGTTGCTTTGGTACAAGTAGGCCAGGGAAACAGGCATTTACCCTGGGTGTCTCATCCCAAACCAGAGTGTAAAAAATGCTGGTTGAATCTCACAAATAAGCAGCAGCTGTTTGGATCTGATCTGCTCTGCTCTGGACCAGTTAGGCAGCTTCCAAGGATGGCTGGGGAGGGACAGCCTGCTGTCTGTCACATATCCTGTGGGACTGTACAGCCCTCCCAGCCTGTCCCTGTGGGAAGCCATGAGTCTGCTGGCTCAGGGAATGGTGTGGGCACGGTGGGGAGTGCCAGGAGGGAGGGTGGGCTTGTGCCAGTCACATGGCAGTGCCAGAGGCTGAGTTCAGCTTGGTGAAGCTGCCTCTGCACCTCAGCTAAATGTGCAGCTCCCAGTGGGCTCTCCAGAGCCCAGAGCTGTTGGTCCTGCTAGAAGGAGCTTAAAAGGAAGGTCCAGTCCTGCACTGGATCATTTGCAATCCCAGTTCAGGGTGCTTTTAAACTTCTACTGTATTTCAACTGTTTCACTTGGATTAAGACTGCAGATAAATGAAAGACACAAATGTTTTCTAGAATAACTGTAAAACTAGGCTGCAGATCAAGCCTGCCATGTCCCTTTCACCATTTGAAGATGACCAGTTACCTTTTGGTGAGAGTCTGGACTGATACAAAGTGATTGATTGTAGCTTTCCCAGCTCTTAGATTCTGCATTGAGCTGGGAAGGGGATTCTTTCGTGTTTGAGAAGAGCTCATTTCTGCATCTGCTCAAAGGTGTGTTTGTAGCTAATTGCAACAGTGCAGTGGTTTTGAGAGATAAATTAGAATAACGAGTAAATGTGAATTATGGTGATGGTGCCATTACTGATCCCTGAGCCTGTACCTGTCTGTTGGAGCCACAGTCACTTGGGGTGGGATTTTCTTCTCTGAGTTGAGCGTTTGAAGCCTGAAATATAAAAATTGAAGCCTTAAGTATGTTATGACTGCTCTGCAATAGATTTTGTCTTTAGGAATTAAAAACAAATGTTTCTTCCCCCCTCACAGTATCAGTCATTCCCACAAGGCCGAAATGGATTTAAAGTTGGAATGAAATTGGAAGGGGTGGATCCTGAACACCCCTCTCGCTTCTGTGTTCTCACAGTTGCTGAGGTAGTTGCTTTTCTTGTTTTTGATTCCAAAAGTCCCATGTACATCTATAATTTTTTTTCAATAAAAACTAGAAACATGAGAGTAATAGTACTTCAGTTAGTTAATTAATGGTAGGAGTTCAAGGTGACACTGAAAGAAAGGTGTTATGTAATTAAGGATCTTTGCCTGAAATCCTACTGGCATATTTTTGCATTTGTAACTAAGAATAGCAAACCTGTTAATTGCCTGTAGTGAACAGATATGAAAAAGAACAATGCCATGAGGCCCTATGGCTTAGTAAATAGAAACAAGTCAGAATGCTTTTATGCAGCTTCAGTTATGTGAAATCTGGGTTGATCTGGTATAGACATTTAAGTTCTGTGGCTGCTTTTGTACTCCAGAAATGTGTTCGTGGATAGGGCAGGGGCTCAGGGAGGTTCCACTGACCAGTTCTATTTCCAGCTCTTTGAAGTGGGGAAAGAGGGAGCATGGAAACTGGGAGAGCAAATTAGTTAAAATACAATTAGAGTTTCTGAGAAATAAATGCGATCCTAAGTTACTTTCTCTGTAAGTGCAAATATGAGGGAGTGTTTTATTAGTGATTATTTTTCTCCTTTGTGACCCTTGGTGATAATCTGAGCTTCTCTCACCGTAGGTGCAGGGGTACAGGATGCGGCTGCACTTTGATGGTTACCCAGAGTGCTACGACTTCTGGGCTAATGCTGATTCCTCAGACATCCACCCTGTGGGCTGGTGTGAAAAAACAAGCCATAAGCTGCTCCCTCCTAAAGGTATGACAAAAAATAGAGCAGTTTACAAGAAACCATAAATTCTACTAAGATATCCTGTCTCTGCATATTTCATTTTTAGTGTGATTTCATCGTGGAACTCGATCTGAGAGGCTAAAGGGTAGAGGTTTAACTAACACAGTGACTCACAAAAGAGCAAAATATCTTCTCTGTGATATTCCCAAAGACTGACATTATTAGTTACAGTAGAAACTCTGGATTGAATGTCTCTCTGTGCTTCAGAACTTGCTTCTTTTCTGTGTTCAGTTATTTCCTGCATTCAATTTCCTAGAAACATTTGAAGGTTGAGATTAATGATTGGACATTATGGTGAAAAAGAGAGAGCTGGTTTAGTTGAAATGCCCAGCCCCTGGAGATCATAGCAGGGCAGTTATCATGCAGAGTTCATATCCTTTACAGGTAATTTCCATTTCTGAAAAACCCACCAGAATGTACCAGGGCCATGTAAAACAATCTTTTTTTTCTCTTCCTAGGTTTCAAGGAGGGAGAATTTAATTGGACTACTTATCTGAAGAACTGCAAAGCTCAAGCAGCTCCAAAAAGCCTTTTTAAGACCCTCAGCAGTGTAAGTGGTGATATGGAATAGAAGGGGTTTCAATAGGTCTGGTGCTAAGTGAGTTTTGACCAGAATAAGTATGTGGTTTTAATATGCTTATGTCAGAGGTACAACCATAGTACAATCAGATGCAAACTACTTCCTGCTGTGTTTTATTTTTAAGAAGGAAAACTCGTACAATTTTTCTTTCTTTCCCCAGTCACTGACTTTCCAGAGAAAGAATTTGTATTTCCCTTCCTCCTTAATGCTGGAGGAAGAGATTTACTGAACCATTTATTAAATATATTACAGCTGTCTGTTTTACTGTGCCCCTACAGTCAAGATATTTGTGTCACTTTCATCTAGTTTAATCATTTCCAAAATAATTTGTGGATTCCAGCAGCATGCTCATGTGTGCCGTGGGATTCATTATGGAGCTGTGGATCTTGAGCATTTGTCATCCTTCCCCACTGGTGCTCTCTCAGTGGCTGTTAACCTCAGTTCCTGTGAAATCCTCCATCCCATTCCCATTCATGTTACTGGGATGACATGAAGCCCACGGGCTGGTGGATTGGAGGCTGCACATGAACAGTCACTGACTCCAGTAGGATCAGGGCCCAGCTCTGCCCTACTTTCCACTCAGTCACTTCATCTTCTTGAAGACTCTCCTAACTTTTCCACCAGTAAATGAGGATGTGCAATGCCCATTATCCTCAGCAAATCACTGCAGGGTGTCTCAGCCTGGGAGGCTGCAATGGTCAATGTACCTGGAAATGCTGGTTTTTTGAGCCACATTAGTTATTTTCAGTAATAGTCACGGCCAGGACTCACGGAAAATCATGTCTGCAAACCTCTTGATAGTCACTGTAGTGTGTTTTGGTCTGTGGGTTTTGGGGTCAAAGGAGTTTATAAGGGGGATTTCAATGGCTTGATCAAGAATGTGGCTGATTTCTCTTTCCTGGTGTCCTGTTCCTCAGCCTGTCACACCTTCTGGGTTTCGTCTGGGAATGAAACTGGAGGCAGTGGACAAGAAGAACCCGTCACTGGTTTGTGTCGCCACCATCACAGACATGGTGGAGAACCGGCTGCTGATCCATTTTGATAACTGGGATGAGAGCTACGACTACTGGTAAAAGACTCTATTTCTGATACATGTCTGAAGGTAGACTGGCTTTCTGTTAAATGCAGGCCCTAAAGTTGGGATCTTGTATCAGTTTTCAGGCATCTGAATAATTACTTGGGGTTTTCACAAAGTTGCCCGGTAGTTCCCTTCCTGTTTGGGTGCTGGGCAGGTCAGTGCAGAGCCACTGGGGGTTGCCTGAGCTGTCTGGGAAGCATTGGAAGCAAGAAAACTTGTGGTGCCTGAAGGGGCTCCAGGAGGGCTGGAGATGGTCTTTGGACAATAGACGGAGGGACAGGACAAGGGGAATGGCTTCCCACTGCCAGAGGGCAGGGTTAGATGGGATATTGGGAAGGAATTGTTCCCTGGGAGGGTGGGCAGGCTCTGGCACAGGGTGCCCAGAGCAGCTGTGGCTGCCCCTGGATCCCTGGCAGTGCCCAAGGCCAGGGTGGACAGAGCTTGGAGCCCCTGGGGACAGTGGGAGGTGTCCCTGCCATGGCAGGGGTGGAATGGGATGGGCTTTAAGGTCCCTTCCAACCCAAACCATTGCAAGATTTACTTTGTATTTCCCTTTCTTTTGGGACAGCTTGAATGCCTTGAAAATCCAGTGTTACACATTCTAACAAGGCAGTGCTTGTCTTCTACACCGTGATCACACCCACTGAAAGCATCTGCTCACCCAGCAAAGGCCTATCAGACAGCATTTGAAATCCTGCTTTTCTTTCTGCTTTCCATCTGACTGGTGCCAACTTTCCCTCTTTGATTCAGGTGTGAAACGAGCAGCCCATATATCCATCCTGTCGGCTACTGCCAAGAAACTGGAACCCCACTGACAACACCACCTGGTAGGTTGCAAGTGAGACTTACTTCCTGCCTTAGCCAAAAAACCTGCAAACTATATCTTCCACATAATTACATACTTGCAGGTTCCATGTTCGCTTCTGAACTCTTTACTGCCTGAACAATATTGTTGTTCCTGCTTTTTGCCACTGCAATTTATGTTGTTTCATAGTTCATTGAAGAAATCTGTCTCAGTTTGAAAAGACAGGTGTCTGTTAAGGAGGGCAGGAGCCTCTCTTGAAATGGAAAATGTAAACCACCCCCCTCCAAATTATTATAATTTTGAAATTAAGGGACTCTCAGGCAAAGATTTGGGAATTTTCTTTATTAGACAAAAAATAAAAATTAAAAGAAAATATAAAACTGAAAATGCAGTAATACAAACCAACCCTGCCAGAGTCAGAGCAGGCGCTGAGCCCTGTGGGTCAGGGCGGTGGCACAGTCCCATCCCATGGGGGCTCAGCTCTCCTGCAGTGCCAGCTGTGCTTCTGCTGGAGCAGGGATCCTGCACAAGGCTGGAGTTTTCCTCTGAAGCTCCAGGGCTGCTGTGGATGGGCCTGCTCTTCCTCTGGGAATGCAGGGCAGGAGAAAGCTGCTCCTCTGGGAATGCAGTGGGCAAAGGCTGCTGTGCTGTTCCAGGCTCAGATTGTATTCAGGTAGGAATGCTTGGCTCCTGCCCTGGGCGGAGCATCTCCCAGTGGGATGCTGGAATTTGCTCAGCCATGCAGGGACACTCAGTGGCCATGAACAGCAGAGATCTGCTGGAGGGAGGATTGGCTGTGGGAGAGATAAAGAAACCTGCCCAGAGAACAACAGAGAACTGCCCAGCTCTGACAGGTGGGGACAGAGCACACACCCCAGACACATCTTGAAAGCTAGGATAGGGAACAGGGTTTGGTAATTTATAATTGAATTTGAATTTAGAAGGGAGAAAGGGAGAAGGATTTCCAGCATTTCCTTCAAGGTGAGCTGGGAGAAAAAGGGATCTGTACTATGATTTCCTAGATGGAATTTCTGGAAATCACAGAATACTCTGGGTTGGAAGGACCCACAAGAATCATTATGTCCAACCCTTAAATGAATGGGCTATACAGGGATTGAACTACAGCCTTGGCACTGTTAGCACCATGCTCTAATGATTTCCTAGATGGAATTTCTGGAAATCAAAGAGTAACTGAATCCACATCTCTTTCTGCTGTACTGGAATTTGGTAAATGAAGAGAATGTTGGCAAATAAGAGAGGACAGAATGTACAGGGAAACCAGTGTTGTTTTCAGGCCTTGGAAGTGCACATTCACCTTAAAAATAGCAAACCTGAAAAAATTAAGCCTGACATTTGTCAGATTGACAGCCCTGGAGCAAGAATTCCTGTAGTTGCTCTGTTCCAGGTTCAGTGGAGCAGGAATCACTGCCCAGTCCCTCTGCATGGGGGGAATTGGCCTCGGTGTCTTCACTGTAGATGTAGAAGGGGTCATGAACATTCCCTCACAGCAGCACCACATCTGTCCCTGCTCCTGGAAGGTTCAGCAGGGCTGGACTCTGCAGTTCTCTGCTCATATCAGGATTTCTTGTGCTCCCACAACACCTGCAGCCAGTTCTGGTCTCTCTCCTGAAGGATTTAAATGCAGCATTTTGCAGACTGTGCTCTGCATTTAGTCACTGCACCCTCCTGCCAAAAGGAACCTGTCCTGGGGGTAAACATTACTGAAATAGGAAAAACGTAGAGCAGTTTCTTAAATGCAATTGCCAGGGAGACATCTCACTGTTGTTAGAGCAGCACACCCGTGGAGCCTTTTCTTTTCTCTCCAGGCTGCTGGGTTTACTCAGCCTGGGTGAGCAGGCAGCAGGAGAGGAGAAAGTTCTACAGTCTTACAGGTGCTCACACATAGAGCAGTTAATAAAACAGGAAATTAATGTAGTGATGCCATTACACATCACAGAATCCTCTGACTAGCTCACAATTGGAGTTTTCTTTAGAGAATAATAATTGATTAAGCTGTGCAGAAGTGAACTCACCAGGATTCAAGCCCAGTGTAAAACTGGGTAACTGGCAGAGCTGCTCTGGGTTTTGGAGGTGGTGGGTAGGAGCAAACAGGCCACTTTCCAGCACCATCCATTGGAAGTGCTCATTACAGTGTCACAGAGCTGCCTTTTTGCTGTCTGTAACAGTAAATGTGGGGTTTTTCTTACAAAAGTGTTTATTCGCTGTTTTTTCAGGATACAGGGATTCCAAAGCCTTCTCATGGGAGAAATACTTGGAAGAAACTAATTCCCAAGCAGCCCCAGCAAGAGCCTTTAAACTGGTATGTGAATGTCTTTGATTGCTCTTGCTCAGGTGCTGTTATCCACCCTTTTTTGCTGGAGGCTTTATTTGAGCATGGTTCACCTTGTCTGTGCGAGGAAGGTGAAACTGTAGTTTACTTGGAGTTTAAGATCATCTCAGTGCTGCTAAAACAAAAACACACAGCAAAATACAAGATTTTTTTGGTTTTTAATACTGTAGAAGGCTGGCTTGGAAAGGGTTTTTGACTAAGTATCTTCAGTGGCTCTATTAGCAGATTTAAGGGCAGAGCCTTCAGTCCAGAAGCTTCCAAAGGTATGTGGGAAGTGCCTGGCAGAGAGCACAGAGAGGAGAAAGAGTGCAGTTATCTGGTGTCCCCTCTACATGAAGTTTTAAAAACCTTTCTAAAATTCACCTTGCAGTTGTGCAAATCCGTACTTCCCTGGCTGGTGAGGCTGGAATTAAGGTAGAGAAGTTCATATCAAGGATTTACGTGTGCTGATACAGATCGTAGTCCTTCTGGGGAGGAGCCAGCTGTGCCCTCCACAGGAATAAATGTATTAACAGATGAAAGAGCATCTCTACCAAGCCCCTAAGCCCATCCTGCAGACTCAGTGTGAAGGTGCTTCTCTCAACCTTGAGATAGTGAGCTTTTGTTTCTTTCATTGCAGTTCAGTGTGTTTATCTGGAATCTCACTGTGAGCAGAAACAAACCAAAAGCCTCTAAAATGACTGTACTTTTAATTTGATTTTTTCCATTCCACGCTGCTGGCTCACCTTGCTAAACTTCGCATTATGTTTAAAAACTCTCCTTTGCCATCATGACACTTGCCTTGGTTCCTTTTTCTGAAGTGGGAGTTGCAGGTTAATACCTGCTGCCCTCCTGTGTATTTTTGTGGAAAGGTCTTTGGGACTGAGGAGGAAAAGCAATCAGGGAGGCCTCAGATAAGACAGGCAGAAATCTGGCCAGACAGATTTGATAATTGCCAGATTTCAGCAGGTGTCCACATGAGGTTGGTGCAGGCTGCAAAGTGGTGTCAGGGAGGTGGAAGAGGTTTTTGCCTCTTCAGAGAACTGTAGGGCTTTAACTGGAGTTTTCTGCAGCACATCCAAAACATCCCTGAGACTGAGGTTTCCCATAGCTGGGAAGCACCTTGGAGCCAGGGGCAGGCAGGATGAGGAGTGGAGCCTGTCAGTGGGACACAGCTGTTGCCCCAAGGGTGGACTAAGCTCTTTTGAAATCCCAATAGAGCTGGAAAATGTGAACTTAAAACTCCCAGCCCAAGTCCTCTATAAGATTTGCCGTTGTGGCTTCTTCCCTCAGATTTTCAGGGTATAAAGTGTGGTGAGAGATGTCATCTGAACATAAGAGGGCTTTGCTCAGTACAGGGAGCCTGTTCAGTACTGAGAACTCCCTTCTTTGTAGTCTTCCAAAGTGAAGTGTCTTCCCAAGGGGGATGCAGCTGCCTTGTCTGTCTTCTTTCCTGTTTTCCAGACATTTCTGCAGCCATTGTTCTGCTCCTTCAGGTATAAGGCTTTGAGAGAAGAGTAGAAAGACCAATTCTGGCCCTCATGAAACTCCAGAGTGCAAATTAGCATCTAAAATTGTGTTTCAAAAATGAGACAGAAAAGAAAAGGTATTTGATATATCAGCAGTTAATAGGACTCTTTCAAGATCAAACCTCAGGTTTTTTTTCGGCTTGGTTGGACTGAAGTGCAAATAAATGGCAAAGGTATTGATTTTTTAAAAATAATTATTATTATTTCAGCTAGCAATTACAGGAAATCGGTATATAAAAATGTGGGTTGAGAGCCAGAACAGGCATTTCTCACTGAACTAGCTTTTAACAATTTTAAAGAGCTGTCTTATGTAGTCTGGAGACATGGGTCATCAGCACAAATAGCAGGTCCTGGGTCTGGATTTCTGCCCTCTCCACCCAAAAACTCAGGAGACAGCTCCAATGTAAGCATTGTTATTTCACCCATCCTCTTGGGCTGGCAATTCCAAAACATTCATAAGCTATTGCCAAAAGGGCAGTAACCCTTCAGCAAGGCTTAAGCAAAGAGTCTGGCTCCTCTTCTGGGCAGGATTTGGACCTTGAGCACTCAGCTCCTTCCTCAGGGAGGACAGACAAGGTTGGCTGGTTTAATAAGATGTTCTTGAAAATAAAAGCAGTTTAGATTGTCTGTTTTGTGGTGTGTCCAGTGTCTGACAGCCCATTGATAGATGTCTGTGTCCAGGTGAAATGGCCAAAGAGGAACTTCAGGTGTGGAGTTAAACCCCTTAGCTCAAGAGTGCATCTCCTTCCTGCCCCCAGCCACTGGCAATAACAAGGGTAAGGAAGACTGGGAGGGAAGAGTGATTTTAATAATTTCATTAACCTAGTCATGTTCAAATAGACAATTTATAATTTCTTGCTAAAACCCTCACCTCTGTGTGCAGAAGTGAAGAGGGACATGTTTTGAATGACCATCATAACCCCCTGCTGAGGAGGTCAGAGGAGGAATTTGCAGTCAGATAAATGGAAAAATTGGTAAAAACTGTTGCTTAGAGGTTACATAGTGTACTGCAAAGGGCACACATCAGGTCAAAGGACATTCTGGAGTTTCCCCAAAATCTTCAGGGTTTGAGGAAAAGGGTGAGTGAACCCTCTGCAGGGGAGGCTCTGGGGCCAGAGCTGCTGTGAGCCCCAGCACAGCAGCTCGCAGCAGTTGCTCATGAGCAGCACAGGTGTTGTCATAAGGAGTAATCTGTGTAATGAGGGTAACTCTGATAGCCAGGAGCTGTAGCTGATGCCAGGGAGGATGTAGGGTAGTGAAGAGAGGCTTCACCCAATGGCGTGTTCAGATGTGAAAAGTGGGGAACTGGCCACTGTCCTTGCTGGTGTGACATCACACAATAGTCAAGTTGGAAGAGAGGCTGGAGATCATTCCAACCCCCTGCCACGGCAGAGTCACCTGGAACAGGTGACACAGGTGGGTTTGGAATTCTGCATCCAGGTGGGTTTGGAATGTCACCAGAGACGGAGACTCCACGCCCTCCCTGGCCAGCTGTTCCAGTGCTCTGCTACCCTCCATGGAAAGTTCTTCCTCGTGTTGAGGTTTTAGTGTTTTATTCCAGGGCCATTGCTCCTTTTCCTGTCACTGGGCCCTCCTGGAGAGTTTGGCATCATCCTCTGACACTTGCCCTGGAGATATTCATATGGACTGTTGGGATCTCTCCCCTCTCAGTCTCCTTTTCTAGAGAAGACCTTGTCCCTGCCATGTGGGAGGTGTTCTTTCAGGCTGTGGAGCCACTTGTGATGGTCCCTGGCCTTTGGTCTGTGAGGGAAGGGTCTTTGTTCTGGCTGGAACAGCTTCTTTGTGCTGAGCCACCTTAGGCTGCCTCTCCAGCAGTTTGGGGCTGCTGACAAACACTCAACTAAGTCCTCTTGGAAACAGTGATTTTAACCTCTTGGAAACTCTGATTTTAGCCTCTGAACAGTCTGCCATGTGAGATAACCCAGAGCTCCAAAGGCAGCTAGGGATGGATGGAAACTGAAGCACATTTCATTCAGAGCAGGTGCCAGCTCTGAACTCCAAGGCTTTTTAGCATTCTGCCTACAATCCTCTCTTCCAGCGTCCTCCTCACGGATTCCAGGTTAATATGAAGTTAGAGGCTGTGGACAGACGAAATCCCATCTTGATAAGAGTGGCAACAATCATTGACAAAGACAACCATCGCATTAAGGTATGACCTTGCTGCCAAGTGCAGAGCCTGTGCTGAGAGCCTTGGGATGGGCAGTGCTGGGAAAACAACGCTTGGGAACAAGGAACAGCAAACAACAGCCTGGCAGCTGCTGTGGCATCCAGGCCTGCCCAGCTGGAAATGGTTCCTGTTGCTTTGTTTTGCTGAAATCTGATGGAATTGGTGTGGTGTAAGTTACTGTTCTAAAGTAACTGTTTTGAACTAACAAAAACATAACACCTGACAGTGTGATGTCCCATGTCTTGGCATATTCCCTGTGATCTCTGTGACTGATGGCAGCAGGAGCGTTCTGCTGGAGAAGCTGCCTGACTGTGTTTTTTTCCTACCAGGAAAAGAAAACCCAATGCAATTTAAACCCTGGTACATGTGGGAAGCAGCACCATTCTCCAGTGCAAATTTGTCACATAAATGCATTTTAACCTAGTCTTTTCATGCAAATATATTGCCCAAACAATCTGTTGTGCTTTGGCTTCTGAGAAGCTAAGTATGAGCCAGCTAAAGTGGAGGCTGCACTGATGGAGACTCCATGGCCACGGATCTCCTTCCCAAAGGGTGATTACATGGGCAGGAGTGGAGTTCACTCCCCCTTAGCTGGTTAATTCTGAGTCTCATTGCTGTGAACAAAAGCCAAGCTTTGCCAGTCCATAATGGCATGTTGCTCAGTTCATACATTGAAACTTTCCTGCATGAACAACCCAGTAGTCTTTAAACTCCAGTGATCCTCAGTCTCTGTTAACCTGACCTGGATCTGAGCTACTGCCAGTCTCTTCAGCCAGCAGAAAATTGCAGCTTGTTCACTGCAAAACTCACCAGAATTGTTGGCTTTTATGGGCTTTGGGATCCACAGAAAACAAAACAAATAAGCATTGTGTGTGCATAGCTTTGGACTTCACATGTTAGAGCATCCCACGGGCTGTGCGGTGACAGACTGTGTCACCAGAACCTGGTTATTCTGTGAAACACAGATGCAGGAAAACAAAGAGTTAACTGAGCACAGAGGTGATTTTGCCTGACTGAAAAATTGATCTGATAGAATTAATCAGCCCCAAGCTGAGCAAAGTGAAACAAAAGGGGAAGTTAACATAAGAACTGAGTCATGCCCTGAACTGTGTCTTTCTCTGACACTTCTGCTTCTTTCAGATACATTTTGATGGCTGGGACCATCACTACGATTTCTGGGTGGATGCAGACAGCCCTGACATCCATCCTGTAGGCTGGTGTGACAAAACTGGACACGCTCTGCAGGTCCCTCTAGGTAAATAGAGCACATGCTGTTGTTATGCTGGATAATTTCCTAAGTGCAACCTGCTCCTCATGTGCAAATCTGTCCATCTTCCGTTTTTCACTACTCTCAGGTGCTGAAGATCCAGAGGGAGCAGTGGGACAGACGTGTCCTACTCCGGGCTGCCAGGGGATCGGGCACGTGCGGGGCCCCCGATACGGAACACATTACACGTATGTGGATGAGTGCTGTTAATGGCAATAACAACAGCTGCAACAACAACAACAATTATAATAATGATACAGCACCAAGCAACTGCAGCGCACTGAAATGATCTCAGGGTAGTTACTCTGGAGATAGCTATAACTGCAATCACAGCTCCCTCTTGTGTCTAAGCAGGCTGTTTGATCATAAATTTTGTTTATACCACTATAGTCATGATAGCTGCAATGCAAACAGATTCATTCACTCCAGTTTCTACATTCCAGCAGTACTGAAGGAGTTATATTTGTGAAATGATATACCCAAGAACAACATACAAGGAGACAGTTAAAGAGGAGAGGGCATGGGTAGGATGTTAAAGTGTAAGTGAGGAGAGGTTGCTCATGTTTTGTGCTCTGCCTTTTGATTTCTTGTGTGCTCCTGAAAGAGGAAGCTTTTTCTCAAGTAAATTATTTTAAGAGCAAGAAAACAATCTCAGGTGGGAGGTCAGAAGACCTGGTAGCTTATAATGCAGCAAAGGGCTTTGAATTTTTCAGACTGAAAGTTGCAGAACTCTGTTGATTCATGAAATGTTGTTCTGATAAGCAAGTTAGAGAGGATGAGCTCTTCTTGTCCTCTGCGATGACTCTTCAACAACATGACTTTGGGTTTTAATTCTGCCATATAGTCCCCTGCTTTCTCACACTTAGAGCTGGATAATGGCACCTCCTGAGTGTTTGTGGCCTCATTTTTTCTGGGTTTGTGATGGGTTTCTCTTCCTGAGGTAGGGAAGACTGTATGACTGTAAAGCTTTCATTGTCTTTTCTCTTTTTGTTTCTCCATCACAGCTTGGTTGGCTGTCCATACTCTGATGTGAACCTCAGCAGAGAAAACCTCTTACAGGACCGGCTGAGTGGGGAGAGACCTTCCCCTGGGAACATCATGCAGAAAGCCAGGAGGCTGGAGACCCCTGGCCCATTGCTGGGAGCAGGGGAGTCTTCTCAGGGTGACTCTTCACAATCCAGGTGAGCTGGATTTTACTCTTGGCCAGGTACTAGGGAGCAAAACCATTTACAAGGATGAAAAACACTGGAATTGGCAGCAACACAGCGGAGCACTGAGTTAATCTGTCTGTAATATTGACGTGTGCCCCAGTCACTCTAAACACAGAGCAGTGCACTTCTATACCCTCATATGCCTTAATAAGTTTCTTGATTCTTTAATCCTGGTGCTCTGGTCATATTCCAACAAAAGAAATTGCATTCTGTTTCCATAAGTTTTTCTTTGCTGTTTCAGTTTGAAATATGTTCTTGTCCTTTGTTTCCTGTCCTAAAACTGTCAAGCCAAGGCTATTTTGCACTATTAAACAGTACCTGTCATCCATCCTGGGTCGGCTGAGCACTGGGTGTGTATCACTTAGCAGCAAACAAGCTGAGCACTCTCAGATACTTTGTTTTCTCACAAGAAAATCTTGCAAATGAGCAGCATTGGTGGAAACTGTGCCTTGGTTCTTGGAGTGCAGGAGTCAGTTAAACCTGTCATGGGACAGACCGGGATGTGAAGGATTTTTAAGATCATTTTTAGTCTTCACAAATCCAGTCTCACTAGGGCAAACTCCGGCAATACTCTGATTTTTTGTTGTATGTGAAGGCTTCTCTATATTTTAAAGTTCATCTGTTTGTTTAGATTTATAACGTTTTCAAGATCTATTTGTCCAGAAAAAAGGAATGAATGCTTCTTTCTCCTCCCTAGCCTTCACGGCCAAATTGCTTCCTCCCATGCTACAACTGTGCAGGCATCTTCATTCCCTAATTTCCACACCAAAATTGATTGCATTTCAATGGCACTTTTACCATAAAGCTCTTGGGAGATTTTGAATTCTCACAGAATAAGTGGCATTTTAGAATTGTAATATATTTCTTTTCTTCCAAGTATTTCATTTCCTGGTAGTGGGAGGTCCGAATTCAGCCTGTAAGTCTGGTATCATCCTGCTGCTTGCCCTCCCTTGGCCAACTCTGTAGCTCAGTTTATGCATCAAACTTAGTAATGGAAACTCTTAAATGTTATCCAGAGGTATCAAGTTTCAGAAATCTTAAATCTCTTGCTTTCACCATAACATAGTGGTTTCCTGTAGCTGCTGGGATCAGAGCCTGAGTCTACAGAGGCTGATTTATTTCACTTAAACTCTCTCAATCCTTGCAGAAGAGGAACAAGGCACTTTGTATTCATGGAGGGAAGAGGAGAGTTCTGCCACAAGGTGGTGGTTGTTGCTCTCACTTGCCAGGAGCAGCCAGCTTTGCTCTCCTGTGGGAAAAGGGAACAGAGGATGTCAGCTCAGCTACTGTCATTTATCTGTCTTTCCAGAAAATCTGCACCAGACAGTGAAAAGTGGTGTCAAAGCAGCATCCACACTCCATCAGAGCAATCGGAAGACAGTCGGGAGAGAGGCTGGGGAGAGGAGGATTCCTCTGCAGACATCAAAACCACACCAAAAACGTAAACAAGACTTTTGTTTCATGCATTAACAGTTGTGTTTCTTGATGCTGCTGCTGTATCTGAAATGAAGATGTAAATAACAAACAGCCCAATTTGATTGAAGTTTGGCAGCAGAGAACTTTAGAATGACATGGTAAATCTCTTCCCTTCCTCCTGTTGTTTTGCTCTTTTCTGCAGTAAACTCAGATCTGAGTTCTGGCCATGAATTTAATAGAACAGCCCTTAGCTCTGAGAGATGTCAGGGATGGAGCTATTGCTTGTTTTAAGAGGAAAAAGTTTTTAGTTTCTATAAATCTCATGTATCTTTGTATGGAGAAGAAATTACATTCATTTCTGTATCTTCTGAAATGTTTTGTAATTGTTGCTTTCAGGCTCGGGTGCTCACATGCCTATATCAAGTTTCAGCTAGTGAAACAGGAAAGCAATGGGAAAGGTTGGTTAAGTTTTATTCCTTCTTTCTGTGTGTGTGCCTATCTCTGCAATATCCCCACAGTCACGAGGATCATTGAGAAATCACAGATTTTTTTGTCTTTGATTCCACAGTCAAGAGAAAGCACATGCTGGAGATGTTGGCAATTCCTTTAAAATGAGGAGAAAGGATAAAATTACTTAAAAGTGAAAGGTTCAATACTTTATAGAGTGGAGCTTTGTATTTATTAACTGAGAAGACAAGTGTGCACTGGTTTTTGTGCCACTGCAAACTCCTCTGTAGTGACAAGGGGTTCCTAAACAGTCTGTGACCTGTGTCAGGCTGTGACAGAGTCAGCACAGGGCTCAAGGGAGACTTGCTCAAAACCTGGCAGATAGTTTAGGTTCCATCAACCCCCTTTTTTAGACCCTCATAGTTATTCAGAAACATATTCTGAATCATTGGAGGACTTTTTAAAGGTTCTCTGAAGGATTAAAAGGAAAACGAAAAGCTAAATGGAAAAACAGAATGTTTTTTTTCCTGGTACATGACAGGTTAAGTTTTCAGAGCAGCTTTCTGCTATCACTTTAGAAAACCATATGCTTAACTTTCAGATTTACTATAAAAAGCCATTTCGGAGAACAGAGCTGACCAGGCTTTTAGGAGGATTTAAGATGGTAATAAGTCTCCAATCAAAAATAGCTAAGCAGGCACAAACTGGGACAGGTGCCTGGATATTGGGGGTTTTTTTGGTTTGGTTTTTTTATAATACTCATTTTTACCTAGTTCTGCAGTCAGAACTGAGGGGTCTGCTAGCTCCAAGCTGCAGTTGCAGCTGGCAGGGAAAGCTGCCCACTTTCACTTGACATTCACCTTCCAGGGAGTGGTGGAAATCAGGGGAGGGAAATGCAATCATCCAATGACCTGTAATTTCACAATTACCCAGAGCTTTCCTCCCAGCTGTGTTTAAACTATGAGATCACTGCTTCTTCGTCAGAGGGAAAGTCACTTGTCTAGGTCATGGTTTGGGTGCTTAGTCCAAGGATTTGTGCTTAGTGGAGAAAAGGAATTGGTCTGAGATGGAAGCAATGCCCACCCAGCAGGAATGTGGCAGTGGGGGAGACCTTAGGCACGAGTGGGACCTCCTGGAGCAGGAGGTGGGGACAAGACCAGGTGCTGTCTGTCCCCACCACTGCAGCAGTGCAGCAGGGAAGGAGGGGGTGACAGCCCTCTCAGGAGCAGGTCCTGTGCCCTCTCTCCACCAAGAGCTCCTGAACTGAGCAGTTCTTACTCAGGCTTTATTTAACCTCCCTTGGTTTCATTATTAGAAATTTAATGTTATTTGGTGCTGTCTTATGACCATTGGGGATGTGGAGATGAGCTGAGCGGGCCCTGGGGCCAGGGGAGTGACTGTTCACTAGGAGAGGCTTTACCTCCAGAGCTGCTTCCCCTTCAGCTCGGGGGGCAGCTGGCAAACCCTGGGAATCTGCTTTTTCTTTGTATTTCTGCCATTTTCCTTTGTGCATTCCACATAGTGACTGCTTACCCCCTGCATCTTACACCCAAGCCCAGTGAGAGCCACTCAGCAGAGCAGCAGGGGCAGCAGAGCAGCAGTGCAGCCGGGGCAGCAATGCAGTAGGGGCAACAGTGCAGCAGGGGCAGCAATGCAGTAGGAGCAGCAGGGGCAGCAGAGCAGCAGAGGCAGCAGTGCAGCAGGGGCAGAGCAGCGGCTGCTCCAGGCACACGGAGCCTTCCCGAGGGCTGGGATACAGTGGGAATGCTCGGGGATCCCACGGGATGGCGCTGGGCAGCCTGCGGTGGGGGGGGTCGGGGGTAGCCCCCCGTGCTGCTGTAAATCAGAGGAGTGCTTCCCAGCCTGCTCCCATCCTCTGCCTGCCTTCCTGTTGTATAACCAGCACATCCCTGCAGGACCGTGACTCTGCACTGCTCCAGTGATCTCATTAGGGAGGGGTGATTCCTTCCTCCTTTTTTTGCCTTGGTTTTCAGAGCTTCACTTGACACATGAGGAGGGTCAGAGGCAGCAGGGGCAGCAGAGCAGCAGGGGCAGCAGAGGCAGCAGAGGCAGCAGAGCAGCAGGGGCAGAGCAGCGGCTGCTCCAGGCACACGGAGCCTTCCCGAGGGCTGGGATACAGTGGGAATGCTCGGGGATCCCACGGGATGGCGCTGGGCAGCCTGCGGTGGCGGGGGTCGGGGGTAGCCCCCCGTGCTGCTGTAAATCAGAGGAGTGCTTCCCAGCCTGCTCCCATCCTCTGCCTGCCTTCCTGTTGTATAACCAGCACATCCCTGCAGGACCGTGACTCTGCACTGCTCCAGTGATCTCATTAGGGAGGGGTGATTCCTTCCTCCTTTTTTTGCCTTGGTTTTCAGAGCTTCACTTGACACATGAGGAGGGAGTTGATGTCTGGAGGTACCTTGAGCACTCCTGGCCTGGGAGTTTCCTGGGGAGTGAGCGCAGGCCATGCTGGCAGCACAGAGCTCTGGCTACAGCTGGGGCTGGAACGGTGCCATCAGTTCCCAGCTGAGGATGCTGTTACCAGAATTCCTCCACCTTGTCAATAAAACGCTGCAAACATCTTCTCTGTTAGCAGCATGACATCATTTTCCAGGGAAGAAGCTAACGATAAAGCCTCCAGCCTGGCAATCTTGTCCTTTTTTCCCCCTTTCTCCTGCTTGGGAGGGGGAGAACGTCCTGAGAGCTCCGTGTGCCACACAGTAGCCGTGCCTGGCTCTGCTCACCCTGCCTTGCTTTCCCCTCCAGGCTGTGACCCTTCTTCCTGCGTTGTTGTAGTTGCTCCTACTTGAAGCCTGGCTCTGACTTGTCTTGTTTCCTTTTTCAGGCACTGATTTGGATCTCCAGCAGGCCCTCCACCAGTCTATCTTCATGCCTTCCCTGGCCTCTAACCCGACCCACCGCCTCCATCTCTTCTGGGAGCAGCACTGCAGGCTCTTGCCGGAGGTCTCGGGCCTGACAGCCAAACAAGTTGCCAAATGGACTGTGGAGGAGGTGAGTTACCTGTTCCCTGTTCTGCTCTCCCGGGATGCAGGAATGCCAGAGCACTCTTCCTCTGGAGTGCTTACTGGGAGACATCTTTATTTCTTCCCTCTCCTAGGCAGTGCTCTTCTGTTTGCTGTGCGTGTGCCACAGCTGACTAAGCTGGAAGTTAGACCCAAGACCCTTTATCAGGGAGGGGAAGGACTCCTGTTAACCCTCTGGTATCCACAGCTTATTGCCCTTAACAGGATTCCCTCCCTCCCTCTGTTTATTTACCCCTTGATTTCTCAGTCCTCAGGCCTGAAGCATTATTCTGACAGCAGATTCCCGTTCTCTGATCTCCCTCCCCCTCTCCTGTGACTTTCCTGCTGATTCACTTTTACAGTGCAGAGAATTCCAAACTGCACTGTGCATGCCCACTCCTGCTGCATCTCCCTGCCTGATTCCCTAAGAACAAAACTGCCCACAGCCTGACCTGATTTCTGGCAGAGGTAGCTGTGCAGCTGGAGATGTGTCTCTGCAGCTCTTGAGATGTCTCCTGTAATTAGGTGGTGTGTGAAAAAGCCAGAGTGTTCTGTGTGCTGAGTAGTTGGTTTTTGCCTCGATGCCTTGGGCATAAATAATATTTCTCTCTGCGCTTGGGAAGTGGTTACAATTTGGATCCTGGTGCTTAATTGCAGGGCATTTATTTCTGGAGAAATGTGCTGTAGAGTTGTGCTTGCAAGGATGCAGGGAATCTACAAAGCAGGAAAAAGGTACTGCTGCTCATGATGCAGAGAGGATCTTCAGAAACTTTTAGAAAGTGCATTTTCCCTAAGTGCCTCTTAACATTGGATAAATCCTATCTTGACTTTGTTCTTCATGCTGGAGGAGTGGTAGGAGCCTGGTGGGATTTGCAGTGATGTGGGAGATGGGAACCACAGCAGTTTGACAAGGGACAGAGCAATTAGTGCTGATGTTTTAAAACCTGGTCGTTTTTTGTGTTGAGTTGTTGTGGTTTGGTAGTAGTGTTGGGTTTTGGTTGTGTTTTTTTGTTCTTTTTAATAAAAATGTCTTAGAATTAAATTCATACCAAGGAGGGAAAAAAAATCTCTGAAAGATTTACTGTTCCCGTCCTTTTGAGAAAGCTTCCAATGATTTGTCCAAAAGACCTTTTATCAAATCAATAAAGTCAGAAGCAGATAATCCTCTGACATGATAATCAAAATCTCTTTCTTTTGGATAAAAGGGGAGGCTGCTTCCTGAGAGTACAGTGTCAGGATCCAAGCCAAATAAAATTTGTCCTTTGCAGTTGACCTTTAAAGCAACTGTTGGGTAGATTTAACTGGGATATTAGTTTGATAACAGATGTGTGTGAGCAGGGACCACAGACATGGATGCAGGGCACTGGATATAGTGATTCAAACCCAGAATAAACTGAACTCTGCTGCACCCTGAAACAACTGGGGAACTTTTGGTTGCTGGTAGCAGTGTGAATGGCACATTAAAAAGCTCAGTTGCAGCACCACAATGTACTGGCTGAAGTCATTACAGGTTTTATCTTGAATTTCAGTAAACTGCGTCTGGTTTTGAAAATTATCTTCATCACAAATTCCCAGAGGAATCAATTTGGGTTCTCTCTGAGCACTTGCAGGATCAGCATGTGCAGTGCAATGCAGCCACAGATCTGGGAGCTGAAAGCAGCAGGACTTGCTGTGTTTTAGGGAGTCCAAAGTACATTTGGTCTGTCGGCATTTGGGCTCCCAACATCTTCCTGCAGGGCAAACATTTGCTGTTGGGTTGTGCTTTGAGCTCTGCTGCACAAAGGAGTCCTGAAGGAGTCCAAAGGAGTCCTGTGCTGATCTGAAACAGGAGTGATGGGGGTGTAAAATTCTCCTTTGGTTTCAGGCTGAAGAACTGTTTTTATTTTATAAAACCCACATTAAGGAAAAAAAACGTTGCTTTAATTTTCTGCTGGTTGAGAGCAGCTGAAATGGCAGAGCAGCAGCAGTAGCAGTATTTAGGGGCCCTCAAGCTAAGAAAGTCGTGGTAACACTGAGCACTTATAAGAGAAGTTACTTTAATGCAGCTTTGGTATTTATTGAAAGCTTCCTTTCATGTTTTCAGAGCACATACTATTGACTCATAGAGGAACATTAAGATGTGCTAGAATTGTATTGTTCATTAGTTAATCCTGCTTCAAATGCCAGTGCCTGGGCAGAGGGGACTGTCCTTTTGCCAAGTGTAAGTAGATTTCTAAATCACAGTTCCTCTGTGAGCTCAGAGGGGACCGGTCCTGCATTAGCTGTTGAAGGGGTGTGGTGTGGGGCTGCCTCATCACCACGGGCCATTAATCCTGTGCTGATCTCAGTGTGTCTGCCACACATCAGCACCTTCCAGAAGGGTTGTGTCCAGTTTCCAGTGTGTTCTCAGGATTGCACAAAGCTCTTTTTCAAGCCCTTTCCCTTCACCAGTGTGCTTTGGGAGTGTAAGAGTTTCCAGCAGGCAGTTCTGAGCCATGGGATGGTTACAGCAGGAAGGGCCAGCAGACTTTTACCTCCTTATAGAAAAGCTCTGATCCCACTGAGATGTTCCCAACCTGTCCAACACCTGTCCCACCCTCACTTTGAGCCCTCCCAGTCAACCTTTCTCAGGGTTCAAGGCTTCTGTGCCAGTATTGTGGGGTTGTGTAGGATTCTTGTGGTGTTTGTTCTTGTGCTCCCAAGCCTCCCTCGTGTCTCAACTGCCCTATCTTGGTTTGGGAGCCCTCCAACCCAGCAGTGACAGCCAGGCAGGTCCCTGTGTCTCAGTGGGGTCTGTCTCGTGTCCAGGGGACCTTCTCTCCCATTTTCTCCTCTTGCAGCTTTCTTCCCTCTCTGTTCTCCATTCCTGGTAAACCCCAGGGCTGCTGTTTGCTCAGGAGGCCTCTCCAGTGATGCAGGGAGCTTGCAGTGTCCCTACAAAGGACTTTGGGGCAGATCAAAGGTCTGTCACTCCGTGTCAGTGACAGTAGCCAGCAGCAGTTGTGCAGGGAAGGATACAGGAACAAGCCAAGCCCAGGTCATTCCCTGGAGATGTCTGCCAACTTCTCAGTGCCACAGACAGTGAAGAGCACTCAGCTCTTGCCTCAAGGGTCCAACTGTCTTGTAAATTCTCAAAGAAGGCAGACCTGGCAGAACGATTTTCATTTGTGTTTTAATTATTAGCAGACAGGGGGACTCAGAAAGAAAGCAGTATTTTGTTATTGGTTATTAATAGGAGTTTACACTTCTACAGAAGAAAATTTGGAGTCACCATCTATCAGAGACGTTTTAGGGGTTGCCTTTAAGATGGAGCGGAAGAGGAGGACAAAGGAGAGGGATGCTCTGCTTTCAGGTTACATAACAGAAACCACAGGAGTCAGAGCTGCTCCTGCCAGGGCAGAGCAAACCTGGAGGGCACTGAGAGCCCCCTTCCTGCCTGGCTGGAACTGGGGGGGAGGGAATGACTCCAAGTCTAGGGGTGGGATGGTCTGGAGGTACAGAGATGTGATTTAGGGGAGACTGACAGTTTTGAGTTGAAGGGAGCCTGAATTTGACAGTGACCCCTCCCAACTGCTTGTTTGTGTACAGGGAAGAAATGTCACATCTGCAACAACTCACATGGTTATGCCTCATGAAGCAGAGCTGCTCCTGCAAGGGAGAACCCAATTAACAGGAGATGTTTGTTCTGATTATGCCTCAATATACAAATCTCCTGTGAACCAGTGAAGCTGCAGCTGGAGAAGACAATGCACATTAAGTCATCCTCGACTGCACACAGGGCTACTCCTCACACTCCTTGGTGTTATATAATGTAACCCCAGGGCTGCTTGCATGACTCCAGGGAGATTATTCCAAATGTTAACAGATTCCGTGCCTAGAAAGGTTTTCCCTAATGTGAAATGTAAAATTAATCCGCTTGGTTCCCTGGATCCTGTGCACCCAGCACAGATTAAATGAAACCAAAACTCCTTTCCTTCTCTTCTTCGTTCCTTCTTCCTTTCCAGCTCTTCTGCCTTTGCAATTTGGTAAACCAGCAGTGCTCGTTCATTTGGTTTATCTTGTCTCTTACAGGCATGCCATCTTGGGAAACTGTCTAAATCCTTTTTTCATGTTAGTTTTACTTTCCAACAGTACTGTAGAGAAAGTGAAGTTGTGAGTGAATTTAAAGTAGTCTAAGCCATATATAGCTTTTTATCTGGAAAAGTAATGTTGATTCTGTGAGAACCTTCTAGAGGAGTGGAGAAACTGGATTCTTACAAGGAGAGAAATGGTCAAATGGCAATAGGGGCAGTTATTGGTGGTAGCCAAAATATGCAGAGGAGTTGCAGCAACAACCCAGCAATGTTTTCCATCTATATCTTTCATTAATGTGAGAGGTCTTAATATTAAAGTTTTAAAAATTCTCATAAGTTTTAAAAATTTCTCATACAGAAATAAAAGGGTTTTTCTTCATGGTCTCTCATTTTAATTGTCTGTGTTTCCTTTCTCTTACGTGCAATTGCAGGTGGTGAACTTTATCCAGCGTTTACCTGGCTGCAAAGAGCAAGCATCTGTGTTCAGGGAAGAGGTAAGTGGGGTGTGCCCAGACCCTGTGCTGCAGATCCCTGGAATTACAGCAGAGAACTCAGACCTGTTTCATTGCAGAGCAGTGGCATTTAGGAGGCAGCCTCAGCATGGAGCTGAATTCCACCATGGCTAATTGCATCCTGCTGCTTTAAATTTCCCCTGCAGTTCCAATCATGGAGCTTATGCTTAACATCCTGTCTTGGACCGTTGTGCCATGGGTTTGGCACTGCTCTAAAGATGCCCTGTTGGAATGGTTAGTGAGGATCTCATCTGCTGCCTCTAACGAGGATATGTGCCTGTTTCTCCTGGGGAGCCTGGCAGGCACAGGGATTCCCAGGAATTGTTGGCTTCCTCTGTGGGCTGGGGTGAGAGCAGGGGGGAAACGTTTCGTTCGACAAGCCGAGGTCAGAGGGAAGTCAGAGCATGTGCTGTGTGAGTTGTGTCCTGTCAGTACTGCCATGGGCTGGGCTCTGGTCCCATTCCTGGTGTGTTCACCATGGCCTCTGGGAGACCTCCGTGGGCACAGGGTGTGGCTGTCCTGGTTTTTGGCACAGCTCTGTAGGTGGATCACAGACAGGGATCTCTTGGGTGTTTCAGCTTCCACTTACATTACAGGTATCACTTGGAAGTTCTTTAGGAGCCTCCAATGAATTTGCACAGATGCACCTTGTCCTGGACTCATCATGGTGTGGGCAGCTTGTGGGGGGTGGAATTCCTCCCCTCTGTCCTGCTCAGGTGATTCCCCACCTGCAGAGTCCCTTCAGCTGTGGGCACAAGCATCAGAAGCTTGTGGAGCTCCTGGAGTGAATCCAGAGGAGACCACAGAGATGCTCCAGGGGCTGGAGCCCTTCTGCTCTGGAGCCAGGCTGGGAGAGCTGGAGGTGCTCCCCTGGAGAAGAGAATGCTCCAGGGAGAGCTCAGAGCCCTTGCAGGGCCTAAAGGGCTCCAGGGGAGCTGGAGAGGATCTTTAGATGAGGAGTGACAGAACAAGGGACAATGGCCTTAACCTGAAGGAGGGTGGGCATTAGAAAGAAGTTCCTCCCTATGAGGCTCTGGCACAGGGTGCCCAGAGAAACTGTGGCTGCCCCATCCTGGAGGTGTCCAAGGCAAGGCTGGACAGGGCTTGGAGCCTCCTGGCATAGTGGAAAGTGTCCTTGCCCATGGCAGGGGATGGAACAAGATGAGCTTTAAGATTCCTTCCAACCAAAACCATCCCATGGTTCTGTGATTCTGTCCTCAGAGCTCTCCTGTGTGACTGTAAGAGCTCCAGGGAAGGGCTGGAGCTTCTCCTCCTGCATGGCAGTGAATGGAAAGGGCAGGTCTGTAATGGGTGTCTGCTCCAGAGCTGGCTCCCTTTCAGGGGGAATCAGGCTGCAGGACATTTTGTGGATTTATGTATCTGTGTTTTGTTTTCCCTTGTTTTAAAAACTGTGCAGACTCACACAAAATAGGAAACAAAAGAAACAGAGGCTTGCAAGAAGCACTGTCCACACTGTGACAATACAGTGGAATACTCGTGAACTGAATATTGTGGGAATAGTGAAATTTGTTCAAATGAACCCATCTTTCACTGTAGCTGTGTTAAAGGGATTTCTAGGGAAGGTGCAGAAGTGAGATGTACTAGCCAATCTCCTAATAAATCCAACCATTCTTCATGTATTTTATTTCTTCAGGTCCTGAACACAGTGAATACTTTCTAGTTCTGAGAGTGCCATAGCCAGTCTGTTCTAATCCTTATTTTCTGCAGCCTCAAAGTGTGGTTCCCTGTGCCTGATTTAGAGGGGCTTGTGTTGTTTTTCCAGTTTATGCTCAAACCACATTGTCGGTTTGAAATTAAAACCCTTTTAGCAGTTTGTCTTTGGCGAGAATACAGGTGTGAGTGAGAACTGAACTCCCCCACACTGTCCAGGATCAGCCTCCAAGTGCTTCATGTCCAGGACAAATAAATCCCTTGCAGGGTTCCCTTGGTGGGGGACTGGAGGGGGATAAGTTCCTGCTTACATTAGGAGAGAAAAGAACAAATTGTGCACAGAATTCTAAAACCCATCCAAATAAGATAGAACAAAGGAATGAATAATAAAGCACAGACTTGCTTCTAGGTCCAGTTCAGGGCAGGACTGTTTAAAATAAGCAAGTGTAAGGAAGTGCAGTGAAAATGAAGCATAGGAATAAATAGTGTTGGACACAAAACCATTTTGAAATGTAGGACTGTTTTCCAGCAGTTTTCTGCTCCTCTTGACTCTGTTATTTAATTTAAGCAGCACAGTCCTATTTGTTTCAAGCTATTTTTAACACATTCATTGCAGCAGTGTAGACTTGAGGCAGCTTGAAAATAAGATTCAAGGACATGGTGTGGCCATCTGTGGTCTGGGAGCGTTGCTGTCATTCCCAGTGCAGGAATTAACTTCCCAGTTACTCTCAGTAGCAGGTTAAGTAACTTGCTGAGGGTCTCTTGTGTGGTGAGAGGTGAGAAAACCAAATCTCCTGGCTCCCAGCTCTTCGCTTTAATCATGTGTTCTCTGAGTTTATTCTATGTTTCCTCTTGCATCAGGCATTGACATCCAAAAATATTCTATTTGGGAAGACTACAAAAATAGCAGAATTGTTATTCTGGCTGGGCTGACTGTCCAGTGCTGTGTGCTGCACTGGTGAGCATCAAGTGAGAGGAGGAGACACTGTCAGTCTCTGTAAATGGATTTTAATGGAATAACTTAGGGAGACACTTACTGTTTGTCTGTGTCCATTAATCTTTGGCTTCATCCCTGCAGCATTTGGGGTTTATATTAATTATATCTGTGTTGTCTCTGTGGATGTTCTTGCTCAAGTGAATTTTTAACCTTTTCCAGAAACAGCGTGTCATGATTTACTCGCTGCTACCTACAGCATCCTGTATTTTCACATGGTAGTATGTTCATCACTTACTTAATTTGCATCTAATCAAATATATGTCCTTGTTGATGGATTAGGAGACTCTGTTTTTCCAGCCATATTGCATCTTCACTATGCCTTAGTCTGTATAGCATATGGAATCATGGAATGGTTTGAGTTAGAAAGGCCCTTAAAAGCTCATCTCATTCTGCCTCTGCCATGGGCAGGACACATGGAGCTTCTCCATTTCTAGGGAAAGCACTGTGAGATGAGGTCTGTGTCCTTTGGAAAGGGGACATCATGGGGTGTAGGGCCAGAATAGGCAAGAATCCAGACTGACCAGAAGTGCAAATCCTGCCTGTGCCTTGGTGGTTAATCCCTGTCCTGTTTGTGTTCCAACCTCCAGCAGATTGATGGCGAGGCCTTCCTGCTCCTCAAGCAGAATGACATCGTTAAAATACTCAGCATCAAGCTGGGCCCTGCCCTGAAGATCTACAATGCTATCCTCATGTTCAAGTCTGCAGAAGACAACTGAGAAGAGGCCTTTGGCAGATCCAGGAGGAACTGACAGCTGATCTTCAGCTGTGAGCATTACAACACGCCGGACAGGTGGATTGGGACTCTGATGTATTTTAAGTAGAATTTAGTAAAAATGGTTTGAGGTTATAAAAATCCTGCCACAGTTTGGAATATGAGGCAGCTTCACTTCCAAGAAGAGGATATTATTATATTTTGTAATTGAATTTGGTTTTGATATATCAATCTCTTTTTGAGATCAAGAAGAAACCTCCAGTTCTAAGGGGAATCCAGGGTAGCACTGGTGGAGCTGCAGGAGCAAGAAGAAAGTTTTGAGTAAGACTGGCTTTGTGTCCAGTGATAGTGCCTGAAAGACTGAGTGATCACCAGCGAGATTAATGTGTTCTGTGTAATAAGAGAGGAAAAATATGCACTTCCAAGCAATTCCCCCGTATCCTTCACTGCTGTGACTCAGGAGCTGACCTTTTCAGGACTGATTGTTAAATTCCAGTTTTTCATACTGATCCTGGTTGTTGTGATACCCTTGGCTGCTGGGCTGCTTGTACCCTGGCAGGAAGGGAGCGTGGGCAGAGGGTTTCCATCAGGGATGACTTGCATTGGTTCTGCCAGCAAGCAAAATATCCTCATTCCTGTCACTCCCTGTCAGGTGGGCTTTGGTTAGGCAAAGATCCCATAAGGGCATCTGCTGCTGGAGACAGAGAGATGTGTTTTAGCTGTAATTCTCCCATCAGTGCTTTTGTGCAGCTCCTTCTGTGCCAGGAACACCTGGCAAAATGGCACAATCAGGAGCACTTGGGCATTGGTGTGTGTTTGTTCTTGCCCTCTCCACTGTCAGCCAAATGCTAGGAATAGGAGTTGGAAAGCCAGCAGTGGCCAGAGAGTGTGTGTAAACAGATTTCCAAGAAACAAATGGCTTTTCTTTTGAGCCATCCAAACTGATGAATGTGAAGTGCTTTGGCCTTTGTCCCTTGAGGTGGGCTCAGGTGTGTTCTGCCAGAGAGCTGGAGGGCAGAGCAGCAAGCAGAGCACACAGGGATGTGAGATTGGAGAGGAATCAGGACTTAAACAGCAAAATGAGGGAACAATTACTTCCCAAAAGAGAGCTGCTGTGTGTGGGGAAGGTGTGGAGCCTGGGGCTGTGTTCCTGCACGTGCAGCCTGTGCTCTCCTGGCTGGGAGCACGGGTGGCTCCTGCTCCAGCAGAGCCAGTTTAAGGAGCATGCCCATGGACATCCTGGGGGAGGGTTTCCACATGGGCACTTCCCAAGTTGTCCTCTCCCCATGGAAGCCCTGGCAGATGGGGTGAGTCCTGCTGGGCTCCGTGTGATGTTCCCATTGCTGTTGGCAGCACCAGCTCGTGGCTCTCTCCTTGGCCACTCTCCCTGATGGCTGTTTGGCTGTTCTAGAACCACCTCAGCTCAGGCAGCCCTTGCAGCCCCTCATCCATAGCTGCCAGGCTGAATCCTGTGTGTGGGAACCCGTGGGACACTGGGGGTGTGACCTGGAGCTGCCAAAGGCAGGTTCTGCCCTCAGCCTCTGCCAGGCTGTGTGGGTGTCTCAGGACACTGCATGGTGATGTCATCCATCCACAGGCACCTCAAACTCCCTTGGCATCTCTGCCACCAGCGTGGCTTCCCAGGAGCTGTCAGGAACAGAGTGAACACGCTGTCCATGACTGTGTGGTGACACAAGGAACACACTTGTTCCCCCTTCCTGTGTCACCCACATCCTTTGTCCAACCCTCCTGCTGCTGAGAAGGTTCTTGTGACTTGTCTGAAGCAGAAGGTTCCTTAAAATTGTAAATAGAATCCACACCCCTGAAGCAATTCAGTCCTGGAATAATATTTAGAGCAGTTTGTTTCCATGTATTTTTTATTTTTAATAAGAATTTTGGGAGTTTAAGCCTTCACAGAGAAGACACAGGTTTGGTGGGATATTTAATAGCTGAACCATTAAATATCAGCCAGGCAGCTGTAGGGGAGAAATTTATTGCAGTGTTAAGGACTAGGCAAGGGGTGAATTTAGTTTATTAAAATACATTTTTAGTATGATAACCAGGATATTCACCAAAGAGCCACATTCCTTTATCCTGCTCTGCACATCCAGTGTCAACATTAAGACTTGAATTGTAAGTGGCATGTCCTGTCCTCTGACAGAACTCACCTTCTGGGCAAAGCAAAATTGTTTCTTGACAACTGGAACAGAAGATCCAGAGCTGGGCTGTTTTATTCCTGGCTCTCCACTGACTTGCTAAGTAGTCCTGAGCCCTTCCTTGCCCCTGTTCCCCCCTCTGTGACACCCAGCCTGGTGGGGCAAGTGCAATTTTGCCTTTTTCTTGTTTCAAACAAGCAGGTCCTGCCAGATTTTCTGTTTCACCTCCTTCCTTTGGGAGCCTGATTTGGGGGACAGCAGATTGCCTCTAGCAATAAACCAAAATATAATATTAATTCTATTTCTTTTACTATATATAGGTGGAGGTTGAAGAGAATCAGTTAAACAAGCCATGAGATTCTAGTCAGTGACATTATTCAAACAGAAGAGAAATCTTTAATCCTTGGGGCCTCCGAGCCAGCTGGATCAAAGAGGAAAATGTGTACTTGGAGGTTGTTCAGTGACAGCCAGCACAGTGCTTTCAGCAGGGGGGAAGGAGGAACCTTTTAGGGATGAAAGAAGGAGGAATGTGCTTCTTGTGCCTTTTTTTTGTAATCTGATAATTGTCTTTGTAGAGCAAGCAAGAATGTGCACACATCTATTACCCACTCCTTTCCTAAATATAGCTGTATTCCAATTAAATCCAGCAACTTCACAGGACAAAAAGATTTCCAGTGTCTTCCCTGGACATATTTAAAACTCCCTGATATTTACAATATAGCAAAAAACTAAGCCATCTCATCTTTTAGCCCCATAACTTAGGAATTCATCAGCTGCTGGTGCCATGCCGCTTGTGTCAGGGCATGCTGCTTCCCGCTGTGTCTCAGTGAGTTGTTCCTGCTGCCAGTCCAAACTCTGCTCTGCCCGTTCCCAGTCCTGCTCCAGGCCTGTGGCATGGCCAGGGCTCTGCTGAGGCCTTTGGTTATCTGATGCCTGCCTTGTGTAATTTGAAATGTGCACTTTGAAGCAAAAATCCAAATTGCTCTGTGGGGAGCAAAACTGAAGCTGATTAATGTCACCTGGGGTTGGGAGGATTTTGAGTCTGCTGAATGTCAGCAAGAGCCAGTTGTTGGCCCAACTGAACCCACGAGTCTCTTAGCAATACAGGTATATTCCTTAGAACCAACTCGGAGCTGTGACAAGTTCCCATGGGCCAGCAGAGCAGTTAGGAATTTCCAGTTCCCAAAATCTTATTCCTGGCTGTGTTTTTGTTCCCTTTTTGTTGTTTTTGAAATTCAAAGCAATCAGAATTTTTCTCTTTTCCTCTTCGCCTCGGCTGGAAGTCCTGTTAAATTTTTTCTGTGCCATCACCAACAATCATCCCCGTAATCCAGTAGCAGCAAATTTCAGCTCTGGGTAATGAATCACATTAAAGTTGGACAGGAGCATTTGGCATCGCTGACAGCAAAACTCTGCAGCTGAAGGAAAAGCCCAACACTTGGCCCAGGGATAAGCCAGTTCAGCTGTACAAGATTTCCTGCGTGCTACTTTTATGCCCTACTTAGGGATTTATACCACAGAGAGCTTTAAAGTTTTTGACATCCCCCCCATGATGTGATAAGCCAGCTTATTTTGGAGATTCCTTTTACTTGAACTGGAAGCACGTGCAGGGGAAGAGAGCAGGGCCTCGGCTCAGCCTCAGAAATGTCTGCCTGTTTTAAACCAAATACTTGAGCTTTTCCACACTAGCCATGACCTTGCACTCCACTGATGCTTTCCTCTGGAAATGTGAATAAAATTAATATAAGTTCACAGCTGGTTTGTTTCTTCTGTGTGTGGGGCTGAGCTCAGCAGTGCTCAGGGAGACACGGGGCTGGCTGCCCTGGAGGGCTGGCACCAGGAGGGCTCGGCCATCACATCGTTGTCCTTCCCTTACGCGGCAGTCACAACACAAGGCAGCATCTTCATTTTTATCTCTCTTGTCTGTATCTCTTATCTCTCTACTTGAGCTCTCCTTGATGTGTTCACAGGACAGCACTGGCTGCTGCAGCTGTGCCTGAGTTTCCAATTCCTCACTCTCCTCTGCTGCTTCCAGATTTTGGTCATAGAATCCTGGGATGATTTGGGATGGAAGGGACCTTAAAGACCATCCAGAGATGGAGTAGCTACAGCTTTTCTGGGTAATCTGTGCCAGGGCCTCCCCATCCTCCCAGGGAATAATTCCTTCCCAATATCCCATCTATCCCTGCCCTCTGGCAGTGGGAAGCCATTCCTTGTGTCCTGTCCCTGCAGTCCCTTGTCCCCTGTCTCTGGGGCTCCCAGAGACCCTGTAGGCACTGGAAGGCTTGTGGTTTCCTTTTGAATTCCTTAAGTCCTCGTGATTTCCTATCACAATCCCAGAACTTCATCTTCTTAAAGCAGCTCTCAAAGTTGGGTTTTTAACTAAAGATAGCAAGAACTTGTTCTCAATATGAATGAATCCATGTTAAAACTGCATTTTGGGGTCTGTTTTCCCTTAATGCCTCCCTGAGCTTCACTGTGTGTCCATAACCATGATAATTACCTTACCTTTTCTGCTCTAATCATAATTAGCTGATAAATTGCAAACCATTCTCTAATGTCCCCCAAAATGAGGCATTGAACCTTTCCTCCTGCTCCTCCCCAGGGGTGTCTGGATCCACACCTGCAGCAGGTCACTGATCCAAGGGCAGAGGAGCCAGGGCCACATTGGCAGCTGAGTTTTGCAAACCTTCTGAAACTAAAAATATTGCAGAGTTGGCTCCCAGCCATAATTTCTAAACTATCCCATCTTCGGAGTAAACATTTGCTCTCATTGGTTTTTCCCTTCCAACGTTTTTGCTTCTATTTAAACCGTGGTTTGTTTGCTTTTGTTACCGTGATCGGATTCCCGGTCTGGGGAGCTGGGCTGCTTGGAGCAGGCTCAGGAACATCAAATGCTGCTCTGTACTCTTGTTAGTTCCCTTGGGGCTGTGCTGGGTTTTGTGGCTGTGTCCTTTGCACTTCAGAGATCTGAGTTTCTCCTCAGCAGCAATTTTTTTTCCCCCGCAATTTTGACGGAGAAGTTTGAGCAGAGCAAGGAGCATCAATCACTCAAATGGCTGATTGCATTTGCAGATTATTCTGTTCAGGCAAACATGGAATTTATTTGTCCCAAGTCATATTTCTCCTTTGGCAGGGAAAACCTGTGGTTGATCTTTTTGCCTGCTCAAATTACTCTTTCGGTCCCGACCATGCCCTGTGGGACTGGTTTGTCCCTTGTGCCAAGACCCATCACACGATGCTCAGTGGGGTTTGCAAACCCCCTGGAGGGACTGGGGGAGTCTCTTTATTGGGTAACCTGCTGTGGGTGTACAAGGAGGGGGTACAGACCTCAACTCTCACCTCACACTGTCTGGATCCTGCACCACCCTGGTTTCCACAAAAAACCTCACCTGACAACCTAAAATTCTCAAATCCTACAACTTTCTCAGGAGCAGGAACTGTAAAGATAAACCACTGCACTCCCCTGACAGGCCAACCCAGTGGGAAAAAGGATGTGGGGATGGATGGAGAGGAAACCTGCTGTCTCCATCCTGCACTCTGCAGCTGATGGGCAAATTCCAGCTTCAGGAGAAAAAGAGAGTGCTGGAGTGTTCAAGAGAGCTGTGCCCAGCCACCTGCAGAAGTGCCAGACCTTTCCCAAATGCCACTCCACTATTTATTGACTTTGCCTGTCACTTCCCCTAATATTTTCTTCTCCTTGCCACCATGTACAGCCTCAGCTTATTAATTGCCCCATGACACTTTCTCCTCTCTACATTATTCACCATCCAGACACTTCTAATGTAAGCAAGATATTTTTTGGAGTCAGGTGCATTTGCTGCTGGAACATTTCCAGCTGTTTCTTCAATAAATGTGCTGAAGGCCTTTGCAGAAGGGTATCAGTGCCAGAGCCCCCAGAGATGCTGTTTTCCCCCAGGAAATCCCACCCATTCCCATCCTAGACCAGGGCACCAGTGACTTCAATTGTTTGCTTTGTTCTCAGAAAAAGGGCTTCACCATCACTCAACCTAGTGCCCTCACGTGTCATCAGCAGTGGGTCTTTTTGGGCCATAGAATGGCTTTTTTGCAGCAATGCTGGTTGAAGGAGCTTTTTAAACCAGAGTGTTGTCTACGTCCCTTTCAGCACTTGACTCAAATTCCCCAGGTATTCAGAAATGCTTCCAAAAGGTTGTTCCAAACTGAGGTGGGGTTTGGGGTCATGGCTGTGCTGGAATCCAGCAGCTCTGTGGATCATGGTTGCCAAAACACCTCCACGATGTACACCCTCCTAAAAACCCTCCTAAAACTCGAGAGGGGATTTTCCGCTCCGGGCTGAGGTGCCTGGAGCCCGCGGCTCTGGGGTTTGTTATCCCTGGCAGGACCGGAGCAGGGGAGGCTGTGCTATGTCTCTGCTACTCAAAGTGGGACCACACAGCTATTCAATGAGTCTCCAGATGGTTTTCACAATGTCTTGAACTCATCTCTCTCATGGGTGGAATTGAAAAAGGCCAGAGAAGAGGCTCAGATATAAATTTCCCCATTCCCTAACATGGGGAAGCATGTGCTGCTGGTTGATGGCTGGGGAAGGTCTTGCTCTTCATTTCAGAAGAAACACAACAGTTGAAATGTTGATTTTTGGTTTTTTCCACACAAACAGGTATTTTCCTCCCCCTTGTGCTTTGCCAGCACACCACATGCTGAAGGAATTTACCAGATTAAGTCTTCAGAGCCCAGTAGCACGATCTCCCTTTTTCTCCTTGGGTTTTTTTTCCTCTCTCTGGCTGTCCCTGTGGGATTTCCCTGCCCTGTGATGCTTCTCACCAATCAATTCTTCATGCAATCAGTTAATTCTGCCACTATCCCACCATCAATCCCCTTCCTCTTCATGAATGCTGCACACATGTGTGAGTCCACGGCCATCCCCTTCTCTTTACCACCATCCCTCCTTCCCAACACCATCCACTCCCCAAATGCCCCTAACCCTGTGTCCCTCCCAGGGCTGGTGGGATGAGCACCAGAGGATGGGGTGTCCCTTGGGCCTGGCAGGGTAAAGGCAGATCCACGGATTTCCCTCCAGGTCCTCCAAATCCTGTCACAAAACAGCAGGAAGACGCTCTTGGGCAGCAGCAGTGCAGCTCCAGCAGCCTCCTCAGCCTCCCCTGCTCCCACCGAGCCCGGCTGCAGACCCTTGCCGTGGCAGAAAGCCCAGGGTAAACCAGGGCAGCAGCGCTGGATCCACCCAGCCCAGCTGCAGGCAGGAGCCTGACTGTGCACCCAGCCAGAGCCAGGCCGGGGTGACACAAAGCGAGCAGGGGAGAGGCTCCAGCAACGCCACGGGATTCTGTTGGGATCCCTGTGCCCCCACGGTGCCCCCCAGCTGGAGATCAGGCTGGGCTGGAAGCAGAAAGGAGCCTGTGAGCTCAGAGGAGCAGTGCTGGTGGCTGCAGCAGGAGCTGCACTGTTCATCTCGTGGCAGCAACAAGTCTCCAGCAAAGGCAGCTCTGAGAAGGCTTTCACCAGGGATGGGAGGCCCCTATCCCACTCTCCATAAATCAGCCAGAAGGGTTTCTGTGTCTTCCTTGCTGCTTTCCTTGTTTCCCAGGATTTTGCAAAATTCTGGGCTGAGCAGCCTATTTGGAAGGAAACTGCCCTAAACAACCCCTGAAAGAGGCAGTTGATAAAGGAACCGTTTACATTTCAAATAAATAAAACATTTTTGGCTTTGGATCAAAACCAAGTTGTGTTCAGTATTACCAGTTTCAGTGAGTCATTTCTTTTTATACCCAGGCAGTTTCTCTTATAAAATGTGCATGAGGACTCACTGTAAACAGGGCAGGAAGCAGACTGTGGGGTTTTTTTACTATTGCACAAGGTTTTCCCAGGACAGAGCCACCAAAGCTTTTCTCTTGCCTTGAAGCTGGTGCTTGTTTATGTGTGTTTACAAGCAAATTCCATTAAGAACCAAGAGTGATGCTGTGGATGGCTCTATTGTATGTTAGCACTGTATTTCCAGCTGGATGTTGCAAGTAACTCTGTATCCACTACAAATAGAAAACCTTTATAAACTTGAATTGGAGCTTCTGATTGTGGAGCCAAGGAACTTTCTTACAGGCAGAATAAAAACACAGGGTTTGCCCCTGTAAGCTGCAAAGGGAAGGAGTGGACTTGAGCACATACCCCTGTCCACCTGGGAGCACTAAGAGCTGGTGGTGATAAACAGGAGGAGAATAATATGTTAATGTTCCCCAAAAACCAATATCCAGCCCAGGTGGAGATTTGCCATGGCTCAACCATGAGCTTTAGCTCTCACCCACACTCGAGAGGTGCTTAATAGTATCAAAGACATCAGGGGTTCACAGTCTTCGTGGTGAAGTGATGGAGGTCAGTGCTGCAGCCCAGGTACTCCTCAGGAGCATTCTGTCAGCCATGTGAGATGGATGTGATCTTCTGCATGAGCTTTCCCAGTGGGAAGAGATGGTCATATATGTTTAAGTCCTTCAGATTGTTAGAAAGCAGGTAACTCATCTTTGAAGAGGAATATGAAGTATTAAAGTGAATTCTCCAAGTGCTGTTTGATCTTATAGCCTAGAAAGCATCCAAAAGAGGCTACGAGGGTGCTGAAGGATCAGGAGGGACCACAAGAGGAGCAGCTGAGAGCTGAGCTCTGTGTGTTCAGCTGGAGCAGAGGAGACTGAGCCCAGACCTCCCTGGGGTCTGCAGCTCCTCCCGAGGGCAGCTCCCATCTCTGCTCTGGGACAGGGACAGCAGCCAGGGCACGGCTGGAGCTGGGCCAGGGCAGCTCAGGCTGGAGATCAGGGCAAGGTTCTTCCCCCAGAGGTGCTGGCACTGCCCAGGCTCCCCAGGGAATGGGCACGGCCCCGAGGCTGCCAGAGCTCCAGGGATGCCCAGGGTGGGGTTGGGGGGAGGTCTGGGCAGGGCAGGGGTTGGACTGGATGATCCCTGTGGGTCCCTTCCAGCTCAGGACATTCTGGGATTCCATGACCTTCCAGGGTGCTCAGCCAGAGCAGTAGCATCTGCATCCCTTAACAAGATGTGCCTGGTCAAGATCATCCACAACATCTCCTGAAACAAGATTTAAAATAGAAGACCTCCCCTTCAAAGAGTCAGCTTTGTTTAGCAGTAAAATTGATTAATTGGAAGGGATAAAGAAAACAAAGTCTGCTGTTGATCCCATGGGGTCAGGCTCACTGTAGAGATGCCCTGCGAGCACCGGGTGCTTCCCCTCCCTGCTCCACGGTGCTGCCCTTTGCTGTGGACCCTGAGGGACCATCCTGCTGCCTGGTTTGAGAGAGAGGAGCATCACCAGAAGGGTGCAGGGACTGCAGTAGCTACCACGAGGAGTGTCAGCTGCTCAGCACGAGGGCAAACGAGGACAGGAGCTCCAGCCTGAGCCTGCTCCTGCTGCGCGAGTGCTGCCGGCTCTCATCCCTGCTCCCTGGCACGCAAAGGAGAGCTGGGAATGGGATAGGACAGCTTTGATGGGATCTGGTGTGGTCCAGAGACACACTGGGCGCTGTCAAAAGTGCCAGTGGCATCAGCCTTCACAAAGCTGAACATCTTGTCTGATACCTCAGCTCTGGTGCTGGACACAGGAGGAATCATCATCTGATGAAATTAAGGAATCCCCTTCTCCTTATGCAGCTCTTTTGGGATCAGATGTGTGGAAATGCTGACTTTCTCCCTTAACTCTCAGAAGAGCCCAGGGGACGGCTGATTTTCAGTTGGCTGAGGTCAGGCGTGGTGAATTTCCTCAGACAGGATGTATGGAATGCTTTCCTTAGTATTTATTGTGTGTTTTATTATAATAACACAGCAAGATTTTTCTCCTCTCTCTTTCCTCATGCCTGCCTGCCTGCCCAGGCCCTGAGCATGATTAACCTAGAAAAGCTCCTTGCAATGTTCAGCAAATGCTGGATAACTTTAGGAAAGCATCAACTGGGAAGCATCCCCAGCTGAAGGGGTGCAGAGGTGAGGTGTGGTGGGGCTCTGCCCTCACAGGACAAGAGGATCCCTTAATTCACTGCTGCTCAGGCAGCTCAGTTAAATCCATAGATGGAAAAATTCAGTAGTTGTATGTGAAATCCTGAAATAGTCCCAAAAGAGTGAAAAAACCACACCCTGATATTCCTACAGGAGCTCAAATTCATCAGGACTCATAAAATCACCACTTGGGCTGTGGCAGAGTGTTAACTATTTTCTTGCCTATTACAGCCATGTGTGTAATTTCTCCAGTCCCCGTTAATAGGGTTAGCAAAGTGTTCTCCCAGTTGGCACCTCCTTTTTTCCCCTGGATTTCATCCAGACACAGTCACTTGGAGACTGGATCCTAGTCTTCTATTTAACATAGTGTCAAAAATCATTGCTCATCAGATGATCCCTTCTCCCTGGGCCACTGATGCTAAAAGAGTTTGCACTGTTGTGTTGGGAGAAATCCAGGATTTGTGAGTTGGTTTGTTTTCCTTTTCTCCAGAAAATCACCCCAAATTTCATATAATCTCTAAGAAGATTAAGCAGCATTTTGACAGCTGAGCTCCCTCTTGGTTCAGGATTCCCAGGAACTGCTTCTCTCTGGGTGAGATCCAAGGCCAGGGCTGTTCTTCAGTTGCTGTTTAATTAGTTTCTAAGTTCTTCTAGTGCCAGAGTAGATTTACATAAATTAAGTGCAATAATCTCTATAAGCACTTCTGTAAGGAATAGACCTTTGGAAGGCCCCATGGCACAGATTCTGCCCCCCTCCCTTTAGAGGATGTCTCCTCTCCTCCTTATTTCTTCCCTCTTTTTATCCCGTTTTTATATCCAACTCCTTTTTTTCTTGCTCTGTCTGGTTCAGGATCTCCAGCCAAACACCCCATGGCACGAGGGCTGGGAATAGATAGGGCGAGTGGGCTTGGGCCCTTTGGACAGCTCGGACCTCTCGGGGTAGCTCTGCCACCACCCATCTGTGCTGAGTTCAATCACGAGCCTCTCTGGAAAGGAAAAAATGCTGCTTTTGTTTTCTCTGCAGTCCCCAGAGAGGCTCTAATGCCTGAGCTTGACTCCTTGACAGTCTTCAGCTGCTAATCACACCCAAAAGTGCCTGCAAACATAACCAGTGGTAAATGCACAGATCTAATCACACCAGGGAACGGGAGAGGTGCCATTTAGCAGCTCTAGAAAAGAATCTGTTTTCTTCAGACTAACGGTCCTTGGGGAGCGATAGCACATGTAATATTCAGTGGGATATGGAAAGCAAGACAGAAGGAGCCAGAAATACCTCCAGGAAAAATCTCCTTGATGGAGATGGTGAAGCTGAAGAGGATCAGAGGGCTGGAAAGCCTCAGCCAGAGCCACCGTGTCTTGAGACCTTCACTAACTCACTCCAGCTCGTGCTTAGAGTAGGAGAAACCCACAGCCCTTCCCCACCACATGATGGTGTTTTGCACATCAGGAGGGTTCCCAAATCCTGGAATCTCTGCTGGGAGCAGGAGAGGATGGAGGGGAGTGGGCACACGGGGCAGGTTGTGCATGTTGCCCCTCTGCTCTCTGGAGGAGCCTAGCACAGCCCTAAGCTCATTACAGCATTTCCATAATATTACAGCATGGACATCATTATTACAGGATTTTCCCAGTCTGTAATTGAAAACTTACTGGGAGAAAAAGTGTCAGGTTCCCTAAATGAAAGTTATCCCTTTTGCTCCCAAAAATCCCCAGTTTCTTGTTACTTCCACTCATTCCCTCATGGGTCCCTTTGCTGTGTCTGCTCTCTTGCTCAGTTCTTAGGTGTCCATAAAATGTCTTCATTTCTGCATTCAGCATGGCTTAATCCTCTCCAGAGGGATTATGAAGAGCATTGTTCATGGTTGGTGCTGCCTCTGCAGCGGGGGCAGTCGGCTCTGACCGTCCTGGCTGCAGCGACTCGCTGCCATTGCGGATGCAGAGTATGGATTGGGATGGGCTGTAGGAGGCTTGGTGTTTCCAAGGTAAAACTTCTGAGTGGTAACTGGTGTCATTTCCCCTCCTGAATTCCATCCAGCATCCAGCCTCCTCAGCTCTGCTCCGTACTGTCAGTGAGTGCTTTCCAGAGACCTCTTGGACAGGAGGGGTGAAAACTCACCCAGTGCCAAGGAACTCTGGCCAAGGGCTTTGAAGGTTGCTGTGGTTCAGGGGCGAGAAGCAGTCTTGCTCTGGAAAGGGCTGGGCTGTTTAATTGCAAACAGCATTACTGGCTTTGCTTATAAATGCCTGTGTGCTCCGCCACCCCCTCCAAACCTGTTCTGAGTGAGCTCACAGCGCTTGCTTGCATGGTCTAGAGTGGCAGCTTTGGATGTTTGTCCCCAAGAGACAAAGCCCAGGATGGGGCAGGGAAAGGCCGAGCCATCCTGTGTCCTTGCCGGGCTCCTTTGAGCGAGTTGGGCCCAAAGCCCACACAGGCAGCGCTGCAGGGAAGGCGCATTGGCTTCGCTCAATGTGGGGTTGATTAAGCACCAGGAGGAGCCAGGGGCTTCGGGGTGGGGCTGTGTGTGTGTCTCTGTGTGTCTCTGTGTGTGTGTTCACGGTGCAAACCGCTCTGCTTGCCAGTGGTAATAGCTGCCATATGGAGCACGGCGCGGAGGATGCTCGGCCGGCAGTGGGCACAGCCTGGTTCTCAGGATCAGTTCAATCTGCAGAATGTTCTTTGTGAGCCCATTTCCCTGCAGAGCGGCCGTCTGGGGGATGTTCACACACTGGGGTGTTGCCAAGTGTTGGGAAATGAAACCTCCTGACACTGCTGATTATGAGCCCCATCCCCAGCCCAGGGCGCTGCTGGGGACACCAGGATGTCTCTTGCGCATCTTTTGGGGTGTTTGCAGCACAGGTCTGATGAAAAATGGATGAGGGACCTGGGAAAGGGGCTCAGCCTGGAGACTCGGGGGGACCTTGTGGCTCTGCACAGCTCCTGACAAGAGGGGACAGCTGGGGGGCTCGGGCTGTGCTCCAGGGAACAGGGACAGGAGGAGAGGGAACGGCCTCAGGCTGGGCCAGGGCAGGCTCAGGGTGGATCCTACAAAATAGTTCTTCACTGAAAGGGTGATCCAGCCCTGGCACAGGCTGACCAGAGCAGTGGTGGCTTCCCCATCCCTGGAAGGGTTTAAGAGATGTGTAGATGTATCACTGGGGACACGGTCAATGGTAGCCTTGGCAGTGGTGGGGAATGGTTGGACTCGATGATCTCAGAGGGTTTTTCCAACCTGAACAATTCTGAGATTCCCCTGCGTTAAGCCATCTCTCCAGATGACAGAATCCTAGAATGATTTGTCTTGGAAGAGACCATAAAGCCCATCCCATTCCATCCCTGTGCTATAGGCAGGGAGTTCCACTAGACCAAGTCTGATTCAACCTGGCCTTGAACCCTTCCAGGGATGGGGCAGTCACAACTTCTCTGGGCAACCTGTGCCAGGGTCTCGCTACCCTCAGAGGGAAGGATTCCTTCCCAATGTTCCACCTATCCCTGCCCTCTGGCAGTGGGAAGTCATTCTCCCTTGTCTTGTGCCTCCAGGCCCTTGTCCAAAGTCTCTCTTCAGCTCTCCTGGAACCCCTTTAGGCCCTGTAAGGGATTCTCAAGTCTTCCTGGACCCTTCCTGTCCACCCTCAGTTCTCCCAGCCTGGCTGGGGATCCTGCCCAGCACCACAAGGGAGATCCCAACTCCCCATCTTGCCTGTTTCCAAAATCTCTGCACACCCACACAAGGAAAGACCTCACAGTGTCAGCTCCAGAACTGTCCTGCCTTATCCCCAAGCTCATCCCTGTCCCCAGAGCCTCTGCCTCAGGCAGTTTCTCCTGGCTGAGCTCCAGCTGGCAGTTCCATTTATCTGGCTGCATTAAGTGCCTGGCAGGTTGCATTATTCTTTAAGTACGTGAGGCTTTTCCAAACCTCATCTTCTCCCAGTAGTTCCTGCAGGCTGACATTGGGGAAATCTTGCAGCATCCCAGCACCCCAGGTTCCCAGTTACCTTCCCCATCCAGTAGCCACTGGTGTGGGGTGACTCCTATATCCTGCTTTTTTCTGATAAGTAAGGAAAAATGGGGCTACAGCTTAACCATTTGGGCTTTTAAAAGTTTCCAGTCAGCTGTGGTTCTATTTTCATCTAGAAAATAAGGTATATATATATATATATATATAATGTACCTATATATATATAATATATAGCTATAGTTATTTCAACTGAGATCAAAGTACAGTCCCTCACTTAATCTGGGGGATGGGGGGGTGCAATTAAAAATTATCTATTCTGCCAATAATAACTAAACAAGTGCTTTTACTAACCAGGGCAACACCCTTTCTGATTAGCATCAGCAGGACCCAGGGATGACAAGCAAGATGTTGCAGTATCCTGCATTAATGGTTCAGTATCTTGCTCTGGGATTTCTGGGATAAAAACCTGAGATTTCCCAAGGATTTATTACAGGCTGAGGGGAGGGAATGGAAACTGGAATTTTTATATCCCAGAACCCATAGGGCATTAGCAAAAGGAGGTATGACCTGCACCATGTACCTTCTGGGAGCCACAGCCAAATCCAGTCTGCTGTCAGCTCCTGCTGCTTGGAAATGGGGAACCCTGGCCCCCAGCTCATTGTTCTCCATCCCCTCTGGCTCTGTTCCCAGTCTATTCCACCCCTGGTTCCAGTGCTCAGCATCCAGCCCCACTCACAGCCCGAGTGGGACCCTCCCCAGCACCACCCTGGGGTAGGGGAGATGCCTCCAACTTTTCTGCATGGCAGGAGAGGACACCAAAGGCACCAAACCGCTGCCTCATCCATGCCCTGCCTCGGCCTCTCTCCCCCTCTCCCAGTTTGCATCATGGAAAATGATGTCCACGGGGTGCAGCCAAGGCTGCTGGCTCAGCTCCACGTGCCCGGGGCCAGCTGAGACACAAACACAAGCTCCAATTCTGTCCTGGGAGGGGGAATTTGTCCCCTCCCTCCCCGATCCTGCATCTCTTCCCCTCTTCTGGAATAGCTACAGCTGCTCAGGAAACACCAGGGAAAGCCAGTAGAAGAAACTGCGGTTTCCCTCCTTCCTTCTTATCCACCAGCCAGAACCAATTAAACTCACAGGAGCTCAGCTCTTCCCTCCTTCCCTTTTAATTTCAGACCCTCTGGTAAGAGGAGACATGATAAAATGTAAGATTAAATGTCTAATGCCTGGGATTTGGGATTACTAGGGCCAGGCTGGATGGCTGGAGGTAGAAGGATGTGTCTGGTTACAGGGAGGTATTGGGCTGGTGGTGCTTCTTCTCATCTTATCTCTCATTTATGGCATTGAAAGGGCAGGAAAGTGTGAAACCCCTGCACAGATCCAGCCCAGAGCTGTTCCAAAGGGAAAGGCTTTGCTCCATGATGCTCAGTTGTGGGAAAGGCTTTGCTCCATGATGCTCAGTTGTGGCTTTGGGAGGGGATTTCTGCTCAGGGGTGGGGGGGTGAGGTCCAAAACCCCCCAATGGCAGCTGGGTGGGGATCTGTGGGGCCAAGTCTCTTGGGCTGGTAGGTAACATCATCTGATAACGCCTGTCATAAACCAAACATGCATCACCCTTCCTCCCATCTGCTCTTCTCTCCATATGGGAGAGTTTCAAGCTTTGATGGCTGGAAAGATGCTGCTGATTTATTCATGGCCACTTCCCACCCATTAGCGTTAATAGCTCTTCTTACTCTGCCTATGGAGCCTCTCAGTGACCTGGGAAGGTCAAGCACAGTGAGATGCTGCAGCCCAAATAATTTCCTGGAAATCACTGGTGTGGCGTGTTCCCATCCTCAACATCTGAGCTTTCCAGCAGGGAAGGAGAAGGATGCCTGCAAATGTCCCCTCTCCATTTCTTCTTCCTCTTGACCTTCTCACTTTGGAGAAGAAATCGCAAAGATGAAATTGTGGAAGCTCTCCACAGCCTTCCTCCCAGCTGCTCCTGGCTGCACTATATGGCTCTGCTCCAGCTTGCTTTGGGTAGGAAAGTGCCCTCTGGGTGGAAATGTGTCCTTTGGATGAATCCCAGCCCTATATAAGCCCCATGGCTTTTGATGAGGTTGCCACATCTCAACCACTGAGAAGCCAAGGGGTTTCCAGGACCTTCCCAGGGGAGAGAAAATAATTGGCCCAAGACAAATCCTGTGTCTGAGCTGATCAGAGAGAAATGAGTTCCTCGAGAGTTGCTGCTTAATGCCTGGATGTTCCTGCCTTTTGGGTCCCACAGCTCCAAACCCATCGGGTTAATTTTGTCAATATCACCCCAAACACAACCAGGGTGCAGCTCCAGCCCTGCTTCTAGGCTGGTGTCCCTGGGGAGCAGGGGAGGAAGGATTTGTGGGGGTCGTGCTGGTGTTCTGGTGTTCTAGGGCTGAGATCCCCTAAAGCCTCGGGGCTGCCCTGCTGTGAGGTGTGGGGGAGCATTCTGCATCCTCCTATGCTCCAGAAAGTGGGAGAAGCTCTGGTGTGCAGTGGCTCCATGTCTGTGAGGTGGTGTGGGTGGGGGGATGCAAATCTGTCAAGGAAAGGGCTGCAGAGGATGAGTTTGTATCCTGGGGTGAAACAGAATATTCCAAACAGGAAAGCTTTGTGGCTGAGATTGGGCTCATCTCCCTTTCCAGGGGATGTTGCCCAAATCCTCTCCACTCCTGAGGTCTCAGCTCCCTGGATGCTCTTTGAAACAGGGACATGGATAAATGCAATAAGTTCCAGAGATGCTGAGATGCAGCGGATGGGCTGACGAGCAGATAAATGTGTTAGTGCTGAGGCACTGCACAGGCTCCTCCTGCTCCTGTCTGACCTCCGTAGCCAACTTTAAAGCACAAGAAAAGGCTGTGGATATTGCACTGGTAATTTTTTTATTCTGCTTTGGGTTTAGTTTTTTTTGCTTTACTAATCCTTTAGCAGCTTGGTAGCAGAACCAGAGCCTTCTCTAAGGCTGCTGGAAGACCTGGTGCTCAGGCACAGCAAGAGACACCATTTCAGAGAGGATATTTGCTGTATTTTGGCAACACTGGGCTCAGGTATCTGAATTGCCAATAACAGCCATTTAACGTCCTGAGCCAAGATGTGTCCTCAGCCTGTGAATCGAGGCAGACAAAAGGGCATTTTTGTCTTATAGGTGCTCAAGTACCCGAGTCATGCAGTTTTCCTTGTGTGATGGACTGGGGATGCTCAGCTCCTGCACCACCAAAGCAGATATTGAAGTGTTTTGGGAAGGGGCTTTTGGTACAGGATGGTTCCATGTCCCACTGTGGGAACAAGGAGCAGAGACACTTCCAGAACCTGTGGTTTCATGTCTCCTTCAGGGCACAGCACCTTCCCCCTGAAAGCTGCTAATGAAGGCCTGGTGCTAATGAGGGTGTGATTTAATGAGGGAGGGAAAAAGGAATGGGAGGGTTTTCAGATGTGGATCTTGGCATGGATCAGGGATGGATGGAAGACAATGCTTCCCTGGTGTGCATCATCCCTTCAGAGCAACAATGCCTTGAGGGCTTCTGCAGTGCAGATGTCATCCCGTCGACCACGTTTGTTAGCTGACGATGAAGCTCTTTCCCCTCAACTGCAGTGCGCCCCTTCTGAACTTCTCTTGAGCTCCTGCAGTGATAAGTTCAGCAATTTGATTAAACAGGGTATAAAACGCATTTCCCTTGGTGACTGTTCAAATTTGGCCCTGATGGGTTCATTGGATTCCCATGGGATTTCTCCTGTAGGATGAGACATCAGGAAGATCCCTCAACCTCTGCCCCAAGCCACCAGGGTTTCACACAGTCGCTGCCAGTGAGAGCCCAGCCTGTCTCAAATCTTTCCTTGCCTGCTCTGGCAAAGCAAGAAAGGGTTGAAAATCCAAATTTCCTCCCCCCCCGAGGCATGTGGAGCTGGAAATATTATGGCTCTTTTTGAAATGAAAAGGCAATCTCAGAATATTGCATTTCTGTAAAATATCCCAGCTTTAGCTGAAGAACTTCAGCTTTTATTTCTCTTACTTCGACATTAGCAAGCACTAATGCTTAGTAATTTAGAAGATAACTGAAATGACAAACCAAAACACTTTGATGCAAGAAACTCTCAGAAAGCTGGTGAAGAAATAGAAGGATGAGCCTCTGGTGCATTTTGGAATAATGCTTAGAGACAGTCCACCCTTCCCATCAGGATGTGGATCTTGATCCTTTGTGTGACCAAGAAAAGCAAGTGATGACCAGATGCAGCTACTCCAGAGCAAAAGCCCCTCTTCTGAATGCTTCTGGCTGCTTAAAATTCATTCTGGGTGCACTCACCCCAGCCTGAGCCACCCACTGGGTGCTGGGTATGTGTACACAAGATCGAGCGCCTTCCCTGCAGCTCTCTGCTCACGGTGTGTGTTAGAGACACAGGGTGACATTAAACACACTTTAGTGCAGGTCTCCTCCTCAGCCTGTGCTAACACTGCACGGTCCAAGTAGAAATGCAATGGCCCGGTAGTTCCTGGCAAGTGCTGCCCCCAGGTCTGCAGCCTCTCGCTTCCTGCTCCTCCTCCTCCTTTTCCTCCTCCTCTTGCTCTTCTTCTCCCCAAGTGGCTGCTAGAGCATCAGGAATGTAAATGCAGCAGGCAATGTCATCTTCCCAAATATTTTCAGTCAAGCATGGCTGTGTTTCTGTGGACTTTCAGTTGCATAAAACTTCACAGAGCTGTGCTTTGGCTTGAAGTGGTCGACTTGATGTTCCCTTCAACTGGAAAACATTTGGGTTTGGTTGTTTGGAAAGAGGAATTCATTACACAGAGCTCTGCACCCGTGAGCCCGGTCAGGCAAGGAAGGATTGCTTTACGTGGCAGTGGAAGACAGATCTGTAAATCAGATCCCATCTTATGTCCACTGCCTAGAAAATTAAACACAGCACCACAGGATGCGTCCAATACTGGAAAAGTTTGCAAAACACTTTCATAAATCCCTGGGAGGAGAAGAGACATTTAACTTACAGCTTTGGAGACATATTAAATCTCACTTATTTTGTACATTCTATTAACTTGCATTAATATGTGAAAATATGCAGCTTTTCTTCTACATGGAGATGGATGACATTTCCAGAACTCAACTCTTTAGGCTTTTCCAAGTTTTTATTGAAAAGCTGGAGATAATTACTTTTCCAGGGACATACAGATAATGACTTCACATTTACAGAGTGTGATAAATTACAGGGCTGTTTGTATTTACAGTTGTTTCATTTACCCCAGTAATGGGGCCACCTCTGATGCAGCCTATGGAGCTATTAGCCCACGGGACCAGGAATCTGGTTCTGTGGTTATTTCCAGGCATTGTACAAAAATCATCTCTCTGAAAGTGACTTTGGGAAGGTGCTGGCTCACCCTTCTGCTCCTAATGCCTTGCCCAAATCTGCTTCTCTGCCTGCCCTGGCTCCAGTGGATGGGGGACTGTTTTTCCCCCTGAGCCCTGTGGCAGCCTTGTGAATGCTGGGGAAGCTGCTGCAGCATCTTCTGCTGGATGGAAGCTGGATAGAAGCTCTGGTACCCTACAACCATCAGCTGCCAGCAGCCCAGGAGGAATGGTGGTCTGACTCCTCAGGCAGAAATCACTTCCAGGCCCCACATCCACCTCTCCCAGCACGAGGAGACCGTGACCATGGGCCAAGGAGCCACAGAGAGCATATCTCTGCTCCATACCTTGGTTCCCCTGTCACTAGGTAAGGTGGGTATGTCTGCTTCATGCTTTGTCCTTCACAGCTGACCTCTCCAGCCCCATCCCAGCCCCACTGCTCTGACTCTCCTTCCCCGAGGCAGAGAGCAGAGGAGCCCCAGCACTCAGGATACACATCCCTCGGCCAGAGGGGATCTCACTGCTGAGCACTCTCTGCTGCCCAAAATACCTCTCCAGGCCATGACCCCTCTTTAGCAGGCTGCATTCTCTGCCTGTCACCTCCAGCACAGGTCAACAGCTGCCTCTGCCAGGTCAGAGCCATCATGGAGGCTCCTCTTTCCCCTCTCTGTAATGGGGGAGGCTCCTCAGCCCCGCGAGCGTGCCAAATCCTGCTCCAACAGCTGTATGTTCTCCAGCATGAGTCATCCCCATCCCGAGCTTTCAGCCTCTCCATAACAACATTCCTTCTCTCTGCTCTCAGATCCTGGCTGTGATCACTCCCTGCCTGGTCCTCCTTCCTCCATCCACATGGTCCCTCCTGCCCAGATTCAGTCTCCAGCTGAAGCAGCAGAGAGCAGAGAGGGCTTTGCCAGGATTACCAGAGCTGAGCTCTTCCTGCCCTGCACAATCCAACTTTAACCCCAGGGAACCACAGGCAGCTTCCCTCTCCCCCAGTCCTGTCTCCAGCATCTCTCCCCACATTAACAGTTGGCTCCTGGGGAGACCAGCGCACTCAGTGCATCCCTGGTGACCTGCAGCTGAAAACTGCTGTGGAGACAGAGCCTGTGCAGGGAGGGGCACTACTGGAGCACGGTGGCTTCTGCCAGCCCCATGCTGCCCCGTGCCCTGCCCATGCTGCCAAACCACCAAGCCCTGCTCCAAAAGCTGCCAGCACTGAGTTCCCACCACTTCCCTCTCTGGCTCTTTGGCCAGCACTGCCTGGCACAGGTACAGCCTCTGAATAGAAATCAAATTTTGCTCAAAAGCACTAATTTCTTCTGGATCATGGGGTACCCAGATGGGTTCCAGTGGTGGCAAAGGGAGACTTTGAATATGTTGCTTGAACAGCATGAAAAGCCAAAGTCAAATCCCATTCTTCCCTGGGCAGTGGTGTTCTTTGTCTGGAAGGTTTGGATGAGTGAGGCATTGCTCCACTCCAGCAATGCAGCTGGCACCTTGGACCCACAACCATAATCTCTTCCCTCGAGAAACTCCAAAGATTCACAGAAGTTGCTTTAACTGAGCCTGGCAAGAAAGCAAAGAATCGACTCTGTGCAGCATTCCCCCAGAACTGGGGATTAATTTCCCTCATCATCAACCCTCTGGATGATGCTCCCTGCCCGAGACAAGTGAGGAACCTGGTGTCCTGCACCTCATTTTTAAGCTTTATCCCTAAAAATCTTTCCCAGAGGTTTTTAGGGACAAAAACCGTAGAGACATTCAGCTGGATCCTGGATCTGCTTCTGGACTGTGGGGTGTCAGTGGCAAAGTTACACAGGGAATTGCTGAGTTGTTTTGTGGCTTCCTAGGGAGAGCAGGGATCTGGGGAATGTGACCTTGGCACATTTTTAACTAAAGGCTGAGAAAGAGCCTCTGCCTGCAGAACATCTGAGGCTCTGGGTGAGAAGGAGGCCCCACAGCACTTACTGGAGTGTTGGGGTGTGGTGCTGGGCTGGAAATGTGCTGGTGAAGGCTTGGATTGGCAGTTTTGGCATGTCAGGATGTGATCCTAGTTACAGCTGTGGGATTCTGTTCATTACCCTGTGAGGATGGAGGTGGGGGCATGGGGAGGAGGAAATGGGGATGAGGGGATGAGCATGTGGGGATGAAGATGAGGGATGAGGATGCAGGAATGGGGGTGCTGTGCCATAATCCCTGAGACACAGAGAGATCTGCTGTGTCTTTGGCAAATTCAGAGGAGGGGAAACAAAGCCCTGCACTCTGAGCAGCTCCTTGCAGGGGGTCCGTGTGCCTGCCTGGAGGAGAAAGTGCCTCTGGAACCTGCATTAGCACCGTCGGGCGGAGTGGGGGGGCTGCAGCAAACGCCTCCAACTGCCAGGATTGACGTGGGATAATGCTTCATCCCGACTGCTGAACTCCCTGCGCTGAACGGGGCGATCCACTGCAGCCCCAGTCCCAGCGCAGGCCGGCCTGGCTTGAGGAACCGGGATCTTCTGGCGCACCGCAGGCTGGGGGGCTTTGTGGTGGGGTGGAGAAGGGTCTCTGAGCTCTGAGTATTTCATAGGATCAGAGAATCATGGAATAGTCTGGCAGGAAGGGTCCTGAAAGACCATCCAGTTTCATCCCTCCCCCTGCCGTGGGCAGGGACACCTTCCACTGGAGCATCCCCAGACGAGGCAGGGCCCATCCTGCGGGAGGGCCTGGGGTCGCCGCTGGGCGAGGGGACCCGGGAGCGGGGCGGAGGAAGGATCCCAGCCCGGCCCCTTCCATCCCCCGCCGCTGCCGGCCCCGCTCGGAGCCAGGAAAATCCCAAATCCCATCGATCCCGCACCGCGATCGCAACTTTCCCACGGCCGGGAAGCGGCCGCGGGCCCCAGCGGAGCCCCGGGAGGGGCACGGGGGGGTCCCGTCCCGTCCCGTCCGCGTCCCCCCCGCCCGACCCCGCCGCGCTCCGCCGGCGCACGGCTCGGCGGCCGCCGGTGAGTGCGGGGACGGGGGGACGGCGGGGGGACACGGACCCGGACACGCGGCACCGGCCGTGCACATCCACATCCACCTCGGGCACACAGAGCCCGGGCGGGATGCGCGCCGGGCACTCAGCACCCCCGGGCACCCGTGGACAGACACCGGGCACCCACAGGCACTGCGGACTGAGGACAGACACCAGGCACCCGCAGATACAAATCTGCTCCCACAGACACTGAGCACACGCAGGGACACCCCGACACGCACACGGACACACCACACTTACACACTCGCTTGCACAACCAGCTGTGCATGCACGCTCCTGTGCAAGCCCACACAGAGGCACACGCATCTTCACACAGCCAAAACCCGGCAGCTGAGTAGAACTGCCCAGTCCTAGCACTTTTTGCAATTCCCGAGGCACCTGACAGAGGATTGGGGTGGGGAGTGGCCCCGCAGCTCATCCCCACGCAGGGTTTGATGTAGACACTAGAGAGAAGGGGGTGGAAATTATCCCAGTAGATCACGGAGTTTGGGATCAGGAGGGCCTGTGTGCACAAGGGGCTGAGTTTTATGGCATGGAGGGGTCAGCGACCGCGGCTCTGTCTCACCTCTAGGTGGGTTTGGATCCTTGCTCATGAAATCAGCAAGATATGTCTTTTGCAGGGTAAAGAGTAGGGGAGATGGGGGTTAAAAAGCTGGGAGTTAAGAGTGATACCAGCTGGGAATACAGCTGGGAACTTCATTGCTTGCAGGCCAAGTGAGATGTGGGCCTGTGGAGTGAGAGATGGGAGTCTGTGTGTCTGTACCCCCTGGATAACTCGGGCCATGCCTGGGGGCAGGGAGGCAGCCTCTGGACTCCATCCTTCCATCCCGTCCCCTCCCTCCATGCTGGCAGGGATTTTTCAAAAAAGCAGCAGGGAAGGTGCCAAATTCAGCAAGAGTTTGGTCCCAATTCCCTGGAAATCTCAGCCCATGGATTTTTCTTTTACTCTCCTTCCTTTTCTCTTGGCTGCAAGGATTTGCAAGGTGGTTGGCCACAGCCTGCATCCCAGGGTGCCCTGCCACCCCACACTACTTTCCAGAGGCAGGAATTCTCCCAGGAAATCCCCCTGAGCCCCTCACTCCTCCCCCTCCTCCAAGTGAGCAAAGAGCTCTCTCCATTTAAATTTACATATCTGCATTATCTTGAATTTGAATTTATTAATTATTTGCATCTGGTTCCTATCAAAAAAGTTGGGCAATGCAGATGTCCTGATTTCAGCACTGGCTTGAGGGAGAAACACCAAATTTGTGGATTTTCATTGTCTCCTTAAACAATGTGCTGTCAGAAGCAGCTGGGAATTACAATCCTGCTCCCATTGCAGGGGTCCGACATGTCAGAGTTAAGCAACATCCAAGTTGCGTGAGCTCCTCACCATGGGTGACTGCAGCTCATTTCCCAGCTGTGGAGATTAGTCTAATTAGCAGAGCAAATCTGGGTAAGGCAAGCTCTGATAATTAGTAATCAGTGGGATGTTTCCACACACTTTCTTTTGCCTGAGGGTTAGAGAGGCGTTGAGAGCATGGCCCCATTTTTTAGGAGCAGGGAGAAGTTTGGGGAAGTCGAGGTGAATGGAGCTGGAGCTGCTGATGGTATTGGTGGCTCTCACTCCTCACGTCCCATTTGCCCATCAGGACCCTCTCCCCTGGGGTCAAGCACAGGGTGGAAAGCAGAAGGAGAGATCCGTGTGCCCCCAGATCACCCCAGCACCATCTTTCTCTGGATCATGTTCCAAGTGACAGTGGTGGCCCTGGTGGCTCCTGACTGCTGTCTGGGAGATGTGACCTGATGATGGGAAGCAGGCACAATGCTTCTCCACACCCCAGGCCAGGTGTGAGGGTGATGCCCCTGCTGAAAGGTGCTTGGTGGAGGTGGTTTTGTGTTAGCCCCTCCTCCATCCCATCTTTCACCTGGGAAAACTGAGGGCTTTGTGCTGTGGAGAGGGGAATAAGGGGCACTTCTGACCTTTGGGTGGTCAGTCCTGGAATCTTCTGTGCTGCAGCAAAGGTGAAAATCTGTCACAACCCCAGTGAGACTCCCAGTCCAGGACCAGAAGGTGATTCCCACTGGGAAGGGGATAATCCTTCCCCTGCTGTGGTAATTAGTGTTACTGAGTTTATGTGGACGTTTCTGTGAAGGAACTTAATTAATTATGGTTGATTAATGGGTGCCCCCAGCTGAAGCTGGAGCCACCAGATTTTGTCACTGCATTGGGAACACTTGTGTCAGGTTCACACAGGGAGGTTTTATTCCTTGGGAATGAGCCCGGGGAGGCTCTGGACTGGGAGCTGCTAGTGGATGCTGGGGTGGTGACAGGGTTTGCTCCAGCTGGGAAACCCCCAGAAATGTCTGGCAGATTTTTCTCCTGTTCCCTCTCTCTGGAGACCTTTATGTGTAGCCAAGGAGGGGAACTTGAAGTGAACCCAGAGAACTCGGGAAGGAGGAGGCACTGCACAGGTGGGGATACGAGGGCTCAGACCACCCAAGTATCCAGCGTGAGGGATGCACTGGGATCACTGCTGCTGCCCTCCTGGCCTTGGCTTTGGTCTCCTGCAGCCAGGATGGGAGGTGGGATGGGGAAGGAGCTGGTGCCTGGGTACTGCTCCTGTGGTCGCCTCCTGCCCCGTGCTGGAGGCGGCGTTGGAGGTTGGGCTGAAAAGGAGTTATTTTTAAGCAACACGTCTCAGTGCAAACTGTCATTCCCATTCTCCGTACCTTCCCTGTGGGTGGGAGAACCAGGGGGGCTCCAGCAGCTCGACACAGCCTCATATCCAGAGGGTCTTGTCTGCCTGGGTCCCCTTTCCTTGTGGAGAGGGATTTGGGGGAGCTCAGCCACCATGGCCTTGGATGTCATAGGCTCCCCAGGGCTTGGATGAGGCAGAGGGGGCTGGGCTGTGCTTGCTGATTTGGGGTCTCACCCATCACTGTGGCCTTTAGACACACTGCAGGTTTTGCTGGCTGATTCAGCAGTGAATTGCAAAACCAGTTTATTCCCAAAATCAGGAGAGCATCTTTAAAGTCATAGTACTTTAGGAAAAGAAAAAGGAAACAGAGGTGGTTTCTGTTTATTTGGCATTTTTTGGGTGTTCATTACAGCCAGGCAGGGCTGTTCCTGTGCCAGCTCCCGGGGTGATGCCCTGCACAGGACCCACAGGATCCTGCATCCAGGGTGGGATCCTGGTGCAGAATGGGATCATGCCCCAGGATCATGTGTTGGTTGGGCAGCACAGCCTGGCATGGGGCATGGCAGCAATGGGAACACTGTCCCTAGGGAGATGCTGGATTCCTTGTTGTGTGGTAGATGCTGTCCTGCAGTGAAGCCCTTTCCAGGTGTGAGCCAAGGAAAAGAAAAAGCTGGAAGGATAACTGGCAAGAGGGATAAACCTGCGAGGAGAAGGCCCTCAGAGCTGCCTGCACTTGGCCCCTTTCCATATGGCATTTCTGCATCTCCAGCCCATCACTGAGCTGGGTGGCACCTCCTGTGGCACAGGACTGGAGTGGCACTTCCAGACACCGTTACAGCCTCTCTTCCCTTAGCCAGAGGGAGATTTGGGGGCCATTTCTGCTTTTTGATAGCCTTTGGTGCCGGAAATTCAAGCTGGCATTGTGGTCATGGTAGGGGCAGAGCATCCCAGGGACACCCAGGGGATGTGAGGATCTGCCTGCAGGAGAGATCCTTCCCAAATTCTGCTTCACCACCACCCAGCTCTGCTGCTGTCAGATGCATTGGGATTTAATGTCAAATTTTAGGAGAATCAATCTGCGAAGGCGGCCAGGGAGGATTGAGGTGGGAGGGTGGAGTCAGCAATGTGCCTTTGTGATGGGAGGGATTAGAGAAATATTTGGGTTTATTTTAGTGTCAGGCTTATTGCAGGGGTTGGGAGCTTAACCTGGCAGCAGAGCAGTGCTCATCCCGCTCCAGAATGACGTTTAGAGTTCCATACTGTCATTCCATACTGTCATTCCTTCCCACCGGGAATGGAAACCTCAGAGCTGGTCCTGGTGAGCCACAAATGCCTCCGGGCTGGACGGAGGTGGCCAGCAATGCCGAGCCACTGCCTGTCCCCAGCATGGGACCTGTCCCCGAGCCCCGTTCCTAGAGCTGTGTCTGATGCCGCTGCTCTAACGTGAGATTCATCCGTTCGCAGGAGTGTCAGTGGCTGCAGGGTGCAGGAGGGAATGGCAGTGCTGGGTTTTGTGTTCTTTTAATTTATTTTTTCTAAAGGGTTATATAACCTTGGGGATTCTATTAATAAAAATAATGGGTTTGAACTCTGGGAACAGCCAGCCCCAGCAATGAGCAAGGAAGCGCTCCGAGTTCACAACACGGCAGTGGGCACGTAAGGGAGAGGCACTCTGGGCAGGAATAGTGGCCGGGGCTGCAGAGGGGATTCCCTGCCTGCAGCCAGATTGGTGGCATCTGCCTTGTCCCTCCTGCCAGCACCTCTGTCCCTGTTCCCAGGGAAAAGGAGACAAGGTGGGAAGGGGATTGTTTCAGCCCCAGTGTGGTCTGGACCCTGTGCACGTGGGGTGGGTGGGCGCCTCTCATCCTCCTGTACCCGTTCCCAACCAGCCTGAGATGAATTCAGACTGTATCCAGAGCAAAAGTGTGGCAAGAGCAGCCTGGTGCAACCCAGGTGAACATCACCTAGAGCCAAGGCATTGTCCTGAATGGGATCCAGGGGATGTGTGGTCCTCACAGGCAGAATTTGGGAGGTGCTCATGGTCCTCACAGGCAGAACCCCAGCGAAGCTCTTTGTCCCCACAGGTGGGATACCAGGGATGCTCCTCATCCCTGTGGACACTGGTCTTGATGCCACAGTGGGGATTAGAGAGGTTAGAGGAACTGGAGTTAAAGAGGCACAGCTGAGGCTTCACAATAAAACAGGAGGTGCCTGGTGTGTGTTCAGTGTGAGTTTGGGGTTGTGAGCTGTGGGGGTCATGTTCCCCCAATCAGTGTCCAAGAGCTTTCTCTTGCAACGTAGAGGGTCATTCTCTTCTTAATCCCTAAGTAGTCAGCAAGGCATTTAAAGGGTTTGCTATAAAAATTAAGAAAGTTTGAAGCTAAGATGGCAATTAGAGAAAATTGAGACATAAACTTAATCAGAGCATTTGGAGGCAAAAAGCCCACAGTCTTTGGGATGTGTTCAAGTGTCCAGTAGTTTCCCTTTAGTACCAAAATATTTAAAGCCTCATTTTTCAGGATGAACATTACCGTGCGTTTGTTGTGTTTCTCCCTTTGCCATGTGGGATTATCAAATTATTTTTCAGAAAGCCTTAATATCCCTCTCAGCAGTGGCCTGTGATTTGGTCTGGTTTGTCTGGGACTTTATTTTTTTTTCCCTTTAAATCTCCCTTACTTGAGTTGTCACAGCTTGACAGCCTTGTGCCAGGAACAAGCTGTCATCCTGGATCTCATATCTTTAATTCCTTCCCTCTGATGCTAATAACACCTTAAGATGATTAACTGGGGAAAAAAAGTAGTATTTTTCTGCTGTTTGGATGCTGGTCACTGGCTCTCAATACTTCATTCATCGTGGGGAGTGAAATTAGAGTGGTCACCCCTGTCCTCCTGAAGGGCTCTCCTTGGATTTAGTTTCTGGATTTGATTTGCTGAATATCCATGGTTGTGTTGTCCAAATGCTTTTCTTGACAGTTTAAGATGCAGTGGGGTGCTAAGGCCCCCTCCCACAGCATCCCTTGGCTGGGGGCCATCCTGCAGCTCTCCCTGCTCACATCCCCTCCAGGATGTTCTGGGAATGGCCTGGGCAGCATTTCCATGCTGGCAGTGCTGGGAGACACAGGAGAGTGCACGGACACCCCGTCCTGCCGCAGCCCCACTGCCAGCCGTGGCAGCACCATGCTGCGAGAACACAGATTCCTGTCAGCATGAGGTTATTTATATTTTTTAAAAGATGTTCTTGGTCTGGGACTTGTACAAGGCCTGTTTTAGCTTCCCAGGGTTCCACTTATCCCAGGCACAATGGTGCCAGCCCAGCTGATGCTTCCTACCAGATTGGTCACCTGCTGTGTTGGGCAGCAGCTTCCACACCTTTTTGCTCATCTAGGAAATAAAGTTCTGGATAAAATGACACACTGTGTAGATGTGGAGCTTTATGTTTTATGTTGGTGTGTGTGAGGGTAGGATCCTGGGGTGCACTCAGCAGGTCAGAGGAAATAGGAGACAGCAGAAAATTGGGAAAAACACGTCTTTTAGCTTAAATTCTCCGTGGATTGATGGGTCCTGCTGTCTGATGAGTGGCTTGATACTGGTTTAGGTTTTTAGGTCCTGCTTGGATCATCACTCACAGGGCTCTGGGTGGTGTGGCTTGCCAGACCTTTCATTTGAGTTCCAGGTGCCTCAGTTTCCCCAGCAGACAAATAAACAGCTCCTTCCCTCACTGCTGTAGTGGCAGACTGGCAGTGGCACCTTCTGCAGGTGTCGCAGGACTGGGGTGACCCAGGACAGGTCCCTTAGGCTGTGATGCCAGCGATGGCTCCGTGCTGGGTGTGGCACAGCAGCGTCCCAGCTGTCCTCGCTTCCTGCGCAGCTCAGGGGTTTAGAGGGATGAGTTTGGGGGCTTTGGGAGTGTGGTTGGAAGAGATGCCTCAGCCCTTCACTCCTGAGTGGGGAGAGAGAGAAGTGACTTGAGAAAGAGGGGAGCAATCGGGCAGAGCTGCTTGTCCCTGCCTGGTGTAACCTGTGGGCTCGGTGTCCTGGTGCTCCTGGCATCCCCCTGCTCCCAGGGTCCCTGTGGTGCCCGTGCTCCAGCATCCCGGGCACAGGGACCCCCAGTGATGCCTGCTCACCTTTTTCTCCTCCCATTGTGCAGGAATTGTGGCTGAGCCAGAGACGATGACTGCAGAGAGCGCCGAATCCAACGGGCCTATGCGGGAACCGGAGCACGGAGGGCCCAAGGTGCCGGTGCCCCCCGTCCCCCCGCGGCGCCGGGGCCGCCGCCTGCGGCGCAAGTCCCCGACGGAGCCCCCGCTGAAAGGGCAGCTCCGCATGCGCTCACCCGCGGGGGCCTTCGTCATGGTGGGCATCTCGGTGGTCCTGGTGGGCATGACCATTGCTGTGGTGGGCTACTGGCCCCACCGGGGACATGGGGGCACTGGGGCCGGCACGGGGAACACCAGTGTGGTGGGGGACGCGAGAAGGGAGGCGGCAGCCGGGCGCCACATGCCCCACAGCGAGAAGCTGAAGCTGATCGGCCCCGTCATCATGGGCATTGGGCTCTTTATCTTCATCTGCGCCAACACGATGCTGTACGAGAACAGGGACATGGAGACCCGGCAGCTGATGCAGAAGGGGCTCTACAGCCTGACAGTGGGGCTGCCCAAGGGGACCAGCCCCGAGGACGGGCACTGCCAGCACAGGGACAGCCAGCCCTTCCCCAAGGCCAGTGCTGAGTGCGTGGAGGGCTGTTACCAGGTGGACCTGTCCTGTCAGCCCTGCCCCAGCCCTGGCAGCAAGTGGTCCGACTGCTACGGCCCCAACCGGCTCCAGGCCGTGGCCGAGTTCCTGCAGCACCCAGCAGCTTCCCCCGCGACCTCTCTTCACAGTCTCCGCTCCACCGAGGTCAACCTGAGCCTCCCGTGCCGCGCTGGAGCCGAGTCCCTCCTGTCCTCGGCCGTGGGGGCCTTGACACTGCCCATCATCAAACTCAACAACTGCTTGCTGGATGGGGCAGCACGGGGGGCTGGCGGGAGGGCAGAGAGGGGCCCTGCTGAGCATCCCCCCAAAACATCACAGCTCTCCCGAGCTCCACTTTCCATTGGTGACAGCACCGCACCCTGCGGCCAGGATGGTGATGGTGGTGGTGGCCACGTTGTCATCAGCATGGATGACAGCTGTCCCAGCGTGGAGCCGCTGGTGGAGCTCAGCCCCGATGTGCACCTCCACGCCCCAGGACACTCCAAATCCCTGGACCTTGGCCGGCCAGGGGTGTTGCTGGTGGCCCCCATCAAGGACCGTAAGAACCGGAGCTGGCCCCGGCTGGACCACGTCAGCCTTGTGGGCTACGCCAAACTGGAAAGCACTGGCGAGTCCCTGGACCAGCTGCTGGAGCCCAGCGAGCCCCCAAGCCAGGGCGAGCCCCTGCCCAGCTCCTGGGTGGTGGGGATGGAGCAGGGCACGCAGGTCTGATGTCCCCAGCACCTTTGGGGACTGTAACATCCCAATCCCTCATCTTGGCCCCCAGCAACCCCAAAACCCCACATCCAGGAGGGGTTTGGGAGTGGCATTTTTGAGCCAATGCCAAGAGGAAGGTCCTGACCCTCCGCTCCTGGGCAAGGACTCACCTAAGTGGCATGTCCTTCCGGGTAGATGCCCTTGGCCTTACAAGACCTTCTCCTGGTGGCTTTTCCAGAGGAGTCCTTGCTTTGAGACCCCACACAAATTGTGGTATAGGGACATGGGGGTGGGTGAAACCCCACCAGCCCCCACAATACTTTATCTCAGCAGGGTTGGGGTGGGGAGATGCTTTGGGGGGTGGTGTCCCCTTGTCCAGCCTCAACCCACCAGAAAATTTGCTTGGCCGGAGCACGTAGGCCCAATGGGGCTATTAAATATTATCTGGATGCCATGTGGTCATGCCTTGCCTCCTCCTCCTCTTTCCTGTGGGATGCTGGGAGGGGCAGTGCCTGCGGCAGTCTGGCCAGAGGGTCTGTGAGACCTTGTGCCCCCACCCAGACTCCACTGGAGAAGGGATGCTCCATAACCAGTTGCTCAACATTCACAGGATGAGGTGATAAGTGCAAGGTTTGGGATTTTTATGGAGAGAAGGGATGTAAAAAAGGTGCCCAAGGAGTTGCAAGCAAGGTGCTGCTGCCCACTTGGGGTGCAGCAATTCTGAGAGCCTCTCAGTGGATCTGAGTTTGTTTGTGCTGGTTTTTGGTGGGATGGAGGATGCAGGTGGTGGGAGGAGGGATGTGAAGGGACAGAAAGGTAGACCAGGTCCTTTTGGTGCTGTTCTGTTACTTGATGCCTGTTGGATGCAGCGCAGGAGCTGTATGGGATGAGGCCAGAGAGGCAGCCTCAGCACTGGGGTAGATTCCTGGAGAAAAGGGAGCTGGGGGTTCATCCCATCCCTCCTTACTCCCTCCAGCTCTCTCTTGGGCAGGAGGAGCCCCAGGATGCCAGGGCATGTGGAAGTATGGATTGGAGCGATGAGACTAGCACAGCTCTGCTCTCCAGCAGCTTGGGAAGCTTCAAAATGGCTGTGGCAGCCTAGATGGGATCTTTGCCTTTTACCTTCCCAAAACCAGGGTCTGTTGGGATAGCTGAAATCTCTTTTATGTGTATGAAATGTTGGGGTGTGTGTGTGTGTGTTTTATTTCTGTCTCTGCTTCTCCTTCTCTGGTCTTGAGCACAAAGTGTCAGACCTTGCAAACTTTGGGAACAACGTCCTTCTCCAGATCAAAACATCCCAGTAAAATATTTTGGAAATTGCCTTTTCTACCCCAGCCCCCTCTTCTCCCAAAAAGCAGCCCCCACAGTGCTTTGATGGCAGGGGGTTCTACTTTACAGGGAGAAGTTGTCTCTGTTTCCAATGCCAGCCCTCCCAGAGAGCTTGGGTACAGCATCCCCCTTGCAGGGACCAGAGGTGGGACCGACAGCTGTGGTTTGGGCCCAGCTGCATCCCAAAGGATTCTCTGGGAGTGATACCAGCCCAAGCTCAACTATTTATTTGGCTACTTAATCTCAACAGTATTTAGGCACTGATTCATTGCAATAAACAGCAACAAGAAAAAGTCACCATTGGGGTCTGCCCTGGAGCAGGACTGAGAAGTGCCAGAAGGTTGTTTTTGTCCGAAAATAACTTTTTCCTTCAACTTAACCATCTGCAGCCAGAGCTAATGCCGGGTCCTGGGCCATGCTTTGGGAACTGGCAGCAAGAAATTGAAGCCCAAAATGCCACAAGGATCTGCATGAGAAGCTACTGGGGGTGTTTGTTTTATTTTTTCCCATTCATTTTCAGCTGAGGCTCAGTCTAACTGTGGGAAATGGCTGGATTTGCAGGGCAACCTGCCTGGACCATGTGCCTGCACCAGCATCATCCTCTTGCCCCATCCTCCTGCTGCCCCATCCTTCTTCCCAGCTCAGCAGCATCCTCCAGGGGAGGCATTTCTGAGTCACACAGGGATAATTTCAAAATGCAAAGCAGCTTGATTAATTAATCTGGCAGGGTGAGAAGCCCTGTGCCTTCTCCAGGGAAGAGCAGCATCTGTGCATCGCTCACCTTCAGCTCTGTCTGTGCACACTGTTCCCAGAGTATTTGTGGAATATTAGCAGTGCTGGTTTCAGTGGATGGATGCCATGTATGCTGTCCTCACAGTGTTCTGGGAATTAACTGGGCAAGGTGAGGCTGGGTTAGAAGTAGAAATCAAAAGAGGAAGTAAAAATGTACACCCTGGATGGATCCCTCCATTGACTGCTTGGCTGCAGAGTTGTGAAGTGGAACAATCCTGGGAGCCCTGGAGATGCCACACAGCCCAGCCTGTGAAAGGCAGTGCTTGGTGGTGCCTTCTGTCCTGCTCAGGAACAGGCTGGATACACTATGGACTAAATACCCAGCTTCATCACCCCCCAGGGTATCCCACCCCAGGAGGTGGCCACTGCAGGAAAACATTCCTACCAACAGAAGGGGTATTTGATCATAAACATCAGCAAAGAAAGTTGAGGGATTGTTCCCAACACCAATGTGTCCAGGTTGACGACGACTGACCCTGGGGTCCCTTGGTCCAGAGGATGGAGGCTGGAGAGACCAAGGGCAATTGCAGTTATCCCCCATCACCAAGAGACCTCTCAGCTGGTGCATGGCTACAGGACAGCTTAGTTTGGGCCAAAAATGGATAAAATGGGGAAATTGGATTGAGGGAACCACTGCCACAGGCTGTGTGTGGGAGATGTGCCCTCGGGAGGTGCAGACCCTGCTGGTGGCTGTGAGGGCGTCTTTCACACCTGGGGACACCCCAGTAGTGCCAGCAGGTCTCCAGATTTGCTGCTGGGACACCTCTGTCCCCAGGGAGCACAACAACAACAACTGGGGACAATCGCTCCCTGATACTTCTCAGCCCTTGGCTGGTTGCAGCTCTTTCTCCTTCCTCTGCCTCCTCCTCCTCTCCCTGCAGTGGGGTAGGTCACAGCCATGAATCTGCCTGGCCAGAGTGCCCTTCCTTAAGATTTAAGGTCTGTGAGAAGGCGAGGGCCCTGCTCCCAGTGTGTACTTGCAGTACAGCCAGGAGTGAGTGATCCCAGCCATAAATCTCCTGCCGAGGTGTGGGGAAGATGACGTGTGGGGGTCGGTGTGACCTGTGCTGGGGGGGCGGTGTGATGAGTGCAGGCGTGTTCCCCGGGTCTGTAACACCCTGGCCCTTTTGGCAGGGGGCTGATTTCTGTTGTTTTATTTTAAAGAAGGGCAAGAATGTGATACAAAATGCCTCTCTGCATTAATGAGCCAGCACTGAGCCGAAGGCACCCATCCTAGTGCTTCCCAGTACCCAGGGGAGCTGGAACAGGGCTGGAGCTGGGGTGGGGTTGGGAGTAGTTGCTTAATTATTTTTATTTGTTTTTTTCTGTGGGTTTGGGGGTGTCCTGTGTAGGTTCTCTGGCATCCAAGGCTCTGCATATTAATCCTACTGTAGAAATGGGCTGAGCAATGTGGGATGGATTGCCCTGGGGCTGGTCCTGGGTCAAAACCCAGAGTTCCCTCAGTGTTGTCAGCATCTGTGTGACGTGTCCTGACAGCTCAGCACTGGCATGGGGCTGGAGCCCAAATCTCTGGGGCTGTGTCTTGGGGCCCATCAGGGACCACTGCCCATGCTGGGGGCAAAAAGCAAAAGATGCCCCTGAATCTGCAGGAATCTGTGCTGGTGCTTCCTTTGGTGGTTGAGGACGGAGCAGGGATGAATCCAAGGCCATTGATGCAGCTGCTGCAGGACCTGAGGTAATTCCCCACCTGGTTTTGGCCATTCTTTTGTGCCTCATTTTCTCCAGTGATTGATAGAGCTCAGAGCTGAGCTCAGCATGTCCAGCCTGGCCCATTGACAACATAATTCCTCCCTTTCAATCCCGTTTGTCTCAGACCCTGGGCTCTCCCTGCAGGAAGGGATGGAGTCACCCCGCTGCTGCCTGGCTCCTACAGCAATTCCCCCAGGAGCCCTGAGAGCAGCCCTGATCCTCCAGGAACACAACTGGCTGCTGAGCCCCAAAACCGGGAGGAACAGCCTAAAAATAGTCTGGGCTGTAATAAGCTGGTGATTTAATGGGAACTTTCTCCTCCTGATGTGTCAGCTGCTTCTGCAGGTTGAGTTCTGGGATGGAGACATGACGAAGGACCAGGGATGGGTGATGAAGGAAAGCGACTTTTGTGGCTTCTTCCCAAAGATTGGGACCTCCAAGACAGAGTCATTGCCTGTGGTGTGGGACCTGGGGGCTGGGATGGGTGTGGGGCCACCCAGGAGTGCAGACTTGGCCCGTCGGGACCTGCTGCCTCCTGCGCAGCTGGGACAAGGAGTTGGGGTTTTATTTATTTGCATCTGGATTGCCATGGTATTTGTTTGCCTAACATTTTCCCTAGCTTGTAGCAAGGCAAAACACCACAGGCAACATTACCACACCCCCTCCTGCTCTGGCTGTGAGGGGGATAAAGGCACACTGCGCTTGGGACACTTACCCAGAGGGGCTTTGGGGAGCTTTGAGGAAAAGCCTTTCCAGTCTCCTGGGATGGCCCCAGACTGCTCAGCATCGAGGTGGGTGTTTGCTGTCCCTGTGCACAAACACTGGGGAAATAAGCTGAGGACACTTTTCCCCTGGACATTTTGGATGGGGTTCCAGTGCCACCTGTGCTGGGGTGTCCCTTCACTGGCAATGGCAACATTCCTGCCCAGCAAAGCACCATGGTTTGGGTGGATGGGCCATGTGGGACCATATCCCTGGTGCCACTGATGTCCCTGCAGTGTCCAGGACAGGGATGTGCCAGAAGTCCCTTGGGAACCGTCAGCCCCATGTCCCCTCCCTGTGGAAGTCCCAAGGCTGATGATGGCGTTTCTGCCAGGACACACTGGTGCAGTCCAGCACAATCCCATATTGTTGGAGCTGGTAGCTGTGGGACAGACTGGGACCCACAGGAGCTTGACAAGAGCTTGGAGCTGCTCCCCAGGTGATGCTCAATAGAGCCAAAAGTGGGAGCAGGTGATGCCATTGAGCAGGGACTGACATCTCAAAGTGAAGGTAAGCAAAGGGATGAAGCCATTCATTGGTTGGTTGTCTGCAGACACGAGGTTTTTGGGGCTGTGGTTCGTACCCAGCCATGACCCCTCACACCAGTGCATTGTCTGAAGATGCTGGGACCTCCCCAACCTCAGCTCCCCAGAACAGGGCTGCTTTCAGCATGGCCCTGCCAGGCTGGGGAGGGCAGGAGCCTGGGAGATGACAGGACCTGGCTCTGCCACAGAGCTGTGAGTGAGTCATGCTGCTGTGACACTTACAGGAAAGCAGCTCCAGTGGTGGCAGCTTCCCAGCTCTCCAGGGTCAGGTTCTGAGGCTCCTTGGTAATTCTGGCTTTACAGGACACTGAGATTTAGTACTTGAAAGCAACCTGTCCAGGGTCAGGGTGGAAGTGGTGATGGCTGTGTGGGAGCAATGGGAATTCAGAGCTTTTAGCAGGACATGCCATGTGCCACCCTTCTCTTTCTGCCTGTCAGGGAAACCAAGGCACAGGGAGGTACCACAGCCAGCCCCTGGGCTGCCCCTGCCCCCGGGGAAGCTCTTCCCAGCCAATTTCCAGTCTCCAGCTGCCCTAACTGGGCCTCTGGCTCTTGTTCTCTGTCAGGCCTGCAGCCAAGATGCCCTGTCAGCTTTTTGTGCCTTATTTTTGTCCCTCCTAAAGCTGCTGTAAGCCAGAAAAAAAAATTAGATAGGACCAAAATATGGATGGATTTGACATTTCCCCCCACTCCAGTTGAGTCACACTCACTTGGGCAGCAGTGGCTGAGCACACACCTCTCATGGGCTCACCACAAATCCCATAGCTCAAAGGACGGTTTTATATCAAGTGATGACTCTTTGGGGCAAACTTGAACTCTGGGAATTGCTTCTGGCCTTTCTGGGTGCTTTGGTTCCACATGTGACCACAACGGGAACTGTTTAAAGGGTCTGAAGGCACCAAGAACCCAGGGAAATGATGGCCCAGGGCTGGGAGAGCTTTGGCACTGCTGTAGCTACATTTGGAGGCTTTGGTTTAGGCTGGTAAAACCGAGTCACCACAAAGCCAGGCTAAGGAGAGAAACCTGGAGGAAGGTGAGGAGGAGGAGGAAGATAATTCAGTGCCAGGGAGAGAGTTTTGTTTGAAGGTTTATTGAAAAATGCAATACAAGAAGCAATACTGAACACTTAGGTCTGCCTAAACACTATGGCAACTTTCCCTTTGATTCACTATGAAAATCCAAAATAACAGCTCCCATCACTAGTTGACCTAGAAAGTTTTGCCAACTTTAAAAGTTCCTATTTTTATAAAGAGTTGTAAATGCCTAACCTAGACAATTCACAATTGCCTTAAAATTTTTTTTACAAAGCTCCTTCATCTTCTCAACAAAATCATTTATTTTTTTTTGTTTTTTACAAGTTTCATCTCTAAGGCTGGGACACTACCACCTCTTAAGGTAATTGTACAATTAGGAAAATCAGCAAACCACAGTTTATTAAAACCAGAAATCAGTCAGTCCTTTGCTAACACATCTCTGTTGGTCAGGGATTGCTACTGGGCAACCAGAGCTGCCATTCCAGTTTAATGGAGAAGAACAAGAGCTCCTTGCCTTCCTTTCCATAAAAACATTCATTCATATATAAATAGCTTCCATATAATGCATATTATACAATCAAGACAGTCTCTGGGTGAATTTGTGGAGTGGGAAGAGCTGGGAACATTCATATAAATAGACCTTACTTAGCTGGTTTGTCCCCTAGAGCTGACACAGCACGCTCAGAGCCAAGGATTTTAAATCCCACCAGAGGTGGAAGGGGAGTGGGCAGCCCCACCATGGCCTTGGCTGAGGGTGAGAAAAGCTTCTTCTGCTTTTAACTTGTATCTTCTTCCCAGGCTCCTGTCCAGCTCCTGGGCTCGGGCACCGTGTTGGCAGGAGCGGGGCTAGAAACTCCTGAGGTCAGACAGCAGGTGATGGCAAAGGGCACATGAGGCCATGACTTGTTTGAATTACTCTAGGAGAAGCAAGAACTCAGCAGGGAGAAGTGTGAAAATGGACAACCTGGAAACAGCCACCCAAAATCCAAGGAAAAAATAAAAATTGAGTTGTTCTAGTCTACAGGCCCTTTAACAGTGAGCACATCCTTTTGGAAAGGAACCACCTCTCCTGCCAGCAGGTTCCTCACCCCAGAAATCCCCTGCTTGGGGTGTTTTGTCCCACTCATTGTGCTCAGGGCATAGGACACTCCAAGGGAACACCCACGGACCACATTCCCCTGAATTCTCCTGACAGCCAAGTGCCTTTAAGTGCTATGGACAAACTTAATTTATCACACTGGCTCTGCCAGGTAAAGCCCAGAAATCCTCTCAGCCATTGCTCCATGTGCCCCTTCACTCCTCAGGGATCTGTTGCAAGTGAGAGGGAAGGACTGAGCGGCAAAGAACTCAGTTCCCAGAAAAAGCACAGTGACAGAGGGTGCTCAGCATGATGGGTGTTTAAGGCAAGCATTACCCAACTAAGCTGAGGACAGCAGAGACACAGGCCTCTTCCAAGGCCTGCGTGGTGGAATAAGGAAGGAAAGGGCTTTTCAGACATGGATAGGAAGACTTAATCTCTGCACTATAGCCCAGGACTCCCTAAATCCCCAGAGTGTCCTGGGAGGGAACCAGAGCAGCCCAGAGGCAGCTGCCAGCACGGCCAGCCTTCTTCCCAGGACCCAGGGCCAGCAAGGCTCAAAGAGAGCCAAAATCCAGCAGCTCCAGCAGAGTCTCCAATCAATACTGACAGCTTAATTAAAATTGCACCTGAAGCTGAGAAGCTGCACCAGCCCCAGCGCAATTCCAGGGCTGGTTGCAGCTGAACAGTGGAGGCTGCAGCCTGAGCTAAATCCAGTGACTTCTGAAATACAAGATTCAAATTTAAAACTGGAGAGCTTTTCTCTTTATTGCCATTTTTTTTGCATCCTCACCTGAGGAGCAGAGCACTTCCTGCCCTCAGCTACAACTGTGCCACACTATATATATATATATATATATATGTATATTTATACATGAAAAAAAAAAAAAAAGAAGTGTTCACAAGTGTCTGGGCAGACTCTTTACAGAGCTTGGTTTTCTGCTTCTTGAATTTAAATGGTGGAAGGACAAACCAGGCAAGAACATTCCCATGAAGCTTAGACAGCAGCAGTGGGAGCACATCCAGCCCCTGAAATAATGTTTTTGCATCATCCCCTCTGTGCTGGAATGGCCCTGGAGGTCTGTAAGCTCAGCCTCAAGATTCAGACAATCACCCTGATATTTCATTCCAGCAAGGGGGTCATGAAGCCAAATGGAGACCCGCAGGCCAGTGTGGAAGAGGGAATGTCAACACTTCCCATGTGGTTTGGCTCTATCACAACCAGCAACACCTGACACCTCCTAAAATTCCTTGTTCAGCCTCTCCAAATACAACTTGCAGGCCTAGGAAGGATTGTCTAAAGGAGTTTAAATTAAATGATAGTAGGATACACGCTCTGGGAAATGGGTAACATGATCAGCTTTAAATAGCACTGTGAGGGGAGGAAAAAAACCCAACCCATGACTTACAAAAAAAACCAAAAACCCCTCCCTAATTTAAAAATCATGAACACAAACAAGTGAAAAACTATGACATCGAAAAGCTCAGTTCCTGTGAATGCTGCACAAGCCTACCTTAACAGCATCCCGAGTCCAAACACCTTAAATACACACTTCTAAGGGCTTTTTAATTTAATGGCATCTAGAAAACACAAACAGGTGGGGAGCACTCAGCAGAGACACACGGGAAGAGGGCAAGATGCTATCACATCCTCTTAAAGCTCTAAAATTCACAGTATAAGATACTTGAAGCAACTTCCAGTATTCCTTAAATCTAGTCAACTACTCAGATGTGTGCATAGGCTACACCACAAAACCCTACTGTGATCACACATCAGGGCTGCAACCCGGTGCAGAGGGAGCTCGGAGCAGCCCAGGGGTCGCAGCGGGGCTGCAGCTCCCCAGAGCTACAAAAATAATCTAGAGGCAATTGGAAATGCTGCACAAAGTCTGACTCTTTAAACTGACTCTCCTGGAAGAAGGACCCAGGGCTTTGTGAAGGCGCATACAGATCCCGCACTGGGAATGTGCACGGAACAGCTCCGTTATCCCTGACGAGGCAGAGGGAATACAAGTTAAAACAGGGAGCCCTGGAGCCCTGTGAGGTGGGATTCTGTGTCTGAAGAGGCTTTGCGTGAGAGGGAATGCAAAACTGAAAACCTGTAAAAAATACTAGAAATATTTTAGAAGTTAGAAATATGGCATATTTCTGTCACAATAGATATTAAAAAAACACCAACAAAACAAAACCCTATATCCAATAGGATCTAGTGGACTCTGGAAAAATCCCAAGTAAAATGTCAAAGCGCAACTCTTAATAAATGATATGAATGTCTCTGAGTGTCAAGTCTGAAATCCGAGGTCTTTGTGCTCCAGGTAGTTTCTTGGTAGTTTTGCTGGGTTTCTTTTTCCTGGTGTTGTGATGGGCAGGAACGTTTCCTAGCAGGAGAGGAAGACAGTAAGTTGCACCTTCCAACAGCGGCATGCTGGAAGAAACAGAAATCTGCCCCCCTGAAGTGGATGGGAACTGAATTCAGGTGAGTTACCACCAGTGGCAGGTGAGAGGTGCCTAAATGGGCTCCAGGAGAATGACTTTGCACCAGGGTCTGGAGCAACAGGACAACACCAGAGGACAGGGTTAGATGCGCTATTGGGAAGGAATTTTTTCCGTGGGAGGGTGGTGAGACCCTGGCACACGGTGCTCAGAGAAGCTGTGGCTGCCCTTGGATCCCTGGAAGTCCAAGGCCGGGTTGGACAGGGTTTGGAGCATCCTGGGATAGTGGAAGGTGTCCCTGCCCATGGCAGGGGTGGCACTGGATGAACATTACAGTCCCATCCAACCCAAATCGTTCCAGGATTCTGTGATCAGTGGCATGGGGCAGGATGGCCTTTAAAGCACTTAGGCACAGCCAGAGTTCCTGGATTCCTTTAGCAGCTCTTTCCCAAACTTATAAAAATTGCAGAAAATGGGATTTCCAGGCAAGCTTGGGGTCCAGCCCAGGGGTTACTGGGCACTGATGTGGGCAGGGGTCCCACCTATGTGGCACCTACAGCTGCTCCATGTGCTCCCAGAACATCATGGATATTTGGGAAGGCAAAGTATCCTCATGGCAGAGCTGTGTAGCTTTTAACCCATTTGGGCTCATTTCCACAGGATTAGTCTGTATGTGACTGCCTCATCAGCCTCCATGGATCCAAGAGGAACAGCCTGAGCAGGACTCAGCAGAGAACAATGATCACTTTACTTCAACTCTGACCCTGTTTACCCAAATCTCCTGTACACCGAGATCAGTCACCCCCTGCCCCCACCCGAGGTTGTCTCTCTACTCACGCTGCCCAACTACTCCTCTGCAATCTCTGTCTCCTGGTGCACAACCACTTTGGTCACCGACATGTCTGGGTGCTGCTCCTTGGCAGCCTTGATCGCCTGTGCCAGGACCTGAGGGACACATGGGAGAACACGGGTTAGAGCATGTCAGAGTGTCAGAGCATGGCACCCGCCATCCCAAAGGGCACAAGAACCTTCTTCTGACTCCAGGCTGTAAAAAAGAAAAGTCGATGCACTTGATAGAATTATAGGAAAATCACAATCACAAGTTGGGAGGGACCCACAGGGATCATCCAGTCCAGGCCCTGCCCCGACCCCCCAACAAACCCCACCCTGGGCATCCCTGGAGCTCTGGCAGCCTCGGGGCCGTGCCCATTCCCTAGGGAGCCTGGGCAGTGCCAGCACCCTCGGGGGAAGAACCTTGCCCTGATCTCCAGCCTAAACCTCCTGCATCATAGGGAGCAGAGGTCAGAGCTGCCCCTTGGGAGGAGCTGCAGCTCCCACTGAGCTTTGCCCTCAGTGTCCTCTGCTGCAGCTGAACACACTGAGTGCCCTCAGACACCCCCCCTCTACAGCCCCTCCTGATCCTTCACCATCTCCAGAGCTTCCTTTGGAACCTCTCTAATTCTTTTAGGTCTTAAATTGTGCCCAACACTGCCCCCAGGCCTTCAGCCACACACTTTGGTGACTTTTAGTGCTATTACATTATCTCCAAAAGGAAAAGCACTATTTGAAGAACACCCCCGACTCTCCACTGCGCCATGGCAGAAGATGGATGAGAGCAATTAAGCATAACCTGATTATTCTTCCAGCAAGCGTGATAGGCACATCCCAGACATTTTCTGTTGGAGTTAATAAACTAGATCTTGTCATAAGAATATTTTCCACCCCCATGATACTTGCGACTAAATTTAAATTCAAAGTATAATTCTCTGATGACAAAATCATCACTTCCAACACATGCAAGAGGCCAATGAGGCTGAGTCATCAGAAAGGTTTCATATAAAGCCAAAGAGATGTAACACAGGTGCTGAGTGCTCTGAAATGACTTCTGGCACTACAGAATAGCAATAGTGCTTCAAAGTTAAGGGAAAAGGAATGCAAATCAGCCAGATGTCAAGGAAAACTTTTATTTCACATTTTTATGGATTTTTTAAAAAGCCCACAACTGTCCGAAACAATTCTGGAATCAAAACTTTGCTGCTCATCAGTTTCAGAATAGAATTCAGCTTTCCTGGCTCAGCAGCTTAATGTCAAAAAGGAATTTATTACTGTTATAGAATCACAGAATGGCTTGGTTGGAAATGGACCTAAACCCTCATCCCATTCCATTCCCTGCCATAGGCAGGGACACCTTCCACTGGACCAGGTTGCTTTAAGCCCTGTCCAATCTGGCCTTGAACATTTACAGGGATGGAGCAGTCACAATTCATAAAAATATGAACTTTTATCTCTACCCCAGTAAAATTTTCCTGGTTCATTTTTTGGTGACACTGTCTTTGAATGGGCAGCCTGACTGATTTTTGCCAGCTCTGGGAAATTCTTTTGGATCATAGCCATACTCCTACCTGGTCATGGTCTACATCTGCATCTCCTGTGATGACAATCCTCTTCTCAATCCGTGTTTCTGAAATGCCACCTTTCACAGTCTAGAACAGAAGGAAAAGCTGCGGTTAGTGTAAAAGCGCAGAGGCGTGTGAGCTCACTGGGGCTGCCTGTGTAAAGACGGTATCCAAAAATAGTGTCACCAAATAGTACCTGGCATTAGAGTCACAGGGGAAACTGCTGCTGCTCAAGGAAAAACTGTCAAAGAGTTATTTTTTTATAGCTGCACCAGGGAAGAGCTTCTCCTCACAGTACAGCTCTTCCTGCTCTTCCACAGGACAATCAGAGTCCATGTCCAGACTGTGCTGCAATTAATGCACAATCCACAGATTTAACACAGGCAAAATGGAAACCTTTGTACTTTGCTCCAGGTACTGATGTATTTGAAAGGACCTTTCAAAAACTTTTTTTTTTTTCCTCTCATTAATCCCTGCTCATCTCTCCATCAGGCTGTTGGTTGAATTGGTGTTTTGTGGTGCTTCCTGGTGTTACCTTGGTGATCTGGGTGGTGGTGGTGCTGCTGGTGGTTTCTGAAGTGATGGTCTGGGCAGTCAGCAGGATGCCAGGGTCTAAATCCCCATTGCCACCATCTGTCTGTGGGACACAAGAACAGGACATCAGTCCTGAGCAGTGGGGACAGAAGCAAAGGCTCCACATCACCAGAGCCAGACAGAGGACAATCTGAGGACAGCAGCTCCAGTGTGCACAAGACACAAGTCAACCTGTGCCCAGGTGCACAAGAGCTGGGCAGGTCTCTGAAAGCTCGAAGTCCCTATGCTTTAAGGCTGGAAAAGCACAGATCCTTCAGGGAGGACCTGTAACACCCCTCAGATTGGGGGTGCTGGTATGTACCCAAACCTGAGCATGCTGTTGCCCCACAGCGCTGGTCATACCATCCATGCCTGAACCATGACAGGAAACCAACACAGACACCAATCCCAAATTCCACCTGCCTGCATCCATGGAGATCAACAAAGCCAAGAGCACAATCTTATTCAAAAGGTAATTGTCACCCTACCTCCTTCCTGACAACAACTTGCACATCCCTCACTTTATGCTCTGCAGAAGCAAAGAACATCCAGACATTTGCTGAAACAGGAATCACTTTTAGAGCTGGTTCTTGGATTTCATCCTGCCTGACTCAACCACTCTCAAGGTCTGCCAAAAATCCCAAACTAAGTCATCCTGGCCAGCCCATCCTGGCTGCGCTGTCCATGTCCCCACTGGGCAGCATCCTTGCTCAGCACTGGGACAATATCTGGAATTACCACAAGGTGGGACCATTTACCACAGTCTGGAAGAGATCTCACAGCAGATTACATCCTGTGCGCACATGGCCGACTGATCCCAGTCCTGGAGATCACTTTTCCTTTCCATTTCCCAGTTAGAGCAAAACTCCATTTGTCTACATGCTGAAAGCCAGGGCAATGCTCACCACCACTGCCTGAATGATCTCTCTGGTGCTGCAGTTGGGCGGATGCTGAGCAGCCACAGCTTTCCTTAGGAATCCCAAATTATACAATCATGAGGTTCCTGCATGCATAACAACATCCCACAGTCACTTCACTGCAACAGCAGAGCACAGGCTGCTGATGACAACCACAGTCATGGCAAAGCCAAGCTGACACAGGTTCCAAAATTTCAAATACGTGAAGAAAGGCTGGGAGGGATGGGGGTGTTCAGCCTGGAGAAGAGAAGACTCTAGGAGACCTTAGAGCCCTTTCAGGGCCTAAAGAGGCTCCAGAAGAGCTGGAGAGGGACTGGGGACAAGGGATGGAGGGACAGGACACAGGGAATGGCTTCCCACTGCCTGAGGGCAGGGCTGGATGGGATCTTGGGAACTGGGAATTGTTCCCTGGCAGGGTGGTGAGACCCTGGCACAGGGTGCTCAAAGAAGCTGTGGCTGCCCCTGCATCCCTGGAAGTGCCCAAGGTTGGACAGGGCTTAGAGTAGTCTGGGATAGTGGAAGGGGCTCCTGCCCACAGCAGAGGGCTAGAACTGGGTGAACTTAAGAGTTCCTTCCATCTCAAACCATCCTGCGACTAAAACCTGTCTTAGTCTGAGGATTAATTTTAACCTCAGCAATGAATCCACACCTGCATATTCTCTGCTTTGTAATATTGCTCCACTAAGATTTTTACTTTCCAGTCACCACACACCCACCGAGGTTGCATTTTATACAAAACATTTGGTGTTTAACAACCATTTCAGTCCTGAAAGCTAAGGATGACCAAATAATTTATAAACCAAGTTCTGAAGAAGGATAAACAGCTCTTTGGATGATCTAGGAAAACAAGACAAAGCATTTATTGCAGAAAAAAGGCCAACTCAGGTTAACTTTGTACAGAGAGAGTCACATCCTGAAGCCACCAGTGGCTGAAGATAAATTCTGTTTGCAAGCACATCTTGAAAAAATAATTACTCTTCGGGGATAGCAAAACCACTGCTCCTCTAAAAATACCAGATGCACCTGGAAATAGTGTCCACAGCATCAGTTAATGCCTGTGCTGCACCCAGATGTGCAGAGACAGGCAGGTGCTGCTGTCTCCTCCTGAGGATTTGGAAACTTGGGTTTAATTAAGCCTCTAGGAAAATTATCAGAACACACCTTACCTGTGCAGCTTCGTAGGTGATGGTCTTTGTCTCTGTGTGGACAATAGGGACCTCCTTTGTGGGAATTTCACTTTTGACGGCGCTGGACACGTCAGAGATGGTGACAGTCTGTGTCTTCACTAGCGGGGGCTGTGAGACAGGGTTAAAAACATCTTGTAAACAGCCAGTTCCCACCTCCACACCCTGACCGGGCTGCTGGCAAGTATTCTGACACTGATCTGATAAAAGTATTGTGAGAACCAAGGTCAGTCTGGAAATCTTTGGGTAGAAGTCTCTGGAACACACTGCTCCAAGGGCAGCGATCAGGTGTGAGGATTAGACAGGCAGCAAAATCCTCCAGCCCTTCCCCACACCATGGACTCTGGTCAGCCCAAACCAGGCATTAAGGGTTTAACAGGTGTGTCACAACACCACAGACGCTTTCTCCACTGATTCTGAACTTTCTAATTACCAGAAGCTCACTGCCAGTTGCCAGGAGATGACCCTCATCTGCTGATGGCAGTGTCAGGATTAACACCAACCCTGGGCACAGAAAGACTCTATCACAGTTGAGCAGCTTTATCCTGACCTCAAGAGTAACACTGCATTATAAAAAATCATCATCAGATCTTTAACTTTTATTAAATCAATGTCAGGTAAAACAGGAAGAAAAATAAGGGTGGAGAGAAATCAATTGTTCCAACACCTGATGATTATCCAGAAGAAGACAGAGTGAGTTCAGAGCCAGTGCTTTCCCAGAGGGCTTGATTTCTGCCACCATCCCCAACCCAGCCAGATGCCACAGTGATCATTAGGGGGAAACAAGCATCTATTGAACCAAAAGCAACATCAACACTGGAGCAGGCAAAAATCCCTCCCACAGTGGGGAGCACAAAAGGACACACTGGACAGCACCTCAAATTTGCTCTGCTGTGCTGAGAGTCAGCCACCAGTCCAGCTGGGGCCAGCAAAATCCTTAAGGAGCTAAAATTACACGATTTTTGAGCCTAAATATTGCCTTTTCGTGGGAATGCCACAGGATGCTTCAATCCAAGAAGGGCATTGCACTGTGGCGACTGTATTTCATGCAAAGGTAAATTGAGAGGGACTCGTATTTAATGCAAAGACAAACTGACAGTGGCTCATATTTAATTTAAAGATAAATTGAGAGGGGCTTATTGCACTGACTGTGGGAGATTCACCGGCTCATCAGCTCCAAGCACGAGTCCAAGCCAAGCAAACCCAACTCCTGTGTGGGTCTGTGGCATCTGCTTGCTGCAGTGTTTGGGTTCCCGCTCCAAAGGTAGCTGGGGCGTAGGGTGCAGGAGCTGGGCTCACTACCTGGAAGCAGCGAATGAGCTCCAGCAGCCCATTAGGAGCATCTGGGTTGGGACATTCACCATGTGGCTTTCTAAAGGCAAAGCTGTCTTCACCATCCTCTGCCACCTCCTCCTCCTCTCCTCCCCAGGGCTGCCGGGGAAGTGTGGCAGGGCTGGGGGGGGGCTCTGGCTCAGAGAGCTCCGAGTCCTTCTCCACATCCACACAAACCCCCTTTCCACATGTCAGGTCCTCCTCGCTGGCGGATCGGCTGGGAACCGCCTCCTCCTGCTCCTCCTCCTCCTTCTCCTCCTCCTCGCTGCTTAGGGAGGAAGCACCAAAGTGCCAGCTGGCAGAAGGCTGTGAGGCGGGTGGCACTGGAGTCTCACTAAAAACTACCGACTGCCTTGAGCCCTCCCACGCAAAGCCAGTGTTAAAACTGCTCCACTCTGCCACTGCAGCCACATCCTCTTGGGAGAGAAAGTCACTCATTTTCTAAAAAGAAATGGATACACAAAAAGGGCCAGAGAGAGAGAGAGAGAAAGAGAGCAGGGAGTTAAGGAGAGCAGGAGGTCAGAAGGCATCAAGGCAAAACATCAGGTTCTTATCATGTATCACATCTCCGGTAACACATGCAACAGTGGGGCTGATCACTGGAAAACCTCTGTGATGTAGCCAATGCATTTACTGACACAGCCTTCCTGGTACATTAACAATCCACTCTCCTAAATTCTAAGGAAGTAATGTGAAAACTCTCTGCACCTAGAGGAAGAGCCACCACTGAGTGCTTCTTGCTCGGTTTGGAATAATTTCAGTGTATCAATCAGTGTATCAAGAGTGGACTTGTGCACATCCAAAACTTCCATGGGCAACAAAACCCACCAAAACCATCCCGATTCTGCTTTTAACTCCTTGAAACTGTTGCCCCATTTTCTAACAAGATTTCCTGGGCAACCAAAAACCTGTAATTTGTGCTTAAAATGTGAGGCCTGAAGCCTGTGAGTTATTTGGTATGGTTTATTTATTATACCCCAGAGGCTTTCACTTTGACTGACCCCCTCTCACGGCACAGCTCAATGGTAGAGTAAGAGCAGGAGCCGCTTTATGTAGGAACAAATAGATGCTTTTTCCTAGTATAATTTCAAGAAATTACTCTTCCCCCATTTTTCATGGTATTTTTCAGTTCTCTGTTCTTTCTGTTGCAGACACATTAGCTGTAAGATTTCTATTTACTAGAATTTCCAGCCTCTTGTGCTTAAGTTGTTGGGATATTGCTTAGCAAAATGCATTTAATAGGAATGGAGGGAGAGCAATCAGCACTGAGATGGGCAGGTCAGACTGTGCTCACAGGAAAAGGCTATTTCTGAACCAAACCCACTTCCACATGTTTCTCCAAACATGGAGAAACTTGGAGACCTCAAGGCAGCTTGCAGCTTCCTCTGGAGGGCAGCTCCCATCTCTGCTCTGGGACAGGGACAGCAGCCAGGGCACGGCTGGAGCTGGGCCAGGGCAGCTCAGGCTGGAGATCAGGGCAAGGTTCTTCCCCCAGAGGGTGCTGGCACTGCCCAGGCTCCCCAGGGAATGGGCAGGGCTGGGGGCTGGACTGGATGATCCCTGCAGTCCCTTCCCATTCAGGATATTCTATGTTATCATATCCATATCCCACCCTCATTTCCTAACTCAAGACTCTACATTGCAATATTCCACAAAACAGAACATGAATGGGGTTGTCAGCTGTGTACAGCCATGTCTTGTTGGTTTAAAACTTGAATTTATATACTGCCAATATGCTGACCTTCCCTTAATTATAGATGCTAAACTTGCAAATTATTCATGGGACCTTGAGAAGACACAGCTCATCTTTTGGGGTTTAATGGAACATGTCTTAGGAGTGAGACTTCCTTATGTAAGAGCTGGAGCACTTCTCAGCCAACAGAAGAATCACAGATAAAACAAAGAAGATTAAGCAGCTACACAAACACTGATGTATTTAAAAGGCAAAAATCTGTATACAGTCAAAACAACCTCCCAGTTCCATTTCACAGACAGATAAAATAATTTGCATTTGGAAGCATCTTGTATGACAGATGCAAAAAGGAAGGGAGAGCTGGAATGGAGCCTGTGCCAAGTATTCTCATCACCAGCAGAGCCAAGTGCAGCAGCAAACATGCAAGCTGGAAAGACAGAATGAAATCCTGATAAGATCAACTGACAAGAAACACTTTTTGCCTTGCCTTCCCACTCCACTCATTATTATTAAGAAGATAAACTAATGGGAAGGTATTTGTTTCTAAATAAAGTTATCTATGTAAAATTCCTCCATAGGAATTTCAGCATCTGTTACAAATTCTGATCTTATCAAGATTTGTTTTAAATTGCAAATGTCAAAGCAAACCTATGTTTAGAGCTCAGATTTGCAGAGTTCCAAGCTCACCTTGAGACCCAGGAAACCTGAGATGTGCCTGGACTGCCAACTACTCATTTCCAGGGACATAGCCCCAAAACAGTGAGGCCTAAATCAAGCACAAAGCAGTCAAACACAGAGTAAATTAAATACAGAACAGGATGCAATGCCCCAGAAGAAACAAACTGACCCAGACATGAATGCAACTAAAGCACCACCCTTGAAATACAAATCTTTGTGCCTCAGAAGATACAGCTGAAGCATTGCAATGAAGTGACACACAAATAATTCAGACTGGGGATAAATTAATAACAGGCTTAACTTCATGTTTGACACCAGTGGCCAAAAGGATTTATTTTTCTCAAAAAGTGGTTTTGTATAAATTGGTTTGCCGGCATTTTTTCAATGCTGTTTTGGATCATGATCTATTTGTATGACTCAGTTACCCTGTGTTGTTTGAGTGGATTTTTTTTTTCATGCTGCTGCCTCTCTCTGTTGAATATTCCATTATTCCAATCCCAAATCAGACTACTATCCTGCAGAAAACTTAAGGAGAGCTAAAATTATGTCAACTGCCAGTTACTATTAAATAAAAATTGCTAAAACCATGAAGTTATAGTGCACAGTAACTACCTACAACCACCACATGAAATGCTGGGAATCCCAGCTGGTTAATACTTCCCAGTCCTGTTCTTTTCCAGCATGGCAATGGAATTGTTGACGCTGTTATTAGGTTATCCCCAAACAAGGATCCACAGAAGCTCACAGGCTTGGAGTGACTGTCTAGGGATGCACAAGGAGATGATGTTGTTTTGCAGCAAACCACACTCACCAGAGAGCGCTCCCAGATCAACTGATGCTCAATCTCACAGCTGGCAAAGCACTTGGGTAAAAAGTATTATAAAGCAGAAAACAAGAGATCCTTATTTTACAGTACCCACCACTGCCTTACCAAACTGCTTTGCCTTAAGGTAAAAGTTAAAAATGTTCAGAAGCTGTTAAAACACCCTGGCATTGAAAAGGATGGACATTACCTATGGATTTGTGGTTTTCAGTGGATTTTCTCACTGTCATTGATCTGATCACAATGTCCTGACCAGCCTACTCAGACGATAGACAGACAAAAGAGATTTTGACCGAAAGTAAAAGTAATGCTAGAAAACACACAGTGTGCCCAAACCTTCAAAAGATTAAATTCTGTCATGAACAAGAATCCAATATATTACACAACAATCACCTGCAATCGTTGCATTGATGTCTTGGTAATGTGAAACAACCTCAAGATCAAGACTTAAATTATCAAAATGAGATTGTTGGGCAATATGATTCCTCTGCCCACCCCCACTGGTCTCCTTCCCATCTCTTTTGTGGGCAGGTACTCTCACATGAAGGGGTCTTTAGTCCAAAATCCCTCTGCAGAGAACAAAGTAGTGGCATTGCAAGAGCTGCCTTAGTGCAGCAGCAGCAGGTGAAAAGAGGGGATAAATTCAGTGTATATAAATGCCATCAATTTTGTGCTGCTCATTCCACTTCCCTCATTCATAAATGAAGTGTCTTAGGTCACAAGATGTAGCTGGGGGCGTGTATTCTATTTCCAGTATTTCATGATTCTAAGATAACCTTCCCAGGAGCTGGTGGTACAGCCAAGCCTCATTCCTCCAAACACAAACTACTTCCCTTGGTGCTGAGGAAATCCACCTCTACTGATTATTCAGGATAGGAGGGAGATATGGAATACCTACTCTTTAGGGTCATCACTAGTTACTGGACAAACCACAAGAGAGGGGAACCAGTCTTGGCTGAACACTGCCCTGACTGAGCTGCCCATGGAGAGTCCTCAGCTCACCTTCCATCACTCCCCGAGGGAGGCAGAAGGTGGGAGGACATGCAGCCAACACCCTCATTTATCTGCTCCCTTTTAGCAGTTGAAAAAGAAAAAGGGATGTTGTTTTACAGCAATGAAGACTTCAAGCATCATCACACACAGAGCCCCACACCCAGCACAGCCTCGGAACTGAATCCAAGTTCCAAGCTATTGGCTCTGGCACATCTGCTGCTTCAGAATACTGGTTTCCACTTTTTCCTAAAGCAAGAAAGTACAAGAAACTCCTGTGTGTTTTAGGTGGTGTCCAAAAGAGCTGGAATCCGGGTAAGGAGATTCAGGAAGTGAGTGTGGAGCCAACCGTCAATATTGCAATGGAAATCACTGAACCCTCTACAGCTCCCAACAGGATCCTACACATAAGCATCAAAGAGCTGAGTGACCACATCACAAAACAATAGGCAAAACTGCTGGCAGACTTATCCTTCCTATGTCACCAGTGTGCCAGTCACCAGAATGCCATTTTCTGCAGCAGGTCACATTGAAAAACCAGGATTTCTCATGCCAACCTGGATGAGCTTACCTGCTGCAGACATTTCCAGCTTCCCTGCAAGAGGGATAACTCAGCTCTCCATTGCTCATGGCCTGGCACTGCACCAGCCAGGCTGAACAGGGTGTGTGAATCCCTGTGTCAATGGGTGCCAGTGTCAGGGCAGGCAGCCAGGAGTTCCTAGCAAGTTTGTTCCTGAGGAAAATAGGAATAAAGTTCATGTATTGGTTCCTTTATAGATGCCCTGAGATCTCAGCCTTTAAACAGCACTAGAGCCAATCAGCTCTCCCTGTGCACAGGAATGACAGCAGGACCCATAAAATCCTCCTCTCAGTGCTGCATCCTGTGCTGACATCATGGGAAAAGGGGGAAACCAGAGCACCAAGGTGTAAAAGATATGGAATGTGCACAAACAGGATACAGAATGTGCAGGAATTAGAACTTACGTGGATGGCCATGGACTGTCACTCCCTTTGCATCACAAGCAAACAGGGAAAAAAGCAGAGGAGTGACTGGGAAAGGGGCTGTAGCCCAGTGGACACATCCCTGGGGTGTTGGACAGATGAGGTTTCTGTTCCTGCTAAGTTACAGGCTTCCTCTGTTAGGAGGGATCATATCTACCTGGATGAATATGGATAACTGGCCTCTAAACTGCCAGAGATACAGAAAGCATTTGTTCAATTTCTTTATACTCTGCAGTGATAATTGGTCTATAAATCCCAAAAATGTTCCTGAGCATTTTCAGAGTGTAAAGTCTCCAAGGTTTTTTGGTGATGACAACCAGCCTTATCTCAAGATTAAAAAAGAGAGAAAGAGACCACTTGAATTAAAGAGTTAAAGAACTGAGTAGAGGTGACAGAGTCCATCTCTCATCCCACTGAGAGAAGACACCCTGAGCACTCTGGCCTAAGGTTGCTCTGGACAAAAAGTTTTAGAATTCAGGTCCTTTTGAAAGTGAGTGACAGAGCTATAGAAACCATGGCTTTGCCAAAGCCACCACTGTGGTTTCCAAGTTCTTGTCACTGGATCAGAAACACAGTAAACTCAGCAGGGCTCACTGCAGCATCCCAAACAGTGATCCCAAGCAATGGCTTTGGGAATGAAGCACCTGTGTTCAAACTCCAGGAAATATGGACAGAAAATGGACAGAGAGATCCAAACAACTCCTGTTTCTTCACTCTTCATGCCAGGTTGGGGAGAACAAACAATCCCTGTTCTTCATCACAACTGTTACCATTTTGGGAAGGAGATGCAGGCAGGGAATGCCAACCACAAGTATCCCCTGACTTCTTCCACCCTGCATTTTCTGCACAGCACATGGCAACCCAGCATCCTCCCCCACTTCTGCTCTCCAGGGCCCACATCCATCTTCCTAAACTCCACACAAGATCTGCTGGAGTCCAAGTGCATTCCAAGGGCTGCTCCAAGGATTCAGGGACACAGACTGCCAGCACCCTCCTTCACACCAGACTATGCCTGGACAACAACCCTCAGACTTCTACACTTCCTAGTACCAAAGGAGGATGACTGTGTATTAAAGGCAGTGTTTTAAAAAGGGAAGAATATTTTCCAATGAAAAATCAGCATCCTCACAAAACAAAGTCCTAAAGGCACAAACTGGTGAACTAATCAGACCAGGTTACAAGAGGAATTGGAAAGATTCCTGTGGGATTAAAACAAAGGGTTTCACTAGCAACCTAAGTTTCTGAGACAGCATTTAGAACCTCAACCTGTTCCCTTGAGAGCAAGAGGTGGCTCAAGTGGCCCACGATAGCCCATGGACCCTCAGACCAGACAGTACATGCCATGTTTGCCTTATTCCTTCAAGTTTATCTGCTAGCTTCCTAACTAATACTGTTCACACAGATACAGATCTAGAAAGGGTTATAAATACAGGTATTTATATATATTCACACATTGTAGTCCATGTAATAAAGGCCTGGTCCTTTCTCTTCCATGCTGCTGGAGCAGCTGCCACCACTGGTGACATTGGGGGGATGTTCTCAGTGACTGTGTCCAGCCCAGTCCTCCAGTGGACACAGGAGAACACGGATTAGTGCTGAAAGGAGAAATGGGGGGCTCAGCGCAGCCCCATTGTTACTATTTACAGAAAAGAAACCTCTTAGACACAAAGTCCCACCTTCCCTCCAGTTCACAAACCAGCTCTGCTCAGTCCAGCTGGGCTGGAGCCTGCACAGCTCAGCCAGGATAACTTGGATAAAAGGGAGCATCATCCAGACACTTACATTGTAGGCAATAAACAACAACTGGCATGCAACAGTTTGGTTAAAGAAGCCAAAAACCATTGAGGGCCTTAACATTAGAAGTGTGTCCTGATGTGGCCAAGCCAACATGCCAACAGAGGGAATGCTCAAACAACAGGTAACTTCATCTCTGTGACCTAAGCAAACATACGTCAGTTAGTTCCACACAAGTTAAATAAAACACATCCCAAGTGCATGAAGACCTTCAGATTAAGAAAAAATTATTAATCTATGTTTACACTAAATATCTCCTTGCAATGAGTTTTCTCCTGTAACACTATGTATTTTCTTGGATGTAAGAATAGGGGTGGAGAGGGAAGCTGGGATACTTTGTCACAGGCTTCCCCCACTAGAAAATGAAAAGCAGACCCTGCCCCTAAGTTATTACCAACAGCAGCAGTGAGAACCAGCACTTTTTATTTAAATGCCAATCTGAGTTTCCTAGAAATTTTAGTGTTTATGGATTAGATTCCAGTGTTCTTCCTAGAGAGTCAACCTCTTGTTGCCCACAGAGGCTGTGGATTCCCACGCCTGGAATTGTACAAGGCCAGGTTGAATGCAACTTGGAACAACCTGGTCCAGGGGAAGGTTCCCTGACCATAGCAGAGCGGAATGAGTTGACCTTTATGGGCCCTTCCAACACCAAACCATTCCAGGATTCTGTGATTCAGCATATTCCTGTAAAGCACATTTTAGACCAGTGTCAAATGTTCTTCAGCTTGTGAATATCTTACATTTAAAACAACAAGCTTAAAAGCAATTCTCCAGCAATTCCTGTGGGAAGTCTTCAGGGGCTTAGGAAACCAGACTCTCCTCTCAGGATTTCCTCCCCTCCATTTGCCCTCCCACAGCAGCTGGGAACACAATTCAAAGAATTTACTTTTGCACCATAGGGAGCTTCAGAATGGACCTGGCAATCCACGACCACTCCTGCCAGGTGCCATCGCAGCCACACAAGGACATACAGCAGGATTAACACGACAGTCACGGGGTGTCCCTCCCAGGGACAGCGATCTACGGAGATCAAAGACCAGGACAAAGAAGATGCAGCAGAGACTACAGCCCAGAAATTCAGGAGCTTTGGTCTTGAGGTTTCAACATGACCCTGTCGCCACTCAGAGAAAGAGCAGCCACCAAACAGTCAGTGCTATGACCAGGAGAAAGGACATCATAAAGGGAATACGTGGAGAAGGAAAAACGCTAGAGTACAGCTGACACTTTTTGAGTGATTTCTGCTCTTCAGGGATTGCAATAGAAACCTTTGGAAGAGTTGCTTCACTTGCTGGCCGGGGAAAGGCTGTCTCAGTAGGTATCTCCTGCTCTTTTAGTTTGTCTTCATCCTGTACTAACAGAGGCCGTTCCCGTGTCTGCTTTCATGGTAGAAGATCAAGAAAGACAGAGAGAGATGAACAAAAATGACAGATGGAAAGTGCCCAAAATGACACTTGGAGATGTGCAAAGCATGAGGGCAGCTCTTCTCAACATAAAATAAACTGCCCTGGGGAGCAGAGCCGCTGGGGCATGGGTCACACCAGCCCTGGAGCTACAGAATTATGCTACAGCTATGTTCTCTCTGCAGAGCTCATCAACATCTGCATCAGGATCATGGGTGTTTGGTGCCTGCCCTCCCAGAAAAGTGGATGCCCAAAATCTTCCAGAGTGTTTTGGAATTGGAATGGTGAGAAAAACATTTGAAGCATTTGAAACAGGAATGGTGCAGTACAAAATGTGGTCTCTGACAGCTTCCTAATCTACAGTGCCCTTAAAACCCAGCATTTGGAAAATCCAATGGAACAGCCAGACTGCAGAGCAGATACAAAATGCTTTTCCAAAGTTCTGACCAGAGTATCAAAATTTCAACTGGTTTGAAAATTCTATTGAACAAGTGAAAAACTGTAAATCTTAGAAATCCCACGCATGGAACGGGCAGGGTGGCAGTAGAAGCAGTGCAAACTCCTGGAATTTTGCTCTGTGTTTTAGCATTTTTGTTTCTGGAGTCTAAAGAATGATAAAAACCCAGAATGAGTAAATCAGCACACAGGACCATGCAAGGGCTTGAGCACTTCTGCTGAAGAAAGGAAAGATTGTGGGAATGTTGCTGTTCAGTAACTCTACATCCCTTTAGTTTGCCAGCCCTGGTCAAACCCAAGTGTACTTAGGAGAGGAAAAACTTGGCTCTAAGCTCCCTCAGCTGAGCCAACCTCCGCTGGTCAGTGCGGTATTTTGGGACTGGTTCTTTGCACACCCCTAAGTGGTGAGAATTCGGGAGAAAGTAGCTGGGAGACTGGGCAGCAAAAGAAAATATAAAATGCAAGAGTAACATGATCATTAAAACAACAACAACAACAAAAAACCAAAAAACAAAAAAAAAAAAAAAAAAAAAAAAAAAAAAAAAAAAAAAAAAAAAAAAAAAAAAAAAAAAATTTATTNAAAGGAAAGAAAGACAACATAAAAAAAAACAGGGAACAGTTAAATTTTCAGAATTGTTTTTGTCCCCGAATACACGGTTATATTGGTCATGCAGCTTTTTCGAACCAGCCATGCACCAAAATAAGCAAAAATTGAAAGCTGCAAAAGCTGCAGCAGTGCAAAAGTCCTCTGGGTGTGGGTTACGAAACTACTTCATATAGCCAAAAAAAAAAATGTTATCTAGCAGCTGCTGTTGAGTTTTTGCTCGGTGCCATTGCAATAGCAAGTCTGGTTCAGAAGCACAGATCAGAGCAGCAGCTTTAGCTCAAGCCCACCAACCTGTCTCTCAGAAGATGGGACAGTGACTTTCTTGACCTGGACACACAAAGCGTGTTAAGGTTCAGTTGTCTCATAACAAAACATACAGGAATAGCAGACAAGTGGCCCTTGGCAAAAAACCCTTCAGCCACTAAGGCAGGGTGAAAGTATCATCATGAACAGGAGCAATGGCTTTGCACCATGATTTACAATCCTTAATTACCATCTGATTTATGATCCTTCAACACATGCAGGTGAGGGAAAATTTTCTCCCCGGTCAGTGCCTGGGGAAGATGCATTTCCGGAAGTTCATAGCAGGACATAGCAACCTCAGAGTGAGATCATTTCAAAAAGGACCAGATTAAGAAAGAATTCCCAGAAATGCCAATCTAGGGCTGACACCAATTCTGCAGTGCTGCAGACCCACTGCCGTCTTAGGTGGGACAAGCCCACACCATCCAGTTATGGTGACCAGCAGCCTTCCAAGGTCTCAGTGTGGTCACCTTGCAAGAAATTCTTCATAAAAAGCAAGAATAACATTCTTGAACTGCAGCTGTGGAGCTTGAGAGCCTCTGCTCTGTCCCACCCACTAGGCACTGTAAGCAGAGCTCTGCTGCCCACACTCCTCAGGAATCTATGCTGAGGCTCAGCCACAGAGGGTAAAGTCTATCCATGTGTTAAACAGGGTAATCCTAATGACAGGCTGCCCACAAAGGCAGTGGCTGCCCCTGGATCCCTGGAAGTATTCAAGGTCAGGCTGGATGGGGCTTGGAGGAACCCAGGACAAGCAGAAGGTGCCCCTGCCCAAGGCAGGCGTGGGACTGGAGGGACTTTAACTGCCCTTCCAATCGAAACCATTCTGAGATTCTGTAGCAACCAGCCCTGAGTAAGTTCATTTTGGGGATCTCATTTTTCTAGTAGGCAAAAAAAGCCCTTTAGCTGTCCTGGCTTTACTCCAAGCTTTGAGGAGCCTGTAGTAAATTTGGTGTTAAACCCCTTGTACATGTTACAATTATCCTCCATCCACTGAAAGATTATTTCCTGATTAATAAGTATCTGCCTTGTTTGAACATGAAATACTAGTTCATCTACATGGCTGTGGGAAGGAAGGGGAAAAACTGGGCTTTCAACCAAGAGAGTCTTCAATTGCCACCACTAGCACTCAGGATGCAATTTTTCTGTTGCAATAAAAATTGCATTTACCACTTAAAAGACTGATTACCATAGGCATTAATTACAGTTTTACTCACAGACTCCAAATCTGAGCCAGTTACCACCAGTATGACAGAGAGGTGTCTGTTAGCCAAGAAGAAACCAGCTGGTGACTGGTTTTTCCTTGAAAAATTACCTTTTTAAGGAAATTAGCAGAGAAACTGTGAGTGTATGTGGTTACCAACACACAGTTCCTGGAAGGAGGGAGATTCTCATCATGTTTGAACAGCCCTGCTGTGGCCACCCAAGGAATCTTCTCAAAGCCTCCACAGCAGATCAGCACCTGGAGTTCCTAATGCAAGTCTAAACCCAATGACATACCAGATTAACTGGAGAATAAAGTGATTTTGGAAAAATCATCCCATCTCAGTTCTTCTCTACTGGGTCATCTGCAATGTTATCTCTGAAGTAATAATTTAGGTCTTTGGATATGGGTTTGTCAGGGTTTTTTCCACATTTTGGGGAGATCCAGGAATGACCCAGTCCCCAAACCAGCCACGGAAGTGCTCTCTAGCATCTGACACTGACAGCAACACTAGAATAAGTAGCATCAATACCAGTTAAGGAATTCTTACATCCTTCTCTACCAAAAAAATCACATTTTTATGATACTATGACTAAAGCTTCGATTCTCTCAGAGAACATTCTACATATCACAAGTCAATACTAACTATTAAAATTGAAAATAAGCAGAAGCTAAGGGGAGCTGAATCCCCCACTGCAATGCTGCCCTTGGAACAGCCCGTGCCGAGGTACTCACTCCATCCGCTCCCGTGGGAATCTGCCCGTTGACGTTGAGGCTTCGGAAAGGGGAGTGGGTGGACAAACGTTTGTCCCACTCACTCGGCCGAGGCTCGGGGACGGACTCCATGAAGTTCTTCTTCAGCTCACTGATGTTGGCATGGTGCTTCTTTATTTCTTCCTGGGTCTTATCTAGATCCTATCAGCAAAAGGACAGGGTAAGTGAAGGGACACAGAGAGACCTGGGACTGCCTAAGCTGTGCTTAGCAAAGCTGCACTTAGCAGAGCTACACTGGGCTCACACTGCAAACACACAGGGAGCGCTCCTCTCTCCTCCTCTTGGATTAACTGGAATAAACTGCAACCCCAGAACTGGTCTCCTCCAGCAGCGGGACATGCCATTGGTTCATCTCACGCTACAGCAAACCAGGTGACAGCTGAGCTGGAATATAATGGATTTTCCCCAAATAGGATTTTTTAAAGTTGCCAGACTCTGTTTCTTTGGGTTATTTAATGTAACATCTTTACATTTTGCGGGTTTGCTTTCTTCACCCTCTGCTAGCCTGAGTATTTCCAGGTATTAATACAACTGATGATAAAGAAAATGTTTTCTCAATTTTATTTACTTGCTTCATACCTGTTTTTCCTTTTTCCTAGCAGAAATTATCTTTGTTTCCAGAATATCCCCATTACCATTTTTTCCCTTCCCTCTCATCCCTCCAGGAGCTATCATAAGCAGTTTTAGACTTCAGAAACAAAGATGAGATGATTTTTTTTGGAAAAAAATCAAACTGAAAATTTATTTTATGCTGGATCAATCAATCCTGCTAAAATTTTTCATCTGGAAAAAGTCAGATTTTTACTGTGTGATGCCAGTTTAAAGCATAAACACACATACTTCAAGGCAAGTTAACTTGTTAAAAATAGTTCTTCCCTGCAAGCAAACCAGAGGCTGTAGAAAAGAAAGTTTTTGCAGCAGGCAAACAACTTTTCAGGATGGGGCCAAAAAGCAGCAAGAAAGGGGGAAATCAAGGTCAGTAAAAGCACCACCAGGAAATTTCACTCTTTTTGTGTTTTTAGGTGTTACTGAGCCCATCAATTTTAGAAGATGGGACAGCAAATGCATCCCTAAAGGAGTGCCTTCCCAAAAATCTCCATTCCTGCAGCTCACCAAGGACACACCACCCTCCCTCTACAGGACTAACCCCCAAAAGCCTCTTTAAAAATATTTACTTTTTCTGGCACAGTTCTGGGAGGAAAATAACAAATTTTCGCTTCTATCCTAGATGAAAGTATAAGGCAAATGCCTGTTAGGTAGGAAAAAAAAGTAGAAAGGAGTCTGCTGTGGACTCTGGGGTAAATCCCTGCCTGGTCCAAGAACCCTACAGCTGCTCCTGGCTCAGAGAAGAGAGAAGGACCACCATGGCTTTCCAGCACTGCACAGGAGCAGGGCTTGGGAGGGCTGGCAGAGGAGCCAAAGCCACAAGGAGCTACGTGGAGCTGGGTCTGGGAAGCACCTTGAGGAACCAGCTTGCTCAGTGTCACCCTTTCCCTCCTGTTTCACCCTTTCTGCAGGAAGCCACTGCACGTGGAGTGTTAAAAGGCTTTCAGTAAAATTACCAGGCAGCTTCAGGAGGGTGAGGTCTGCCAGGAAAATATCGGATCTGCCAAATGCATGGATTAAAAAAATAAAGGGAATAAAGGGGGTGAGCTGCTTGGCTAGCCCTATGGCAGGGGAGGAGCACCTGCATGGAGCACCTGCAACAGAGCTGTGGGAAGGGGAGTGCAGACGGAAAGGGTTTGGAGTCAAGTATTGCACTGGTGCAAAAAAAGAGGTTAGAAGCAATGACCAAGCTGTGTTTGGGGTTGGGGAATTTGAGCTGTTTGAATTGGGTGAAAAAGCAACAGGCGTGGTCTTCAGTACGCTCTGGCAGCAGCCGAACTCTGCCTATCACGTGCAGACCCCTCACTTGTCACTCAAAACTTGATGTTGTAGCAGTCAAAAAAAGCCAAAAAACCATAACAAAAAAATAACAAACCCCAAGAAACCCACACAGAAGCTCAAAACTTTGAACATTCTGATGAGAAGGCAGTTAGTACACTCCACTTTCAAGAGATATCACCAGGGAAACCCTATGAGTTGCTGGTGCTGCAAGTAGAAACACGTAACACAGGACAAGAGTATCAGAAGCCACAAAACATCTCCCATAACAGAGTGTATTAAAGAAAATAAAATATATGATTGGCATGGTCTGTTCTGAGACTGAGCTTAGGTGAAAACAAGTGGAAAGGGCTCCCAAATCCAAAGAGAGGAGCTGTAATGTGGAAGGATGAGCCGGGATCACTGAGCCTCTCTATCAGATCCAGAGGGACCTGGCACTGAGGCAGGATGGGCTCCAGGGGTGGTGAGGTGCTGCAAGGCCAAAAAGGGCTGGGAAGAGGATGGAAAAGCTGTAAACACCACTGCAGCATCCAAAAAGATCCCTCCTGCCTGAAGCAACATGGACATTATGGTGGCCCGGACACCACAGAGGTGACAATTTCACAGAATCCTGGAATGGTTTGAGTTGGAAGGGAACTTAAAGCCCACCCCATTCTCCCCCTGCCCTGGGCAGGGACACCTTCCACTATCCCCGGTGGCTCCAAACTCCGTCCAATCTGGCCTTGGGACACTTCCAGGGATCCAGCGGCAGCCACAGCTGCTCTGGGCAATCTGCCCCAACTTCACCCGCAGCTTATCCTGAATTTTGTATTTTCACAGACTGGCTTTTTCACCAGGAAAATAATTTGTTTCAAGCAGTGAAAAACTGGTCAGTGAGCCCAGCACTACAATCCATGACCCTCTGAGCAGCCAGCAGGTCCCAGAGCAGATCTGAGCACTGCCAATCATGTATTTTGGGGAGGTATGAGAGAATGAAAGTCAGAAGAGGAAGAAGGAAGAAGGCCTGCACATCATCATGTTTACTGTCACCATGCAGAAGCATAATTAGAAAATCAAATAAAATCAAAAGGTCTTTCATGCAAGAGCATGCAAAAACAAAGGCAGCAGCAGAAGAGGAAGAAGTTCAGCGCAGATGCAGGTTTAGCAAATGCAACTCAAAAAAAGCTTCAAGTTCATACAAACCTCCAACATTAAATTGCTATGCCTGATATAAATGTTTTCACCATCTAGCCTCTTTGATCTCTTCTGTGAAAATGAAAGAAAAGGGGGAAACAAAACAAAACAAAACAAAAAGCACAAAAAATTAAAACGTTGGTCTTGTGGGATCGATAAATCGGCAAATTAAAAAGTTAACTCAGCGTTGGGAGTGCAGCGCTGTGGCAGCATGGGGTGGGAATTCCCACTGGAAATGGGGGTCTGGCTCATGGAGAATGGGAGATGCAATGAGTCCTTTAAAGAGACAGCTCCCAGGGGGCCTTGGCTCTGGCCACAAAGAGACAATTCCTGGTTTTCTGTGGAAGCCTTGAACAGTCACCACACCACATTCCTGAGAGATGCAGGCCCACCTCTGAGTTTGAGGCTGCACTGCCTTGGGGGAATTTTACGAGGTCCAAATGTGCACAGCAACTGCACCTTAACCACTTTCCCGTCTTGGATATTTCCCTATTACTTAATCAATACCAAGGAAGCTTCTCCTGATTTTTGTTTTGCATTTCCTGCAATGCAGGCTACATTTAGTTTCTAACTAAGATTGTTACAGAGAAGAAATTTCATAAATGAAACCACATGTGTTTCTTTTGAACATTCAACATGCATAATTTCAGCAATGAGGTTGTCTGTGGGACAAAAAGCTACTAATTTTCCAATCAAGTATTTGATAGTTTAAAGAAAACCAACACCCCAACCCAAAGTCCATGAAGAAATTGGAGCACTGTCTTTTTAAACAGGTTACAGATGCATGAATGATATGGCAAATTTGGCCAGTGAAACGGTAAAATGGCTAACCTTCCTCATTCTTATCAGCTCTTCCTCTTTTTCTGCAGGCTGCTGCTGTTGCGCAGTGATAAAAAAAAAAAAAAAAAAAGAGTTGTTGGTTCATTTAACTACGTTGAACCTTGGGGAAAAAAAAAAGTGAGCAACCTAAACTGAATTATTAGCACAAACCTGGGGCTGGGCACCATTCGTGATGGGGACTGTGACCTCAATGTGTGTTTTCCTCACCTACATTTAAGAAATAAATTGGTAAAAACATTTCTTGTTAGTAGATTTGTTTCAAGAAACCACATAGTTTCCAAACACAGCTGCATAGAGTTGGTTTTGAAGTGCTGGGGGAACATGCAAAAACCAACATGCAGCTCTGGGCAGGGGTTAATGACACAGCAGCTCCCCAGCACTTTGTTAGTCAACAGCATGTTAAATAATTCCTCCAGCTTGAGAATTATTTGTATTTGAAACCAGTGCTCTCCAGTGCTTCTGAAGAAGGGCTTCCCACTTGCATTAGGCTAGTCAGGCAATGTTTCCAAATGGCATTTGCAGCTGGATCTCTCAGTGAAAATCCAAACAAAGCAACATGCTCAAATTAACACAGACCTTCGCAAAACTAGAAATTATTGGTTGTATCGCAGGTGTTATGTTGGAGGAGGTAGTAAGAAGAGGCATAGCTACAAAACCAAGCCTAACATCACAAATTAGGTTCTCTCGTGTCTATAAGTAGAGAGCCAAGATTGTCTTAACACTCTAAGGGAAGTATTTTAGGGAAACTAGATTACCAAGTACTCTGAATGCAAAAGCATCAGTGGGCGTTAAAAGAAGTGATGCAGCTCCATTGGAGAAACAGTAAATTTAGTACATTCAAATCCACATTTTCCTCTCACATCTATGTTTAAAGGGGAAAAAAATCCAATGTTTAAGCATTTAGGTAGAAGCCTGTAATAAGTAAGATGTGATAAGTAAAATTTCCTCGTTCTCAGTGTAACATGAGGGAGGGGGAGCAGCTGGACAGTAACAGCAGGGCAGCATCTCTGTGGTCTGACTCCCACCCCACCGTGCCAACCTGAAGTTCCCTTCAGCAGTTTCATTTAAAAATTACTGTTCACGCAGGCCATGGAATTTTTTGAAGCAACTGCCCTTTCTTCACCTCCATCTCCAAACCTTAATTAATAGGAATCTTCCCTGGAGATGCTCACAGAAGACCCAATGTTTAGAATTATATGGCTCCAGCAATGCTGAGAACAGCTAAATTTTGGAGTAATGTGAAAACTGTGTCTCAAGGCAAACACTTCTGCTGCACCACTGCAAGGTTTCAATAATTCAGTAATATCTGCTGAATATTAAGGACACTGTAATATCAGCAATAATTTTGCACATTATTTCAACTTATTAGAACAGCGCACACATATCAACCCCAGCAAAGAACTCAGACATTTGCAGAAAGATCAAATAATGGTTAAAAGTACTGAATTTAAACAATAAACTCCCCAAAGTCTCACCAGTGCCATTTTCAACTTAAGTTTTAGTCCAGTTTGCAGCACTGTATTACCAGCTCTCCCAGCAAAAGCCTATCAAGGTGAAAAACATTCTGGCACTGGGCTGCAGAACAGATCCATTATCACTGATTTCACTGGAATTCCCTTCTGCTGTCATACCAGGAATCAGGGGGCACAGCCTGGCCATGGCTGAGCTCTGAACTCTAGTTCCATGATCACATGCAGCTCTTGCCAGTGCTTTTAACCATCTATCAGCAGTCTGCACTTGCTTTGACTACAACCAGCAACACCCAACTGCCCTGGAGCTCCTTCTTCCACCCAGTGTCACAGCTGGGATTTCCCTGGCACACAGACCCCTGTTTGGGATAAACCCCTCATCTCCCAGGACAGAGCTGCTGCTTTGGGGTGACTTTCTTGAGTGATGCTCCAGCCCAGCTCTTCCCAAGAGACTTCGCTCTGACCCACCTTTGAGGCATCCACTGGCTCCTGGGGTTTCTCCAGTGGAAATTCTTCACGTCTCACATCAGATTTTGCTGTTTCCTTCCCTACTTTAGATGTGGCCACGTCCTTCACGGTGGACTTAGCTGGGGCTGGCTCTGCAGGGTGGCTTTGAGCAATGGCCGGGGCTGAGGTAGGCCGGGGACTCCGCTCTGGGGTTATCACAGCCACTGCTGAGGATGGGGGACAGACAGGGACAAGGTTCAGAGCAGGTAACTTCTCAAAGGACTGCACAAAGTCTTTCCAAATTACAGTGCTGTCATTTAAAAAGACGGAGAAGGAGGAGGAGGAGGATGAAAAAAAAGGGAAAAGAAATAAAGATGTTGAGCAAAGCAGCTTGTGCATTTAGTACAGGAGAGTTGAGATTATTTTCCTTATGGTTTAAAATAAAATCAAATAAAACCCCATACCAGATGGTTTACAGAAAGCAAGCTTGTACTCTGCAGAGAAGCCACACCAGAAAGGCAAATCTATTTTTGACATTGTGCCATGAATTTCTGGGTCCTTCACACACAACTGACACGGACTCCATTCCAATGCAAAAGACACTAGAAAAGACACAGCATGAGGAGTTCTGTACTCATGGGCATCTCCTCACACAGAAACAGATGGCTTCTGGAAGAAAAAACATAGGCTTTCACCCCCCCACCAAAAAAATAATCAACAAGCATCGCTCTAGCAAAATTCTCAGCAACTTCCCGGTGGGTTTCAAGGCAGGCTTGTGTCCGAGCTGGATATCTCAAGGCAGCACAGTGGGAAGATATCCAGCACCTCCAGGCCAGTGACAGTGCAGAAATGAACAGCATGCTGCCAAAAATCATCTTTTCAGAGGATGACAGTTGTAAATACAAACACTCCACACAAAATCAACTGCCTACTCCTTTCCTTCAATTCCTGATTTGCCAGCTAGTTGCCCAACCCCAAGGAAATAGTCAAGCCAAAGCTGTGTGACAAAGCAAGCCCAAAGTGATTTCCTGTGTGAACCTAGGTATATAATAAGCTATTTGGTTCTCCTGATGTTGGTTTTTAGGGATGTTTCACCAAAAAGATACCCTGTCACACAAAAAAATATCTTTGATGTGGTCTCACATTCCCAAAATCACAATTTGCAGCATACTGTGAATCATATTCCAGCCAACATGACATCACTCATGTCCAGCCAGTCACTCCCAGAAATATTGCTTTTAGAATAAAAATTGTAATTTCAAGCAACTCCTTAGTAAGAATTCCTGTTGTACTGAAAAGGTAACAACATCTCATCTGTGTCTTAATAAAACATAGAGAGAATAAGGTGTCTATGTGGCCAAAATGTACAAGGTGGAGGCAAAAAAAGATTTTTTTTTTAAATTTCTGAATTTCCAGAGATTGGAATGACATTTTCAAGACAAACTCCTGGACACCACATCCTCTTGTAAACAACCTTAAAACCCACCCCACCACTGCCAGCTCCACTCTCTCCCTGCTCCTTGGCACAGCAGTTCATTTCTGTGACCCAGACAGTTCATTTCTGTGTTATCCTCTTCAAAGGACAATCGGTGCTGTGTCCCAGTGTATTCATGTCACGGAAGCAGTGACAGCTGCTGGGAAGGTTGTACAGAGGTGAGATGGCAGGGATGGCCGGGATGAGGAGGATGCTGGGAGTGCAAAGCTGTCATTGCTGTGGTACCTGACTCCTTCGGCAACGGCTCTAGTTCTCTCACCATCATCATTTTCTCTTCCTCCTCCTCCTCTTCAATTGGGCTTATCTCAATACTGCCAAGATCACGTTTGGCTAAAAAAGTTATGGATGTGTTAAAATGCCACCTTAAAGAGGAAGCAGCAAAGGAAATATTGCCACCAGTAAATCCGCAGGGCCATCTCTCTTGCTGCTCTCCCAGAGTATCAAGACATGCAGGAAAAATGGTAACAGACACCAAGCTTCTCCTGTGCCATCCAACAATGAGTTCTGGGCTACCAGAACTATATTTTAGTTCCATTTTCGTGATTAACTGCCTTTGACTATTTTAACACATGATTTAAACACAGTAAAAAGCACTGAGATATAAAACATAGGTTGGAACTGGATGATTTTTAAGGTGCCTTGCAAGCCAAACCTCTCCAGAATTCTACGACTGATCATCATCACCATGGCCATCACCTCACCAACAGCCCCTACTGGGAGCAGAAAAGCCAGGATGAGGGAAAGTGCAGGAAGTGGATGAGAAGGGGCAGCTACAGCAGGAGAGCCTTGGATGTGCTCAGGTCTGACACCAGCTGGTGTCTGATCTGCTGCCACACATCCCATGGAATACAGAATCACGGAATCTGCTGAGGTGGAAAACACCCACAGGGATCATTGAGTCCGATTCCTGGTCCTGCACAGAACATCTCAACAACCCCATCCGGTGCCTGAAAGCATTGCCCAAATGTTCCTGGAGCTCTGGCAGCCTTGGGGCCATGACTGTTTCTCCAGTGGTTTTCATAGCAATCAAGGAAACATGTGATGTTCCCAGTTACTTCCCTCTATGGCTTCAAACTCCTCTTCCTGCAACAAATAATCAACTCTACTTTTAATTATGATTAATATGGATCTGTCTGCAGCAACAATGTTGCTCTGACATTCTTCCCCAACTAGACAAGTAGCAGCTCCCTAGTGAAGAAATAAAGTGGAATATAGGTGACCTCCAGCAGTCCCAGATCTCATAACCTGATTTACAGGCACTGTATGCTCCTGCAGCTCAGGGGAACAAACCTCACAAGAAGGGAAGTATGGGAGGAGTTTTAAGAGGCACTGCACACTCATTTCCACACACAGCCAGGGCATAGCACCCTCTCACTGCACCCAGTGAACACCTGAAAAGCAGCACACGGCAAAGCCAGGAGTGATTTTAGTGCCAACAAACACCACCACAAACAGTGTAACCTCTGTCCTACAGCACTGCATCACTTTACCCCAGCAGCATCAGCACAGAAGCCACTGCCACCAAACACCACTGCAGCTGTACCTGACCACGGCTGCACCAGCTCCACTGACTTTGGCTTGACAACAGGAACCTTAACGACCTCTACCTTCTCCTCCTCCTCTTCCTCCTCTGCAATGGGTTTCATTTCAAAAGTTTCAAGAGTGTGTTTGGCTAGAAAGAGGTTTGCAGGTGTTAATGGGGGTTGAGGACCCACACAAACACACGATGGTCACCACAGCAAGGAGTGAAGAGATCCTTCTCAGCAGACGGGAGCAGCAAGGAGGTTTGCAGGCAGCTCAATAGTAATTTTCCACCATGGAACTGTGTGTCAATCCTTTTAGTGCTGTCAGACCCAACAGTGTATTGGATGAGAGGAGGAAAGAACACAAAAATAAGCTCTATGGACTCCTTGCCCAGGAAAGGAGACGTGGGACACATGAACAGTTCTTGAGCATGGAACTAGGAAGGGCTCTGCCTGCAAAGTCTGGAGTGAAGCAGGTGCTGGCTGGCAAAATCCAGGAAAAACACATCCAGACAAAAAAAGCTATCCAAAATCTAGCAGTTTTAATTAAAAGCACTCGAGTGATCAACTTCAAAACTACCCTGGTGTCTGAAATTCCCCACCTTCTGCTTTTACAGCACTGGGTTTTCCCCACCAGGAGATGCTGGTGGGGAAAGAGATTAGTGAGGATTCAAGGAATGCCCATGGAGAGGAATTTTGCCACACTTCATGAAAACTTGATCTAGATACTAGAAAAGCAGTCATGCAGTTCAAAAAATTCTGGGTGATAGGAGGATACCCAAAGCATTTGCATATGAATTATCTCCAGCCCTAACACTACAGGTGGTCACTATCCAAGACATGAACAATGCAAATATTTGCAACACTGCTGCTGTGATACACTTATGAGTATTCAAATATGCTGTCGTACCTAGACACCTCTTAAGGACATTGATATTTATTAACAGTACCTATTCTAAGAGAAAGATAAACTCCACAGAGGAAAATGGGTAGCATTTCTCAAACACCAAAAACACCCAACCCAAAATGGCAAGGAGGTTCTGGGATGAAGAATTTCAGAAGCTTCATGACAAGTTTCAAGATCAAAACTTGAAAACCTAAAGTTTTCAAATCCATATATACAAAACTACCCACATTTAACAAGACAGTTCTCAAGCGCCAGCACATCCTAACCTTTTCCCCACCTCCCCACAAGAACTGCAGTCTAATGAGGTGCAAGGTGGAAATTTAAGGGGTCTTCCAGAGCTGGGCTGTGTCTCTTCTCATTGGGAAACTCTTTCTTTCTTGCAAAGAAATGAAGAGAGAAAGCCACCAGATTTGGTGAAAATTGGAAATTGTCAGGAACGAGCATGTAGAGGACAGGAAAGGCACTGCAGAGAGTTTCAGCCACCACCACAGCTATACCTGGCTTCTCTCGGATCTGATCCACAGGTTTTGGTTCAGGAACCTCAATCAACACCACCTCCTTCTGCTTTTCTTCCTCTATGGTTCTGAACTCAACCTTTTGAGTCGCACGTTTAGCTGAAGAAACGGGGCACATGTTAACGACCGCCCGCACGGCAAAGGCGCAGATGTAAGGGGGCAGGAGTGTCACATTCCCAGGCTGTTCTTCTCCCAGACCTGACATCCAGGTGTAGCACTGCAGCTGCAATTTCTCTACTCAGCTGGAGTCATAATGGCATGGTCAACAGGCAACCAGCAGCACTGGCTCCCTCGCTGCTGTGCACCATGCCGGAGGAATCTGGCATGCGCAGACTGCAGGGAAGCTGGAATGTGGCTTTGCTGCCTTATGGAGCTTGAACCATCCCTTCCCTCCAGCTCCACAACATAAAACCCAGGCTCAGAATGCCATTGAGCCCAGAAGCAGGGACAGCCTGGCTGCTGCTGGCCACAGGGTGCTGAGCAGCCCTGGTCCCCCCAGGCTACAAAACCCAGGGATCAAAGCAACACGGTCCCTGCTCCATCAGGCAGGTGTCCGTGGTGCACAGGGATGCTCCTCTTTCCCTGGATCTTAATACCCTGTAATAAAGATCATGTGGACCAAACTTAGGCACCCCCTTTTCCATGCCTCACCTCTTCTGCTGCAATCAATTTCTTTTAAAAATCTCAGGGATGAGCCCATCTGACTGACACACCTCAACTCCAACCTGAGCATCACTTTAAGAGACACTGAAGAAGTTTCTATCATGGCAAAAAATCTCCCCCTCACGTAAAACTACAGAATTTAAGAAGTCATATTAAACAAAACAAACAGAATGGCTTAACTCCTGATTTTCTAAAGGAAAATGCTTTGAGATCAAATGAAGAAATACCTTTACAAGCAGAACTTAGCCATAAGCCTTCAGCACCTACCTAAATTCTTTTCATCAGTCAGTTCTGCTGGGACCACCCTTGGTTTGCATTTCTGTATTGGGTCTGGCTGAGATGCAGTTCATTTACCCATAACAGCCCTCACAGCGCTGTGATGTTGAGATAAGGATAAAAACTGGGAGAGGTAATGGGCAAAAGTACTGAGCAATGTTAGAGAGCAGAATGATCATGAGGAATTCTTGTTGTAATTGTGGTGAAAGGAAAAGGGGTGGATTAGGTGCAAATTGTCCACTTTTGTTCTGTATTGGGGGAATTTTTTGTTTGGTTGTGTGGTTTTGTTGATGTGAATGAAGGTTGTGTGATGAATCAGAATTTTCTGAGTTGGAAGGGACCCATCAAGGATCATTGAGTCCAACTCAGAATCAGAGAATCACAGAATACCCTGAGCTGGAAGGGTTCCATAAGGATCAGAGTCTAACTTTCACCACTAAGTGAATGGCCAATATGGGGAACAAACCCATTCCTGTGGTGTTATCAGCACCCTGCTCTAACCAACTGAGCACCAATTCAGTCTCACTACAGGCACATAATTCCTAAACACGTAAGGGGCAGGAACAAGGTCTTGTACTACAGTGACAACTTAAGCCTGCATTTTTGTACAGCAGGGAATCCAGGTGTTCCTAAAGGAGTACTTCAGCATCCTGGGGTAAGGGAGAAAGAAGATGCAGCAAGGACTGACTCACCTCCATCGAGGCTTCTGGACGCCCTCTTGCTGGCTGTGCGCTCGAACTGGGGCGCGGGTCGGTCGATCAGCGCGCTCGCCTGCCGCGTCTGTGCCTGCGTCCGGCCACTGTAGCGGAATTTGGAGCCCAGTGCCAGGAACCTGCTCTTCGGGATGGCCTCAGTGGAAGTCAGCCTGAAAGACACACACATTTAAATATCACAACTCCAAAGCCAGGAAGGGGCATGTGAAGAAGAATTGAAATAGAAATTAAAGGAGTCTCTTGCATCCACTTGGCCAAGGAAATGCACATACTAATGGTGTTGCACAGCTACGTGACCCAAAGATCTCTGTCTTATGGGTCTTACAAAGCAGAACTCACTTGAAAATTTTCTGCAAAATAAACACCTACTGTCCCTGAAACCATTTCTCTCCCATTTTTCCGAAAAGCTAAGGAACAATGTTCATTTTCAATAGTTAAATTCAAGCGCTAAGTTCCTCAGGGTGAGGCTACTGTTTAGAAAACCCACCTGAAGAAGGTGTGATGTTCAACACATACTTTCCAGAGCTTCTTTGCTGCCCGGTAACTTGGTAGCTTGAACCCAATTGTACTTTCATACTGTTCTTGCTGTGGAAAGCACAAGTTATTTAGGTATAGCAGGAAATAAATGTGGTAGGAGCCCAGTCCCCAGCCCACCACCCTGGTCCGCTGTGGCACAAACTGCTGAACTTGGCCCAAAATGTGCAGCAGGACCTCAGGTCAGAGGAAAGAGAGGGTTTGGCCACTAGCCCAGGCATCCCTCAGGATGCACAGGGATTTGCAGAGCAACGTGCTGTGGGTTTATCCCCCCGTCATACTGCCCAGCTGTGGGCTGAGGTCTAATACTGACCTCCCTACAAGGCTGGGTCATGGCAGTCAAAGCAGGAGAAGGAGGAAGAAGAGGAAAGAGGTGAATCCGTACTGTAGCCTCTCTCCCTAATGTAACCAGGCTGCTCCAGGGATTTTCATGAGAGGCAGCACCAATGCATCCATTCCCTGCTTCCTGCACTTAGATGAAAAGCTAATTCTAATTTTTAATTATTTTCTTTGAATGCAAGCAAGACAAAGAGCATTGTCTTGCTCCGTTTCCAAAAAATGAGTTAGTTCTGCCCCAATTTCATCTGTCAACCTCCCATGCCTTTCCCCGGATGCTGGGAATACCCAGTGATGCCAGGAGGTGGTGCTGGATGACACGTTGTTACACTGTCACCAGCTGGCTTGGAGCTTCACGGGGGATCAGACACTCCGATGTCAAACCATCCTGCAGAGAAGAGCCTGACCCCACCCCGCTCCGTTCCAAGGACACACACACCGTGAGGATCCCAAGGAAACAGAGGATGAGAGGGGCCCACAGGAGCCAGTCGTACCTCCCCTGGCCGAATCTTTATGAAGAAGCTGCTGCGTTTGTAGGAAATCTTCAGGACTTTGGGCCATGGGAAGCGGTTGATTCTCAGTTTATCTTTGTAAACAAGAAGGCCACTGGAACAGACTCCCAGAGTGATATCCACTCCTTCCAAGTCCTGGGAATGCAGATGAGGATTTGAGCAGTGTCAGGTTTATGAGCTTCATGTCAACAGCTGCCTTCCAAATTATCCCTCTGGTCTTCCCATAAATTCATCTCCCCACCACCCGGATTCCAACTCTCAGATCCATGGCCACCCTTCCTTTTCTTTCACACTTTTCCTGACAACCTCCTCCCTCCTCCTGATCTCTCCTGTTCTGCTGGTTGCCCAAAAGGCTCATCAAGAGCCCATCCTGCATTTCCTGGAGCACGGAGGCTCATGTGGCAGGGAATATATATTGTATTCTAAGCTACTCAGAACAAAGACCTGTCTATATGAGGAGCTTTGGAAAGTTTCCTGTGACATATAAATGATAAGCAACCACAAACAATCACTTCTCTTGCAGGAATGCCTGAGGCATTCCTGTTATATGTCAGTATTTCCATACTTCTTCTCTTTCCAAAGGAGCTTCCCAAAACAGGTAAACTTGCTCCTGCAAGGGAATGATAATCAAATTACAAAATCCATCAGTAGATGCACACACGCTGGCTCACCTTGGCTTGGTGAAGGTCAACTCCATACATAGACAGCTTTTTTGCATTCTCAAGAAATTCCAGGTCTGCTTGGGCTGGAGTCATGGATCTGCAGAAAAAGAAAGGGATCAGTATTCTCAAAACTGTTGCTTTTAAGAGGAGACAGATCAGACTTCATGAAATCCATTTTCCATTTTGAATAGATTTTCTTTTGCTTTCAACATAAAAAAATCTGTGCCCAGATAATGAATTATGAAATCACTCTTACTGCCCAAATTTGTGCTTTGAGACATCCCAATAACATGGCTGCACTTTATTCCTGTGAAGCTGTAAAGGCACTAGAGAAGGAAGTGAGGAAGAGCAGTGAGGGGACAAAACTTGATTCAGCAGAAGAAATGCAACTGAGCAAAAGGTGACCGGTCCTATTCCCCGCAGACGTCCCCAAACCCAGCTATTGTTCTCCAACCAAACACACGGACAGCTGAAACCACTCAGCAGAGATTCCAACCGGGGAACCAGATGAATGAGGGGTTTTCTGGGAACAGATGGTGCCCTGTCTGCAGGAGGGGCACAATTTAACAAAGACATCCTGATAATGGAGGCCATTATCAACGTTATTGAAGTGTCCCTGTTAATACATTTCTGGTGTATGAGGTACATTAACAGCTCTGCTGGGAGAGGATTCAGCTGCATACATTTCATTTTCTACCCTCCTTTGATGTCTTCCTTACTGAGTGCTCACATACATCTTGTGTGTGATGTAAATAGAGGTTTGAGCGTGGGAGACAGGGCAAAGTCCAGGGTAAGGACAATCCTGTAGGAAAGCCCCAGGAGCAGTCACCATCCTGATATGTGCCTTGTGCTTTGCAAATACAGTAGCAAGAGCCAGAAGACGGTTTAGCAGAGATTTCCCTGGAAATGTCCAAAGAACACATGGATGTTACACTTGGGGACATAGTTTAGTGGTGGGCTTGGCAGTGCTGGGTAATGGCTGGACTCAATGGTCTTCAAGGCCTTTTACAACCTAAACAATTCCATGATTCTGTGATTCCCACTGAAAACCCTCTGAAGTTTAATGTTCACAAAATATAGACCAGAAATTAAATGGGGACGTGTTGTTTTCTCCAGCACATGCAGACAGATTAAATATAACTACATCTTATACATTAAAGTCTCCTGGTGAGGGCATGAATAATTCAGCACTGTGATCCACCACTTCTAGTATAGCAAATGGCCTTTGACTCCAAGTCATGAAGCTTGTCAGAGGCCCAGTACTTATTTTCCTTAATTTCCTCTCCTCTCAGTGTAAATGGAGGGGAATCAATTTAAAATATTGATTTGCAGGCTTGAGTGAGGTGTTGAGTGGTCACAGCCACAGCCCACATCCACCCTTCCCAATGTGCTCCAGTTTTTTGCTCCCATCTGCCTGTCAGACAAGAAAGACAAGAAAGTCTTGTCTTTGCTCCATCTTTTCCTTTCTAGGGAGATATGTCCAAAATAGGATGAGGACAAGGTTTACCCTTGAATCTGATACCAGAGAGAGTCCCAGGAGTTGTTCAACCCTACCTTAACCAGATGCACCTGAACCTGCCGAGGTCATGGCTGCACTAGGAAACACTTACTGCAGGTTTGGAACTCCTGGCTCACCTGGAATCCTTCCACATTAGGAAATGAATGTTACTCACTAAATGGGAGTAGAAGAATGCCCAAACAGGCTGTAGGCTACAGTGTGTAAACAGAGAAACTAGATCAAACTCCAATCCAAAATTATAAAAATCCCAAAGAAATGTATTTTAAAAAGGTAAAAGGCAAGGTTAAAACAAGTAAATTTTGCATTTGCACATGAACTAAACCCCACTTTCATGGCTAGTCTGTGGGGGAAAAAAAGCACTTGTTACTAAATAATTGCAAGACTTCCTATCTGCTTTCTGAAAATGTAATTTCTTCTTCATGCAGGAAAAAAGAGCTCCTGCTTCTTGAAAGATTTTGTCTAAAGTATTAAATTTTTTGTTAAAAGCTAATGTTCACAGAGTCATCATAAAATCACAGAATGATCTGGATTGGAAGAGCCCTCAAAGATCATCTTGTTCCACCCACTGCCATTGGCAAGGACACCATCCACTATCCCAGGCTGCTCCAAGCCCCATCCAACATGGCCAAGAACACTTCCAGGGATGGGACATCCAGAGGTTTTCTGTATCTCACAGGGGTGGGGAAAACACCAGAAAATCCCTTTATTTCCCTTATTTCGTGTTGGTGTGCACAAACAAGTCCTCCAGCCACGCTGTGCCTTACCTATATGTTTTATGAAGCTCCACAACCTTTTCTTCAAGCTCTTTTGTCTGGTTTGGGGCCAGTTTGAATTCACTGATGTAATCTGGGCCATGGAGATCAGGATCATAGTCTCCCAATTCTGACTGGACCGTGTAGGAACCCAGCAGAGCCAAGGTGGCAAAGGAGCAGGGCAGCCGCCCTGTAAGGATGTCCTGTCTAAGCTGCAGACACAGGTAATACCTGAGGGCAGAAAGGAAAATACTATTCACAGAGAACAGAGAGAAATTTATAAACTTGAGGATCAGCCTCTTTTTTAATGCCACTGATGAACATATGACAATGCTTGTTTCCAATTTTAACTTATTCCCAAGGTAAACAGCATTGAGGACTGGGGCCTTCAAGGTCACCCCCACTCTGCTAAGGGTGTAAAGGACATTTTGACCAGAAAATCTTGGCTTTAGGTAGGAATTTACTTTTCTGTATGAACACGCACATGGCAGAGTTATAAATGACACTGCTTTACACATGGACTCCAGTGGAGTGTGGGAGCATCCTCACATCCACTAAAAGTAAACCAAACCCCCTCCAAATGGTGAAGGCATCTGATCTCCTTCCTGAAGGAGGAAAAATCACCCAAATATGAAACATTTCTATTCCATATCCAGGAGAACACAGCAGTAGGATTCCTGGATAACTCACCTGGTGATGTCCTCTGTTAGCTGGGCAGGATCTGGCGGATAAAACTTGACATTGAAGGTAAAATCCCATGGGCCCCCTGCAATGACAAGGGAGAGCTTGAGAAAAATAAACACACTGGGACAGCTTTGTGATGATCAGTTGATATAAAAGAGCTGGGAATGGCCAATCTGATCTTCAGAATTTAGCAGATGTAACACTGATTTGATACTGCTTGCTCTCACAGTTGGCTGCAGCTTAACACCTGTGTAAGCGTAAGATGTAATTTCATTTACAGCAGGTAAAAAAAGCAGGAGAAAAAAAAGCAAGGCAGGGAAAATCACCTGGATTAAGCACAACTTGTGGCAAAAATTAAATTAATTGCTAAAAAGCCCAATGACTGACATATTTTTTCATTGACTGAAAAGGGATTCATGACAATAGATCAGGCATAGACTATAAATTAATGAATTGGTTGTTTGACCAATTGAATGAATTGGTTTACTGCTTAACCCAAATTTCAAAGTTCAAGGAAGGCTGTGCTAAGTCACTCCTCAGCCTAATGCACTGGGATCAGGTGCTCACACACAGCTTAAACTTAGCCCAACACCAGCATCAACCTCTGGATGAAGACAGAAAGCACCAAGATAGGAAGAGCTTTTCAAGTCCAGACCTAATTACTTAAATACACCTTGTTGCAAACCTTGTATAGCACCATTGCAGGCATTAACTGAGTCAGAGTTCACATAAACACACAAAGAATTGGCATGATATGTGGTATGGACAGCCCAGATGACACAGCTGAAGAGGTAACTCTCTCTTTTCCTTGAAAATAATCCCACTTCCTAGTAGAAGATAGTCCTGAGTGATTTCCATAGTTACATCTCCCCCTGCTGTGCCCTTTAACACTAGTTCAAAATAAGATTTATTTCAGAAAGAGAAGATCTACCCCTGCACTTAACTCGCTCGGAGGTTTATCCCTATCTCACACAGGGAACGGGGAATGGAGCATTCCTGGATTTACTGCTTATGCAATGCCATAACTGGGATTAAACACAAAGCACATTGTTTTCATCACACACAGTTCAAAACAAGTGATTCCAAGGTGACAATGAAGGGAGCAGAGGTTACCCAAACCACCACACACAGGTGTCCACACATTCATATGTACATGCAAAATACCTTCACTTCAAGTAAAATCAAGTAATTTGCCATTTAACCATCCCCAGGGGACCAGATCTCACAGCAGGCTGCTAATTTATTACATTCACTGGATGAATTTTATGTATGGAGCAGCTCCTGCCCTTCACGTGCACCCTGCTACTGATTCCAAGAGAAGATGGTAAGACCAAGAGCTTCCCCTTCCCCACAGCCTTGCACTGCACCCCTAATCTGCATTTTAATGACATACTTTGTTCTCGGCCTCCCACCAAAAGGATCCAAAAAACAGTATTTGCCTTCCAAAAACTTCTGAAGCAGTCAGACTTGCTCCCAAGAGAAAACAAAAGCCTCTAAAACATACTTAATTTTGACACTGCCCTCATCTTGAACTAATTCAGAGCTAGCAGACCTTAAAACACAACTTGGGAGAGCATCTGGTATTTGAGCTGGTATTTCTCAAGTCATTTATCATTCCATTGATATTTAGGCCTCAAAACAGCCTCACAGTCCATAAAACCTTGTTCCACCATAAAATTCTGCTTGGGGTCCCCCAATCTCCTTTGGGATTTCAGTGGTTCCCACTGACACCCATTTTCCTATCCTCCAGCAAGGAGCACACCCCCATTTCAGCACTGCATTGACCGTGTGGCTTTGCTTCAGGCAAAACACACCTCAAGCTGTTTTGCCAAGAAAATGACATTTTTTCCTAAATCTAGATTAAGAAGATCTTAAGAAGGCCAGAAAGAATGCACAGACTGCTTGAACTTGTACTGATCCCTGCCAGCCACCCTCACTTGACCTCTCTCCATCCCTGGGCCCCCTGGATGGCTCAGCAAAGCCACATTGGGAGAAACCACACACCCCCCACAAGATAAATTAAATCTACTTACCATGAACCTGCTTTTTTATTTCTTTGGCAGGATCCAGCCAAGTCTGTAAGAGAATAAAAACATTCACAGTTTACCAGACAGTCCAGAAACACCACAGAAAGCTGAAAATTGCTAAAAATACAGAAAAGAAAATTATAAAAAAAAAAAAAGGACAATATTTGACACAAAGGCAGCCATGGAAATTGAAGAGATCGTGCATTCTTCATTACTTTCACTCCAGGCTGTGGTCTCCATGGGTGTACTTCCAACCATTCACCTACCAGGCACTCATAAGGGAGGCAGGAGTAACAAGAGAAGGAAAAAAAAAAAAGGCAGATTATTTAGGGCTGCAAGAACAGAGTAACAGTTATGGCCACAGTCACATCCAGTTACCAGGGGTACTTGTACAACACCTATTTTATTCTCCACAACCCTTAAAAATAGGAAAATAGGACAGATACATTAACTTTAAGCACCCTGCCTCCTTACTTACCCTATTCAGATCAAAGATCACCAAGGCTTTCTATTATTAGCTATAGTTTTTCAATGACCTAATTGCTGAAATACAAGTAAAAACACCCAATTCCTGAGTAAGGCTGGAATTTTTTACAGGAGTGTGACATAAACTTCATGTCTTTTAACTATGACTCAAGTTTCTAGTATTATCTCTGCTACAAATTTAGAAATATATTTTTTCCCCCTCCTCCGTAATTTGGGGTTTTGTGGGATGGTGGTGCAATTTAAACCTCAAAACACAATTCCAGCTTTTTCCATGGTCTGAGCCTTTCCCTTTGCAGGAGTCAGGGCCTGTCCTGCTGCAGGCACTGGCAGTGGGCTAGCAACCCTCCTGGAGAGGTTACATTTAACCACCTCTTCATTTTCACCAGCTCTAAATAGGATTTGGACGTCCAGGTCTCCCGAGGTGAAGGAATTAACTCATTGAATCCCCCAAGCTAATCTCTCCTGACCAGAAGGACACATAACTTCATGGCACAGAGACAGCAATACTCACATTTAATCTCCTCTTTTTATATGCCTACGCTAACATATAAAAGTGGGGATACAAAATCCATTTGAAAAACCCATTTGCTGTCTTTTTAGAGCCACAACTTGGAGCACAGCATCTCCATGGCTGAGCTGGTGTCACAACTACTCGTTACTGGGGTGAGCCCAGGGTGCAGTCATGCATCCCACCCTGCCTGATCCAGCAGACAATGATGGGAACAGCAATTAACAGCACTTTTAACCCACTGGGTCATGAATCAGTGGGAAACAAGCCTCCCTTTCAGGGCAAGGAGCTCCTTGCTGCTCCACGGTGCCCAGCTGCTCCAGCCACTGTCACAACCTCCTAATCCCACTGTCGCCGTCTGCTATGCCCATGTGGGTAATTACTGGTCCTCAGAAAGTTTATTCCCTAGATATCAAGGTGGAAAATGTCACATACAACCCTTCCCTATCCAGGAATATACACGTGTATCTTCACCTGCTCTACACAGCTGCAAGTGAGGTGCAGGAGTGTCACCATGATATTTTATGAAAAATCCTTTGCTAGGATTTTTCTCCTAGCTGAGAAGCATCAGAAAAGAAATGTAAACAATTAACTATCTGATGGCTGTGAAATGTGGTCTGGACATTGTTTACCAACAGTACATCTTAGATTGGTCCATGTGGATTGTTTTCACTTGATGACCGATCACAGCCACCTGTGTCGAGGCTGTGAGCAGTCACAAGCTCTTTGTTATGCATTCCATTCTTGTTCTTTCTAGCCTTCTGATGAATCCTTTTTCTCTATTCTTTTAGTATAGTTTTAATGTATCATTTTAATATAATATGTATCATAATATAATAAACCAGCCTTCTGAAACATGGAGTCAAGATTCTCATCCTTCCACTCATCCCGGGAGCACCCCACAAAGCATTCACCACACAGGAGCTCATCCCTGGATCCTAGTAACACCATGCCACCTGTGAATCAGTAACCATGGGGAGGTCTTGCTGAAGTTACAGCAGGAGAGCTTCAGATTTCAAAGTACAATGAAACATAACCAGAAAGATTAAAAAAAAAAAATAATGGTGTTTTCACCCATCAGAGCAAACCAAACCAGCTTGCTCCACACTGGAGCTGAACAACCTACAGACAGTGGCCTCATCTGCCCCAGCTGCCAGCTCTGGGACACAGATCTGAAAAACAATCTCTTTTCAGTCCCTACATTTAAACAGCTGCACAACCTCTCAGCCCTTGTTGGTTTGGGGGAGAGGGTACATGCTTCTGCTTCCAGAAGAATCAATGCCAAAAGCCTGGGCACAAGAAGAGCAAGTCCGAGGGTCTGGGAAACCATAGAATCATTTAGGAAAGGTCCTCTAAGATCATCAAGTCCAATCATTACTCCAGCACTGCCAAGGTTAGCACTAGGCAGTGTCTGCAATGCCACATCTATAAGCTTTTTGATCACTTCCAGGGACATTCCACCACTTCCTAGGGCGGCCTGAGCCAAGGGCTTGACAACCTCTTCCAGGAAGGAATTTTTCCTAATATCCAAATGCAGCAGTGAGCTGCCCACAGCACATGCAGAAGAAGCTGAGCTGCTCCAGCTACACTCTTTTTGCTCTTAATTGGATCTAAAAGTACATCTACCCCTCCCTCTGCAAGAACGAACTCTGATAAAAAAAAAATCCTCTGATATAAAAAATATCCAGGTTACATACATGGAAACACATTTCACATCCAAGAAAACTGGAAGACACCAGAGACTGTAAAACAAAGTAGGAGTTCTGCCTGTCTCAAACAGTGTTATTTTTGGTTGTTATCTTGCCTGTGTATAACACAATACAAAGTATTTAATGACAGACATCTGTCAGTCAGTAACCTGGCCACAGGGGATTGTTGAAGGTGAAGCAGAGGAAGAGTCAGAATACAGACCAACATAACTGGTCTTAAGGACACAGAATTGGGCCCTTCATTTCAATTATCTCACTTTTGGCTTTATGAAATAGACCCCTAAAGTAATTGTTGAGTTAAAGGGTAACCAAGGTCTCAATAGACTGCTTGAGTCAAATCAAACAAAGACCTTAAATTGAAACCATAAGTAGGAGCTTTGGTAGAAAGCCACATCTGTTCTTCTGCAGGGCAAATGCTCTGGATGGCTCCAACCAAACCTTCCCAATGCTGACACCAGTGCCAGAGCAGCCTGACTCCTTCAGCTTTGTAACTTAATGACATAATTTTGCAGTGAACTAATATAATGACTTTTCTCCAGGTGAAGACCCAAGTTCACTAGGATTCATTCTATGATTCACATAGCTTTTTGACAAAAATCCACACTCCTGTAGTCATTTATTCACTATTTCTTCCTGTGTCATGACCTGCAATCCATATGTAGGGAGGACACCAAAACAAGTTTGCAGAGAGCTTTTGCCCCACTTCCTGCCCTGGGGAGATGATGCAGAAAGAGCTGAATCCCCCTTGAGACCAACAGCTGCTTACCCTGGAGGTTGGTGTGTCCCATGTAGCCAAACCAAAGTAGTCTTCTTCCAGCAGATTGAGGTGGTCACAGACTTTTTTAAGTAGATCCTGTCCCTTAGTGTGTTTCTGCAAATAGACAAAGAAATCCTGTAGGACAGGGCTGGGTTTTGTCTTTGCTCACAGGAGAGGGGAAGAAGGGAATAGGATGAAACACACTGTGCACTATCAGTAAGGGGAAAAAAGGTCCTGAGTAGCTCCAAATCTTACCTCCTGACTGTTTCAGAGCAAGGACTCCTTACAGGAAAGGGCATAAAAATTCCAGAGGCAGCCAGACATAAAACTTCCACGGAGGCAACAAGAACCACAGTGGGTCTCTCTCTTCCCACCAGCTCCATGTCTGAAAATCCCCCAAAGCTGGACTTTCCAACACAGCTTAATAGACACCAAGGATCTGGACAGGTTTTCCCTCCCAAGGTACATCTACAGTGCTGGTATCTCCCAGATTCAGGTGTCGATCAAGAGATTAATCTGCTGCTACCAACCTATATTCATTTCAGGGGCAACTTGACTTTTCCCAGGTTCAGAAAAAACCAAAGCCCAAGATTTCCATGGCCTTTCCATCACCCTTCTCTGCTGCAGAAAACCAGCTTCTCCCATCTGCCTCATGTGCCCAAAGCTACTCAGCACACAGCTTCCTACCCCCAGAAATACACTTTGAGCATTCTTATTTCCACTTTTTCTCTTCACCAAATCCTGCAGACGTGAACTGGCCAAGGAACAGACACCCTTTTAGTCCAAAAGCATGAAGGAAAACATCCCTGAGGCATAAAACTATGGCAACCAGAAGCAGCTCATTCCATTGGCGGCTTTGCTAGAAGAAAGTGCAGTTCCAGTGACGCAAAATCAGCTTCACTAATGCCCGCAGCTCTTCTGTCAGCCATCTCTGCATGGCAACTGCTCCAAGACCCCTGCCTTGTTTTATTCCTTGGCTTTATTTCAGCCTTTCAGCTGTCAGGTCCTTTGTGCACACATTGTGACTCTATAGGTAACATAATGCATGCGTTAGCCTGGGCATTCCTCAAAGAATTGGCACTGATATAGAAACAAAAAAGCTTCCAGGGCTGTCAGTCGGAAAGGATGCCTGAAAACACTAATTCTCCTTGGATAAAAGCATTTGTGCTACTCTTTGCCTACACCTTTGCAATTCCTTCCCAATTAAATCTTAATAAACTCTCAAACTGCCAGAGCAGAATTACACTGGCACTAAAGCCAAGGGTGCTTCTCAAGTTAAGAGTCTCACTGACACAGTGGCCCCCCAGCCCTCTGCAGTGTCCATCACGGCACTCTGGACATACAGAGAGAAATTTTTCACGTCCTGCTCAAGTCAGGCTCTGCCTGACTATCCATGGCTCTCCCTCCAACAGTGCCCATGACAGTATCCAAAGGGAGCACTGCAGCAAACTAAGGCACAAAGCCACAGCAAGCTGTCACTGGGATTTGAGGAAGAGATTCCTTGGGGCTGCACACAGTCTCCCTGGCCAAGGGGAAGGTGATGGGGGCAGTGATGCTCTGAGCTGATCCCAGGCAGTACCAGCAGCGCCACCATTCCACAAACACTCAGCACTGACCTACTTGCCCAGGATCACCCAAGGTGATTGTTCCCACAAGGAGCCCTGTGCCCACATACCCTCTCTTGGCCCATTTACCAGCAGGACTGAAGGAAAACAAGCTGGTGGAAGTATGTTCCAATGGTAAGTACCAGATTATTACTATTCCAGACAAGTACTTTGATACTAAAATAGGGATCTCTGCTCGTTTTTTATTGCCCTGACAGCACCACCTGTGAGGGAATATACGAAATAAAGGAGAAAAAAAGCTCTCAAATGAAGAGGGTTGCAGTGCTCTAAATCAACATAATTTTGAATTGTTTACTGGAAATATATTCAACTGCAGGCTAAACACAGTGTGTTTTTCTTTACATCGAAGCACCAGGAGCTAAGAGAACCAGCAGCCTGAGAGGTAAAGGTAACTTGGGGAACTAAAAAAGCACAAATCAATTTTATACAACCCATTTTATTCAAAGCCAAAGAGGCAAAAGTTATTTAGACAATTGCAACCTACCCCAAAAACCTGAACTCTAGCCTGGAATACAAATAAGAGAGATCATGAACATCAAGTAATGTAAAGTTTGGGTTTGGTTTGTTTTTTTTTTATACCTTTCCTCCACCTTTATAAAGTAAGGCACCCTGTAAGAGCAGAACAATAAAATAAAGATTCCTAGTACCCAGAGGTTTTTACAACACACTAAATAAGTTGTTATAGCTTACAGCAGGCTTATTCTGCAGTAAAACCTGTCATGTAATTCCCTGGCAGCACATTAGGCCCCTATTAAATCGTGTTTGTGGTGATTTTTCAAGAGAAGCAGAAGGGAGAGAGAAGAGAGGAGAAGCAGAACCAAACCCCCAAAGTACTTACATCCAGAGAACACTCAAAAATGGTGTCATCCAGCAAGACAACTTTGCAGTACATCGTTCTGTGTCTTTTCACTGCTTTTTGGGCAGCTTTCAACTCCTTGTCTGCTTTAGTCTCCAGAGACTCTGGCTTCGGTTCTGGTTTGGCACCCTCTTCCTTTGCTTCCCCTTCTTCCCTGTCCTCGAGGTCTCTTCCCAATGGCTCCTGGTCGTCCCTCCTCTCCTCCTGAGCAGGCTGAAACCCCCAATTTAGAGGTGTCAAACAAACAAACAAACAAAGCATCACATGGAACAAACACTGCAGGGCTGGGATCTCACTCAGAATTCTTTATCCCACTTTAACCTGTAACCCAGGATCTGGAGCAGCAATTAGGGTGACCAAGGGAATGGCATTAATTTTATTCCAAGTACCTCTCAAGTTTTCATTTTGTAAATGATGTAATAAAAAAGAAGTAAGGTTGATTAGAGAAATCAGGGCAGATTACATCATGCATTCATGGCGTTAGTGACAGCACCTTCTGGACTGGGAAGGTTTTTTCCCCTCTCAGGCAGGACCCCCAGTGCTCCCACTGCCACTCTGGCAGAGCTGTTGTTCCAGTGCACTGGCCCTTGGCATGGCAAGGGGCAATTGTTTTAAAGTGACAGCGGCTAGGTGGGATATTGGGAAGAAATTCTTCCCATGAGGGTGGGGAGGCCCTGGCACAGGTTTCCCAGAGCAGCTGTGGCTGCCTCTGGATCCCTGGAAGGGTCCAAGGCCAGGCTGGACAGGGCTTGGAGCACCATGGGATGTTGGAAGGTGTCCCTGTCCCTGGCAGTGGGTGGGATGACATAGGCTTTAAGGTCCCTTTCAACTCAAACCATTGTGGGATTTTATGGTAGCAGTGGCACTAAAAGGAGGGTCAGGGCTGAGGCTTCATGGCCATTGGAGCTGACCGAGCAGCTCTCTGCCTCCAAAAAGGGAAGGCAGTCTGCACACCACCATCCCCTTTGCCTACGGAAGCACTTTGCAAGCCAGTTTAATCCACTCAAATAGCAGAAAGAGATGTAGTTTGGGGACAGGAGGAGGAAGGAAGCCGTATGGTTTTTTTTCCTCTGCCACTTCAGCAGGTTAAACGAGTTCACGGCAGGCTGTGACAATGCTGGAAGGGGCTGAATGCAGCAGGAGCAAAGAGCTGCAGCAGAGGAAGAGCAAAACCTTGTCTGTTCAGCCCATCACATCTTATGAAATCACACTCAGGCACAAGTGCACAGAGGTATTTAAAAACTAAATAATGTCAACAAGCTGCTGACTTCTGTTCCAGCAGAACTGGGACAATTGGGAGCAGGGAATCAAAGCTCCTAATGCCCGTCGGTCAGCATTTATCAAACTGCAGCACCTCGCAAATGCTTTCACAGCAGAAATATCTGCCGAGTGTCACAGTTCAGAAAAGCACTGACAGTGATCTAAAATAAGAACTAAAAAATACACAATTGCGTAGTCTAAAATGAACGACCCATGAAGAAAGGCTGGGGTGTAAATTCATATGGGCTCAGGACCAGCAAATCAGAGATAAATAGAGAAAGAAATCATGCATTAAAAAAACCAGAATGGTTTTGGTTGAAAGGGACCTTAAAGCCCATCTGACTTTCCACTAGACCATGTTGCTCCAAGATCCATGCAGCCTGGCCTTAAACACTTCCAAGAAGAAGCTCCTCTTGAAAATACAATTTCTGGGCTGAAATTGCCTGAAGATCTCCACCTCTTCCCCATACTTCTAACCCCAACCCTCAGAGGTATAAAACATGAGGAGAGATCATCCCACGGTCTTCACAGGCTCAGAAATTTGGGAAAAGAAAGGAAAAGCTGTTACCTACTACCCTCTCTACAACTTTGTAATTTTAAGGAGGTGGATTTACAATTATTGCCTAGTGGCAATGCTTGAATGTGTAAAGTATTGCTCCAAAACTGAGCATTTGTGGGTATCTGGAGCCACTGTGAACTTAAGGCAGTGGGTCAGAAATCTGGATTTCACCTAGTCTGGCTCCAGCAATACACACAGGTTGGTTGGGATATAAGAAATTCCCAACTGAGGAGAAGGAATACCCACCTTTTTCCACTTCAGGTTCAAGTAATAGTAGAGCTGCAACTACCCAAGAAGGAAGAGAGGGCACCCAGCACCCCCAAATCAATAACGAGTCACAGCTCAGTGAATGTTCCCTGGGGGTGTCTCTGCCTCAATTTCTACTTTAGATTTTTAAACATTAAATTTTGCAAGAAAAATGACCCTAGCTGGAAAGAGCAGACATCAGACATGTCTCAGGAGCTGGGTTCAGTGCTTGTGCCATGCAGAAAGGCCCGTCTACATGATGCATAAGCAGAAAATATTTATATTTGGCAGGCTCAGCACTAGCCCGAAACGAACAGATGACCGAGTCCTAAAATGCTGTGCTTGCGCTCCTTGAAGTTGAAGAAATCCATTCCCAAATCCAAATACTCTTGCAACGTCCACCTTGGGCCACTGACCTGCCTTGATCCTGCTCACACCAAGGATATCCTGATGATCAATCCTGGTTTTGGACTCAATGAATGTGAACCCTCTGTGCTCCGATGTGATACCCCAAGCCTCAGCAGAGCAATGATTCAGCACAGGGCATTTTAAATTATGCTGTGGAGTGTAACACTAATTCCTGAAACAGGTACTTTTCAGGTCAGATTCAGGGATGCCAGAGTGGGAAGTACACAATGAAACACAGAGAGCTAACAAGAGCCTTTTTGGCATCTCATGATCTTTTCTGGTCAAGCTCACCAGCCTGGGATATGAAGTTGTTGTAATTCTGGCTACAAAGACACATTTTTAAGCAGCAGGGAGCATGTTCCTCGGAATGGGGTGTTTTACCTGTGTTTCTGCACTGCTCAAGGAATGGAGATCCAGTGATGGGTCAGTTTTGAGCTCGGGCTCAGGAGCTGCAATCGGGGCTTTCACCAGGATATCGTCATCAGGGCTGGCTCCTAATTCTGCATCTTTCTGGTCACCTCCCGCCTCTTTAGGAGCATCAGTGTCTTTGTCCTCTTCGGATACCTGAGACTTCGGCCTCCTGAGGAAGGAGGAGAAGAGGCGGGAGAGACCTCGGCCCTCAGAGGTGCGACGTTCTTTCTTGCCCTGCTCCTCGTGCGTGGGGGTATCTCCGTTGGAGGCCTTCTGCTTCTGGGGCTGCCTTTCTGGTGCTGGCTGAGCCCCTTCCTCCAGGGAAGCCTCTTGCTTCTGTGTTTCAGTAACTCCTTCCTCCTCCTTGGCTTGCTGCTGCTCTGAGTTGTCAGCGTTGGCTGCTGGGCTCTTTTCTGTTGTCATGATGATGCTGTATGAGAGGAGCAAAAGGGCTCAATCAAGAGGTTTCCAATACCCATGTCTGACTGAGCTATTCAAACCAACCACGAGCACAGACACACCATATTCACCAGCCACACCACCCTCTAACAGAACCAGAGTGGAAGGGACCTACAAGGATCATCAAATCCAACTCTGAAGTGAATGGCCTGTAAGGGGATGAAACCCTGGCTGACTCCAGCCTAAGTCAGCAAAAGCAAAGTCATTCCTTTTGCTACAGTTCGCTTTGAAAATAATCTTTAAGGTCCCTTCCAACCTAAACCATTCTAAGAGTCTTTGATCTAAAACACAGCAAGCCACACTGCTGGGAACAGGACCCATCAGTGTTGAGCAGTCACATTGTTCTGTACCAGATGAATCCAGTGGAGCCCAGCAGACTTTGGGATTCACAGGGTATTTGCACTGCACACTGGAAAAATGTCAAATGAAAAGGTTTCCAAACATCTATAATGGAGAGCAGATTTCCTCAGAGCTTGTGCTATTAAGCTGATGCAATGTTTATTTCAACTTTAGCCTGGGCTGTTGACACAAAAAGATGGAAATCACATGAGAAGCATATCTATTTAAGGTATAAAGAGGACCCAAAATAATCATGCTTTAGAGGGGATAGAACTAATCTTTGCACACCGTATCACATGTATCTGCAGCAATAAATTGCCACTGCTTACACTGAGCACATAGCATATAATCCAATATGCCTCAATCCCCCAGCCCGAGCCTCAGTGTATAAACATTTGCTCAAAATACACACTTAAAATTAAGAAACATTTCAAGATGTCATCCTCCTACATATTATTGCATTCATCAACTTTAATATAACTCATCCTGACTGCTAAAAGAACCAGAGTGCTTGAAGGAGAAAAGCCCTCCCAGCTCTTCAAAGGACTTTCCCCTTGCGTTTAATGCAAACATTTCATAGTATTTCTAACGCCATGGTAAAATCAGCACAGCATCACAGACCTTCCCTGAATTTGTTTCTGCAGCAACACAAACTTCCTGAGGTTATAGGGTTTGGTTTGGTGTTTTTGTTGGGTTTTTTCACTTGGACTCAGCCCCAACAGTCTTGGGGACGAGCTGCAGGGCTAATTTTAGCATGGTCTCGAGAAGAAGACAGACTTACTCTCCACTCACCATCTACCCTCTGTGAGCTGCTCTGGGTATTTCCAAACCCAATGGAGTGGCAGAGGCCACTGAAACAGCAGCTTCCAACCTGCACTGAAGAAATAGGCACCCAAGCAGAGAACCTGCATCATGAGCAGCCAGTGGACCAGGGATGCTACATGGTCGAGGGTGCCCAAATCCAGATGTGCTTGTGACCAGTTTGCAGATGGCAGCATATGTGTGACTTGTTCCTGAAGTTCTTACTTCTGCTCCCTCTCCTCCTGCAATCCCTTGTCACCCATTAGCAACCCATGGCTCCTACTGCAGAGAACCCCAGCCACTATGCAGCCAATTTCTGCTCTCAAAGAACTCCTAGAGATGCCACAAGGCAGTGAAGAGGCCAAGGACTCTGTTCAGCCAAACACCCATCACCCCAAACCCACTATGCCAGCACCCAGGGCAAAGATCCCAATGCCCCAGCACACACAGAATGAAAGGGATGTCCCACCTGTCCCACCTGCAAGCCTGTCCCACCACAATCACACACCCAGCAGCCAGCTCCCTCAGGCACCAGCTGTTGGAGCAGCCTGCTTTGTTGTTGCTTCCCACCGTGTTTGGTTTGAATAAATAAATTTGTAGGAATCGTTATCAAAACACACAACACTGGACGAGTTGTTCTTCAAACCAAAAAGGCAGAACCAAAGCTTTAGAGATGACGTTAGTGGGGAGGGCACAGCTCAGGAGCAGCTCTTATCGGCTGCAGGAAGCCCCAGGGACAGTCCACAAAGGAACATTTCCTGTGGATGTACTTTTCTCTCTTTAAACACCAATAGCTTGGAACAAGATTTGTTGACTTGTTTACATTTCAAAGCCGCAGTCATGGACCTTTCCTGGCGCAGGAAGGTGGGTCTGGCTGGCAATGAGCAAACATCTCCTTGTCTTTCCTCCCTTCCCCAACAACCACGCTTCAGCTCAGCCAGATCCCCGCAGCAGCGCTGGGGATGCAGAGCCCTTCTTTTCTCAATAAACACTTCATAGCAGCCAGCACCAATAATTCACTGGGTACAGCAAACATCTTGCTGCGAGACCCGAGAGCGCTGCTCCAATGCGTGGACTCCCAGCTGACTCCCTCCCTTGGAAGTTTTATGCTCAGAAATTATTTCCCCTACATTCATTATCAAAAGCAAAGAGATTCGTAAGTAAGTAACATAACTGAGAGGGTGTCCATGGCAAGGGGGTGGAAGGAGATGGTCTTTGAACCTTCCAACCCAAGCCAGTCTGTGATTATACATGGAAGAAAAGGGCCTTTCCTGCAAGGAGACGGGTGCCAAATGGTGCCTTGTTTCCCGTCCAGCCCACAGCAGAACAGACACAAAGAGCGAAGGTTCCCGCTCCACTGCTCTTCAACTCATCCCTTGGAGAAAGCACTGCCCACAGCCAAACCGCAAGCAGGTTTTTATTTAAATTAAATTTTCTTCCCTTGCTATTCCATAAGCGATTCTGCTGAGCCAGCAGGTGCCTCAGGAGCTCCCTGGATGCTGGAGGAAGATGCTCTGCTACTGTAAGAGCACCCAAGCAATGCTGTTAACCTTTTGCTCTGAACTGTCAACATTGTAAATACTTCATCTGGAGGGGCTTTCTTTGGTAGAGGCTGAAGGTTTGATGTCAGACAGCCTGTAAAAGGCAGGCTCTTCACAAGTCTGGAGTGGAGAAGGTGTTAAACACTATGGAAATAAGCAAACTACAACAAAATTCAGATATGATCCCAGAGAGAGATTTCAGAGTAACAATCTCATCACAAAAGAGTACAAATATATATTTATATCTAAGGACTTTTAATGTGAAGAACATCCTCCAAATAAGGCAGCTTTGGCAACTGGAAGCAACCTGAAGAGAAAGGTGTTAAATACTTCCACAGCAGAACACAGGCTGAGCACATCTGCACCATGGGGTGACCTCCCACCAGCAACATCCCACCTCATCTGAACCAGAGCAGCCCCCAGGGGTGAACCTGGACCTCCTCAAGGATGTCGGTGCTTTGGTGATGAAGAGGGAGCTCCACAGATCTTCTCTCAAAAGGCATCAGCAACTCTGAACACCAAACGTCAAAGCAGAACAGTGCAGGGGCACCTCCTGAACCTGCTGTACCTGCAAAGACTCTACAGCCCCCCCATCCTCAGTGCTTATCCTTCCTTCTGGCCAAGGGCACAGCTGTAGGGAACACACAGTATCTCCCTGGGCTTGGTGTAATTCATACATACTCATCTCTCTTTCCTGCATCAAAACAGACTGAAAAGGTGCACAAGTGCTCATTGCTCGCTCTGCTCCCAACATATATGGTTCAATGATAAAATCATGGAATGCTTTGGGTTGAAGGGACCTTAAACTCATCTCATTCCAACCCCTTGGCATTGGCAGGGACACCTTCCACTAGACCAGGTTGCTCCAAGCCCCATCCACCCTGCACTAATTACCTGGTGAGCAGATGATGGCTAAACTCAGTTTCATCCCCACATGGCTCCATAGGTTCTGCTCTTGCAGACATCATAAGACACCCCCAATCTAAGCTAAACCATCCTGATTTTCCATGCTGCACAGACACACAGAGACTTATCTAAAATATTTTAGAGTAGCTCAACACACTGCAACAGCTCCATGTTGAGAAAGCCTTCAATCCTTCAGAGAATGGTAAATTCCTCCCTTAGGGTGCCTGTGCTCTGGAAGATTCTCATTAAGTGGTGGCACCTGAGTTCCCTGGAAATGACAGTGCTGCTCATTTGGGCTGTTCCATGACAAGATACAGAGGCTCAATGAAACAGGCAAGTTTAGATATGTCTGTCACCCTCTCCTACCTGTCAGCCTACTTCAGTCTCTCTTATTTAGGCACCCAGTAAGTTTAGCAACAGTAAACGGAACCTATGCTGAAGGAAGGAAGTTTTAATTAGAAATCAGGATGAAATTCCTGCCTGTGAGGCCCTGACACAGGTTGCTCAAAGAAGCTGTGGCTGCCTCTGCACCCCTGGAAGGGTCCAAGGCCAGGCTGGACAGGGCTTGGAGCACTCTGGGACAGGAAGGTGCCCCTGCCCATGGCAGGGGGTGGGATGACATGGGCTTTAAGGTTCCTTCCAACTCAAACCAGCCTGTGATTCTGTGAAAAATCTAACTTATCCCTGCTTCCAAGCCTGGAAAAATGATTTATGGCTTATGTCATAACTTAATTCCCAGTGGCTTAGTCTTTGAGAGAGAGAAGAAAAAGGACTGTCCATGGGGAAGGTGCAGTTCTTGGAAACACAAACCGTCTTGCAGAGATGCCTAACACCAGATAACGGGTGGGACAAACTGTCTTGACCTTGCTACACAGAAATATGTGGCTTCACTGAACACTGCTGCTCCAGCAAGAGCTGGAGATAATGATAAGACAGAAATTTCTGCTAAAAATAGGCAAAAATCAAATAGTTTCAGCAACAGTGTGGTGGGTTTCTTTAAAATGCATTCCTTCCTGTTTCATAATGTGTGTGAAAATCACACAATTCACCAGGGAAACTACACAGAATGCTGCTTGAAATAGAGAGCACAGCCTGAAAATTCAGTTTTGTCAAGACCCTGTGCACGTGCAACAAACCTGTGGGTGGGAGAGGAGGAAACTGCAGCTGCCACCAGCACGACTCACTCCACGTGTGTGTTATGTGTCCTACATGTGATTTTTACTACAGTAAAGAAAACATTGGATAGAGCTTGAAGCAATCTCATCTAGTGGAAGGTGTCCCTGGCCATGGCAGGGGGGTGGAATGTGATGGACTTTAAGGTCTCTACCAACCCAAACCAGTTTGGGATTCTATGACCACAGCAGAGAGCTGTTTGCTTGGGGGTTTCAAACAAGGTAACAAATTCAAATGCAATAAAATAAGCCTCTCAACAGAAATTCAAACAACTTCAAAATAATCTAAAGACTCAGAACATTTCAGAATTTATTTAATACATTTCATTAGAGGATTAATTAGTGCTGACATTTTATAACCCCTCTTACAATTAACATGCCTCATCTTTCTGTGCTGGTACTTTGGATCACGAACATAAAGGATTCAGTCACTCAGCCTGACCTGGAGGGTAACAGGAGACTTCAGGAGCCTCACTGAACAGGGGAAAAATAAACTACCCAACACAACACAGATGGCACATTACAGCTGCCTGGATTTAATTCTCACCAGACCAGCCCTGGTAATCTACTGCACGTCGGCAGCACCATGCCCCTCTCCCATCTCCTGCTATCATAGAGCTTTCCTATTTAAATGAGGGCAAAAATAGTAGCTCACCATCTGTTGAAAGCAAATCATTTATGTCAAATTGAAGACTGGGCTTATAAAATGACCTGACTAAACGGAGCAGTGAGTGCATTACAAGCAAAGGAAGCTGAGAGCTCCTCCTCCGTATCCTCAGAAATCCTCCTGGATGGTACAGAATTCCTTACATGGAAATTAATGGGTTTTGCTCATTGGTGAAGTACTGAAATTTAAATGAAAACATGTACCTGTCACTGGGGCCTTGTCTAAAGCAATGGGTTTGGAAAGGCTGCCTGTCTGGAAAACTCACTTGAACTTGGAGCAGTTGGACCCAGAACAGAGACACGGAGAAGTCACATCCACCAGATTGCCAGTAAAAATCAAGCTGCTCATAGGCTATCCCTCCTCCCACTGCAACACAGTAGCTGGCTAAGAAGACCAAGAAAACCATCAGTTTAATACAAGTGCTGTTTCCTATTCAGTAGCAAGCAGTAACTCTCAGGGCTCCCTTCCCCTCTGCAGCAGAGGCCAGAGCAGAAAAAACATGGTTTGGTCTCAAACACACAACTCCTGACAGGGCTGCTTCTCCAGAAACAAGTCTCCAAACCCCCCTGCAGGACACAGTGGCTCAGCCTGGCAGGCAGCAGTCACTCCAAAACCATCCTTTGCCTAAAGAGCCAGTATCTGCCCGACCTGGCGGAGGGAGGGAGGGATCCATCCAAGCCCATCCCCACCCTACGAACAGCTCAGCCCCTGCGTGGTGCAGATAACATCCTGGGGCTGCTCCCTTCACCACCCTCTCACGGAAACGGGCAGCACGGGCACCCAGCAGGCGCCAGAAATCTGTGCAAAGAAAAGCAGCGGAACGGTGCTTACAAAAGCACCATGAGTGAGCCACTCCATCACAGGGAGGCAATGGCAAGGACAGGCTCCGTCCCAGCAGGTCACTCCATCACAGCCACTCCTGACTCCGCAGCGAAGGAATACCTGCGGTGGCGATGACAGCACAGCAGAGATGACAATGCCACCGCTGCGTGTGACGATGGCTCTGCTGCACCATTCCATCTTGTTAAAGCAACAGTTCAACAGAAATAAGCAATAGCTCTCCATCAACGGAACAGGAGGATTTTTGCCATGAATTATTCATAAGGTGTTTTTTTCCTGACTGAACACAGATGTGTTTACTTACACTGTGCCTCATTTACACTCAAGGTTTAACATAACAGGGCTCATATTGTTTCCTTACAGTTTCCCAAGAACGTGAGTAAAGCACTTTTTGCTTTTGTTGCTCTCCCTTTGGTTGTTTCCAAACGAAAGCTATAATTAGAAGCCCTGAGGGCCATGCACGCTCCTTTGATAAAGAGCTGCCTGCTAGATAAAACAACCCCTGCACGCAGATACACACACACACACACAGAGGCACCTGCCAGGATGAACCACTGCTGCACCAAGAGCCAGAAGGATGTTTGATGCTCAAACCTCTTAAGAGGCTCCATCACTGACTGTCCCAGTTCACACACATGGGCTGCTCCTCCCCTGTGTGCCAGGAACATCGCACTTAAGCGCTTCATTTGTTACTTCACGGGTGAATGCAATTTGCATTCTCAAATATATCTACCACACCCTGGTACAACGCCCAAAATTCATTAAAAATAACCATGATCACACAGTTATTCAGATGCTATTAGCACATATGAAATGCACAATATTTGAACTATCTGAGGGAACCACTTACAGGAAGGGCTGGGAGGACAAGCACTAGGCTTGTTCTCTGCCGTGCCCTCATGAAAGCTGGCTAAAAAAGCTGGATGAAAATGTCCTCAACCTCAGCTTTCAGCTTCAAAATTGCCATCAAATATCACAGAATCAAATTGCCATCAAATATCACAGAATCTCAGAATGGCTTGGGGGGGAAGGGACCTGAAAGCCTATCTCGTTACTCCCCCTGCCATGGGCAGAGACAGCTTCCACTATCCCAGAACGCTCCGAGCCCCATCCAGCCTGGCCTTGGACATTTCCAGGGATCCAGGGAAAGCCACAGCTTCTCTGGGCAACCCGTGCCAGGGCCTCACCACCCTCCTGGCAAAGAATTTTTCCCCACTATCCCACCTAATCCTGCCCTGAGGTCATTCCTCTTTATTCTCTCACTATCTGCCTGTGTAAAAAAGTCAATCTCCCTCCTTTTTATAAGCCCCTTTAGGCACTGCAAGGGGCTCTAAGGTCTCCCTGGAGCTTTCTCTTCTCAAGGCTGAATATCCACAATTCCCTCAGCTTGTTAAGGACACTTAAGTTAGTCACTACACTATCCTAAGCTGATTTCAAGACCTTTTCTTCTGACAGCAACACTCCAAATATATTTAATGCAGAGGAAATATCATTCTCCCCCACAAGAGCCTACAGTGAGAGAAACTCCCAGGACATGGTGCCTAATCCAGTGGTGCCTGGGCCTGCCCAGGAGTGCAGCAATGTGGTTTTGTGCTGTTTTAATGAGTTTTAAGAAGTTGTACCAGCTTCCAGGCTGAGTTGATTTACCTGGTTTGCTCTCACATGCTCACTGCTACCATCAAGCAGGGAAATGAGGGCTGCAAGGTAACTAAAATTACCATTACAGTAATTATCAGCCTGAACATTGCACTTTTAAAGATTAATGACCCTTACCTAGGAGTGCAGGAAGGCACTGGCCAGCTGCAGATTATTTGCTAAATTCCTCAGTTCTTAGTTTTCTGGCAAGCCCTAGCCCCTTACACCTGCAGAGCAACACAGGGGATGAAGAAGCTGGAGATCTCCTCAGCATCCACCAGCATGGAAGGAGCCAGATACAGCACAGACACGGATGCCAGCTATGGAGACACAACTGGGACAGCAAGGAGCCCAAGGGAATGAGTCAGCGAGCAGGGGGGTTGTGAAGCTGCATTTTGCTGGGTGGGTACAAACACCACAGGTATCAGCACACAGCAGCCTGTGCTGCTCCTGAGCTGGGGGAAGGCTTTGTTTCAGGGAGGCCCACCCTTTTCTGAAGTCTCCTCTTCTTTCAGGGCTCAGCATCGCATGCAACAGCACAGAGAAGGAGAAGAAACCCATTCCCACCACAAACTTCGAGCTGTAAACTCCCAGTATCACAGAAAGAACCCAACCTTCAACAACTTGAAAACTCACAAGATCAGGCAGCTTGGTTTTAGAGCCACTAAGAGCTAATTGAGGTCCCCCATCAAAAGCAGCAGCAAAAGCCCACTCCAAGTTGGCTGCAGCTCTCCAAGGCACCTAGCAACGAGGAATGCAAACTGGGATGCTGCTGACCTTGTCTCAAGACTGGGAACAGCAAAGCATCTTTTATGGGCACTGTGCACAGGAGGGAGGTGAGGAGACACCTCCAGAAAGCTGCCCTCTGGCTTTTTTTTTCTCCCTTTTAAAAAAATATTGCAGGTGATGGTTAAACTCTGCACCACTCCCAGGAAAAAAAACCCATGGGGAAGATTCTACTGCACATCTGCAGACTCCTCTCTATGCCCAAGAAGAGCAGGCAAACATCCAAATCCTGGGTGTAACCATGTTCCCAACAGACCAGCTCCACAGGCAACAGGCAGAAAACCAGTCACTCAGCTGGTCCCCCAAACACTCAGAGCCAGGAATCAGAAGCTGTTTGCAAAGCCTCAAGGTACTGACTCCGTTTGACTGGGACAAACTCCAGTGGCACCAGGGACCCAGAAGGATGTTGCCCCAATGAATGCAGCACCAGAAGAGCACTGCATGTCGCAGGAACATGCTTGGACACTACACACCAGATTCATAGGGATGCTTTTCTTCCCAGCTTTCCTGCTTGTGATGCTCAGTGACCGCAAAGTCACCCTTGACCCTGGGGCGGCTCCATGAGCCAGGCAGCAAAGGAGAAGATGGTTCCTGGAAAATCACAGTGGGTTTTGTAACACCTCTCACACAGAGGATGTTCTCCAGAATCCCTCCAGGGATCCTGCTCCACAGGACAGATGACACCCACTCTGAGTAAAAAAAACAATGGGATATCAGTTGTCGGATTAATGAGACATCCTTGTGGGTATTCCCCATCCCATAACAAAGTCATTCTCCTCTTAGCAAGGCTAGGGAGAAGCCCTCAGTGAGCACAGCTTCCTAATATTTCCATTGCATAACGTTCTTCATCCTCTATTGGCACAATGTGGCCTGCAAAATGCACCTTATGGATGCCTAGAGGTTCTGCCCTCACACACATCCCGCTTCAACACAACGAGATCCCACAGCACCATCCAGAACAGCCAAAGAGCTGGGGATGGGTACCAAGATGGTAGGAGACACCAGGACACCAAACTAACATGGGGTGACACAACTGTCAGCTTCCCAAGGCTGCATCCCAGCATGGCTAGCAGGGATAAAAATCCTCCCATCCCCACCAGGAACAGGAACCAAACAGAAAGGGAGTGTGAAGCAGCAACTAAGTACCATCATGTACAATCAGCAGTCAGTTATGGCATGTAGCAGAGCAGCTAAGTCCTGTCACCTCCCAGAGCTGCTCCTTTCGTGAGCACAGGGACTGCAGCAGAACCCCCACAAGATTCAGCCTCCGGCTGTTTCCACCAGTCTGTTTTTTCCATCCAGCAGTGGAATCAGGCAGCTTTAGTTTTTAATCCCCTTAATTAGGCGTGTGCAGCAGTCTTCATTCCTTAATTACATTCATTGACACATCTGATGCAACACATTTACAAACAACCATTTTCACTGAAGGTGGTTTTGAATCAAAATTGCTGTTGAATTCTCACACTGGCTGTGCAGTGTCACCAACGGGGAGAAGACACAACATGGCGTTCTGGATGCTTTAACAAGACACACAGCTTGGAAATGCTATTTTCATTAAACAATCACCTCTTCCTTTGGCAGAGCAGATAAATCACTGGCAATCTGAGGTTTCAGAATGGGAGTGCAGCTCTCAGAAGTTTACAGCAAAAAAAGTGAGCATTTAAAGCAATCCTCTCCGATACTGACCCATGGGATGGAGGGACAGCATTTCAGTGCCTATTCTGAATATTTTGGTCCATCATCATTCAGTAGCTCAGTTAAAGGCAGACAGTGGGGATGCTCCATTTCAGCTGCTCAGCTGTCAGGAATCCCTTTGATCCTCTGGGACAGCACACACTCAGTGAGCACTTTATCACCCCCACTTCTGCTGCAGAATGAAAATAACGATGCTGACACCTTCTGCCTGCCCACAGAGCCACAGCAGCATTATCCCACAGGGAGCCTGTGCTCACTCCTGCTTTGAATTACTGTCCCAGATCCCATCCTGATGCACTAATGGCTCACCAGGGCACAGCAGCTGAGCTCCAGCCAGCAGCCTAGCCTATAAGCAGTAGGAAACAGTGAACAGGATATTAAACACCACCATGGGGGGAAGGGAGAGCACTGATTTAAAGAATGGGATGAATGATAAGATGGTATTGTGAGGGTTTTTTCACCACTGGAGACCCAAGTAAAGATCCATACTGGCTCCGGCAGCACACTCTGCTCAGCTCCATCATCAGCCCAGAGTCGTTGTAATTATTTGTATGGAGGAAATGTACACAAACATTGCTTTCTTCAGACTACAGAAAGGAAAAGGAAGTTGTGCTCACCCTCAATACAGCAGGGAGGGGTCAGAAATGCACTTTGCACCCACATTCAGGGGCTGTTTGCTCATATTTTTGGTTGCCGCCCTCCTTTCCGTGCTGGATGGGTTGGTGTGGGAGGCTGTTGCAGGTTGTGATTTCACTGAACAAACACCAGCACGTTCCACCGGCTCTCAAGAGGTATTTTCTAACCCTTCAACACCCAACTTTGCCTCCCAGCACACCACAGCAGGGTTAGTGCAGAGCATCACACTGGTGCTCCTGGATGGCCCTTGTGTTTCTGAACAAAACACCACAGCACCTTCCCCTCCAGCCACACTTAATCCTGCTGATCCAAAGACTGCTCCAGCCAGGAGCTCCATGGACAACATGCACTAAAATCATCTCTCCTACCCTCCTGTCTGGCTGCACCAGACCTGCTCTTTATTCCATCACCCCTGCTTTTTCTTCCACCACCCCCTGATTCCCTCCAACCTTCTCCCCTCTTCCAGGGGCGGTCCAGGATCCCCTTCCCCACCAACTCACACTTTTCTCTCTAGTCCTCTCCCTTTTATTCTGTATTACACACCACACAGGGATAAGTTTAGCACCCCGAGGGCATTAAAGGGAGCGTGGTTATGAAGTCAGGTGGGCATGTGCACTGGGGAAACTGGGACAGCACCTGGAAGCTGTAAACCAGCTTTCTCCAGTCCCACCAGTGTCAGTGCAACCTGCCATGGCACGGCCAGGACACTGCTCGCCACCAACCAGTTGACAAGACAACAATAAACAGTTTCCAACTGTTTTAACATTGCAATATTTTAAAATAAATGAAGTGCCAATAAAGACAAAATATATTCTTTAGTAGGGATAAAGCACATGCAGAAAACAGTAGCTGGTTTAAATTTTTCCCTAATAAAATAAATTGTACATAGGGCTAGTGGTGCTTTTTGGATAAGCTGCTGGCCTTATATGCACAATTTAGCATCCCATCTATATTTATTTGATGAGTTAGGTCTCAAAATAATCCTTATTCTATTCAAAGTGTGTGCTTGTGTGTATACACACAAACCCCCAACAATACAATGGTGGTAGGAACAACCACACAGTTTTAATGGAGAAGCTTTGCTTATTTTTCCCTTTTTTATATATAAATCCTTGTTGTGCAATTGCTTCGTGCACAGCTGAAGCCACACTGAGCCCAAGAGTGCTTCATCCAGCTGAAAGCTCCACAAACTCACAGGGACTCAGCGTAGCTCAGGTATTTATCAAGTATCAAAAGCAACAGCAAATTAAGAATAAACCACATTATTCTCAGTATTTCTGATCCAGAATCAATTGGCCTTGCTCAGTACTGAGGAATAAATGGAGAGCCTCAGCTAAAATTATGCTGCTAAAGGGCTGCAAATCCCACAGTCACAATTCCAGACAAGCGCGCCGCTCTTTTCACTGTGCTGCTGACAGCAGGAGCCACACAACAATATTGCTGAAATCCACATTCATGCAACACAAGGGAATAAAATGCCACACAGATCCTCTTTTCTGCAGGCTCTGGTGATACCATTGTTTGGGTTAAAACTGCCATAAGAAGACCCTTCAAACAAGGCCAGGGTGAAAGAGTGGAGAGAGCAAAAAGCATCGGTGAGCTCACCCAGGTGCTCCAGCCAAACCCGCTCTTTGGTTCTCCAATAAATATATTCTTAAACCACTTCCTCTGCACTTCCTTCAGGTTCTCTTTCTATACACACAATCTGAAGGTAAATAGTCACCTGTTCCTCTCCAAGATGAAAACAGTGAACATACAACTGAGGTCTAAGCAGGTTGAGCTAGCTGGGAGGCACCTCCTCGCCAGTGTAAGCCGTGAGCAGGGCAATACAGAAAATAAAAGTAGAGAAATGGGAACCCTTGCAGTGGCAAGAAGTGTAGTTTAAGAGTAAGCAGCACAAACAAGACAGAAACAAATGCAATGAGCTGGTCTCCGGTTAGGACATCAGTGCACAGCCTGAGCTCACTCCAGCTCCCCAGCTAAACAAGCTGCAAAAACTCTTTAGAGGTGAACTAGAACGCCACAACATGAACATTCTCTTATTCCTAAGCATGGGAGATGTTTAAAAAGTATCTGCCTTACCAGGCTGTGTCCCCTGTTCAGCACCCAGGGAAGAAGAGAACCTGCCCTGCCCTGCAGGCTTTGGTTCACTGCTTGGGCTTCAAAGCGCCTGCGTTGAGCACAGACCTCACTGGCGTCACCGCCATGTGGATTTGCCGTTTCCCAGGCATTTTACCTGCTGACATTACAACTGCAAGCCTGTTTGTTTTATTAAACCGTGCTCCTACTCTTAAGCTACCATCCAATTACTGCTCCCAATTACTCGGCGCTCAAGAGCCGACATTAATTACAGAGTACCCTGCAAACAAGGCTGCTGCCTGCTGAACTGCACAGAGCTGAAGCATCCAAGACCAGTCTCTCCTCTAGGACAAGAAACAGAGATTCCTGGTCTCAGTGGTGGATTAACAGTCCTGAGCACCAAGAGCAGTTTTGGTGAAACGGACCATGAGCATCACAGCCTCAATGCCCAGATTTCGGCAACCCTTTGGGTCCCCCAAGTATCCACAGCAATAAATCTCCATTTTCCCCATGGGATTCAACAAAACACAGCACCATTCAAGCCTTGGGATGTTAACCCAGAAATCTTCAGGATTAAGGTCACGCACCAGCAACAGCAACCAGTGCTGTATAAATGCCCATGAGTTTTAAGCACCTTGGCAAAGCACTCAAAAAGAAGGATGAAGAACCCAAACTCTGTGGGAGAAATGCCTGTGTACTGTGGCCCTTCAAGCACAGGTAACTTTATAGCAAGAACTGTGCGGTTCAGGCATTAATAACAGACCTGCAAGGTTAAGACCCAAAACAACTCCCTGTGCAGAGCCCAGGGACACAAGAGTACAGCCTGAGTCTTCGGGAAGAGCACAGAATGCCTGTTTACCTTCACACATTGGCCTCTGCAGACAGCAGCATAACAAGGTATTTTGCAACTCACATTGCTCAGATTTAATAATCCCCCTAAATTCTGGCCTCTTTTTTTACTTTCTACAAATAGATCTTTATTGCACAATGCACTGATGCAGTGCCACTTGCATGAAACAGCAGTATGCCAGAAGGAAACAGCACTTTGCCATGATTATTTACTTATTTTTAAATTGAATATTAGATTTTTTTTTCTCAAAAATGTGTTACCCTTTGCATGGTGCAGTGCACTTTCCAAGTGTTTCACCAACAGCACTGCAGAACTCAGTCTTGACAACAACAGGGAAGATCAGTGCTAGACATCCAAATACAAGAGGAAAAAGAAAAAGGTGAATAACTCCGTGCTTCACTTCTGCTCTCAGACCTTGCCAAGCACAGCTTTTGAGAAAAATCCATGTTGTAGCACTGGGGTGGGGAACGCCATGGTGGCTTGAACTGCTCACACCAGGGACATGCCTGCCTGGGGACACAGGGAACACGTCCCACATCTGGGATAGCATCAGTCAAGTACTGTGGAGCAGCAGAACATGCTTCCATAACCCACAACATATTTCACATTAAGAGCAGCAATTAAATCAATTAGTGGTCACCCAGCGAGCTGCTACTTTACGGAACTTCATTTTAAGCAGCAAAACCAACTTCCAGAATGGCTTAAAATAAGAAGGTGCCACACAAGTATACACATGCTCATCCCATTGGGAAATCAGGAATGGCTGCATAGGCTCCTGCAGCAGGTGACACTTCATTAGTACCACATGGGTGGATCTCAGATTCCAAATGAAACATACACACCCCCATTTACAGTGATTCAACCCAAAAAAGCCAATCCTCCAACTAAAATACAAGTGCCATATCCATTTTTCTCCAGAGTAAGAGCACATCACATACATGATTACTGCAAAAGTCAGAAGGGACTGTGCTGGATACCACACTGGCTAATTACTTGTGTGACAAATCACCAACTTCAAAATCAAATATCTACATAGCCCCAAGCTGAATTTTTTCCATTTTGCATTTTTTTCCAATTCACATTTTTTAAAAACTATAATTCACTGCTTGTAGCAGCAAAGACACTTTATTTTTAAACACAGCAATAAATTTCAAGCCTGTTTCTCAAAGCATGTCAAAAGAGCTCATCACTGCCGATACCAAGAGGTCTGAATCTTTTTGTGTCTGGGAATCAACTCTTAATTTTAAGTTTTCACAAAGCCTGTTTTCTTGTTTTCAAGAAACTTGCCCCATCCTGAGCTCTAGTGACTCATCCCCAGACGTCTCTGACTTGCAGCACCCGAACTGACTGCACCCTTGAAACACCTTGTGACTAGGCAAAACCACAGCCCATATGTGGGAAAGCAGGGCAAGGAGATTAACTCAGAAAAACAGACGAAAACTGCACGTTCCCCAGTCACTGTTTCTTCTGGAGATGTGGAACTGAGCAACTGCTAGGCTTGGCAGACATAAGAATGTTGGGATGATGGTCAATCTCATGAAGTGCAGCCAGCTGTGTGTCTGTCCCATTTCTCTAAATCCCAAACACTCTTGCTCCAATAGCAAAGCTCTGACAATCCTTTACATGAGAGAGGCTTGTTCTTTTCTCTCTCCCCTTGCTTTTTGTTTTAAAGAAATGTCTCAAAATATTTTCTAAGGGGATGTTTGTGCTGAAGGGAACTGGGGAAAAACATAAGCAGACACTTGAGGTAGACAGGAACCACCCACTCACAAACCTCCTGTTTCAGAGGTGCACAGCTGCAGCTCCAGTTGATGTTCTCTCCCCGCCTCAGTCTAAAAAATTTATTAGAGCCAGTGTTTTAGTGAAAAAACGAATGATCTTCACCAGTCCTATAGTGTTTTTTCTAGTGGCGAAGCTGAAGTGCTATGAAAGTTACAATTAATCAAACCTCAGTTTCAATGTAACTCATCACTCCTTGGTTTTCTGCCACAGTCAGAAGTTTCAGAAGGTTAACTTGTTTCCAAAACAAGCAGAATCTATCAACAAATTTTCAGCTGATTTGGTAGTTAATACATCAAAAGGACAGAGTCCTTTGTTTCCTTGCATTTGTGTTTTCAAAGGCTAGGCAGGAGGTGGTACCTCTGCATAGCAAAACCAGGGCTGAGCGCTTTTTGCAGCTGCTCCTACCACAGGAGTGATTTACAACTGTTTGTGCTGAGAAATCATGAGATATGGTTAACGTACAACCACTTCCCCCAGCAGCATCAGCCCAGCAAACAGAGCCAACCCTGTAACCAGGTTAGACACCAATGAGCTCCGTGCACACCTTCCAACCTCCTGAACCTGTGTGTGATGGAGCTGCAGGCACAGGGCACTGCCACCTGTGTCTGCAGAGAACCTTGTCACTGGCACAGATGCAGCTGTGCATCTACCTCAAAAAAAGGAGAAAAAAAATTAATTCCACTGTATTTGCATAGGCTATGTATAACATAATGTATTTGATTGCCAGCCTTTGCTGTAATTAGCACTGTGCAGGTCAAACCCACCAGTGTAGTAGTCAAGCAACACTCATGATGGAGAGTGCAGCTCAATTATAAAAAAATTAACCTGCAAGAAAAGCATCACAGTGAAATACCAAATTTCTCTGTAATTGCAAGCAGCCTTGCTTTGTGAATTCATCCCTCATGTCCATTATCTGCTCCCATTCCTGTCTCAGGAGGCACACAGGCAAGTAACGCTAATAGATTCAGTTTCCCTGAGCGCTCCCTCTTGATTCATCATGCAACAGGGACTCTTTTTTTAATAAACCACATGTCTGCAAAAGGAATATCACCACACGTCATCATCAGGATAGATGAAGAGAATCAATCATCATTTCTAAATAAGCCAAAAGCAGCAGCTGCAAAACATGAAGCCACTAACACTGTCCATGCCACTGCTGGTTTCCCCACAAGCATTTGAGGGTGTTTGCAGGTGGGAGGAAGAGCACCTGAACCAAGAAGAGGAGGACTGCTTTCTGCATTGGCGCCCCAAAACTGAGGGAATGGGAGACACCAGCTAGTCAAAGCACTCTACTTCAGAACAAAACAAAATAAAAAAACTTGCTTCAGTGCGTAAACAGAGGCAAAAACGTCATTTTTTGAGACGAACTTGCTTGGACACCACAAGTCCCTTGGGTTCTTGTTATCAAGGCAATGAAGCATCCCAAACCCCACTGAAGACATGGGCAGGGAAGGGTCCTGCATCCAACAGCTGCTCTGACCTCATCAACCAACCCCATTTATTCCACCATTTCCTGGAGGAGTGAAGGAAAGAGCAGAGATGGGTGGGAGCAAACAAACTGATACTGCCACCCATAAACAAAGCAAGTGTTTTTTGAAGGCAGCATCTAGGTAGACCTGATGGAAGTAACAGAAGCAGCGGCAGTTACAACAACAACAAACCCCTCCAGAAGTCTGAAGAAACTATAGCACTCACTAGAAGCAATGCCAGAGGAATTCAGCACATGGCCATTTTCCCCCACTATCACCAGCATACCCTTCCCATGTTGATGCAGTTGCTCCCACTGCAGATAAACCCCATTCTCCAGGGCCATCCTGACAATATTACCCTTTTCAGAAAGCCTGAAGAATGAAGCCAGCTCATGTGTGTGGGTCAGCAAACTCACACACATCTGTAAGACCCTTTTTCCATTGTGTTTAAACACCTGCGGGAGCCTGGCTGCACATGAAAATCCATGGAAAAGCTATATATATGTACCCTACATTCTTCCTCTTCCAAAACAGTTTCTCTTGCTAGTTGTTCCCCCTCTTCGAGAAAGTGTGGGGTCCTTAAACCCTTTTGACTAGAAACACATATGAACAGCTGAAAACTCGCATTTTCTCTGCAACTGAACTCTTCTCCAGGCCCCAAAAGCTTCCAGCTTTTCCTCTGAAAAGGAGAAAAAGTGATGAAAGTTATTCCCGCAGCTGGACCAGGCAGCCCACACTGAGTTTTATCTTGTTGCTACTTCATGTGCATTCACCAAGACTCTCATGAGCTTCTCACCACACACACTCAACCTTCAAGTTGGCAGTTGGAGATAAAAAAGCAGTGATATCAGCATTGGCCACCAGCACCAATCCCAGGAGGAATGGAGGGACACGGGAGCAGCGCTGGTACTTCCCAGGAGGAAGGATGTAGGGACACCAGCAAAGTGCTTGATACCCATCCCTCCTGGTTTCTCCCTGTTCAAATTGCAGTATGTGCTACCAAGGGTCCTAAAAATGCTGTTTTCTTGCATGGAATGTGACTCCTTCCTCCCACAAGCTATAGGGGTCTGCCTTCTGTGTCAGGGTATGTTTACATGATAAATGGCCTTTTTACTGCCTCTATACACTTACATGCACTCATGCAGGAGAAAGAGGGATGCTGGTTAGGCAGATTCTTTTGCCTTCAGACCAACAACCACTCCCACAATTTAAACACACAACTTCCATCTTGCCTGTCAATTCACTGCCAACCAATAGTTGCAAACAGGTATTTAGGCCAGAAAACTTTGGCCTAATGCTGGATTTCAAGATTTTTCAGACTAAATGAGCAGCTGAGTTTTCATGGTACATGACAGACAGGAGGACTCCCTTGTACCAGGAGGATGACAGATCACCACTGCTCTTCTCCAAGGGGCTGCATCCCTGAAGGGTCCCATTGGCTTGTGTCTGATGTCTGTGTCAAAGAGACACTGCAAGGATATGTGTCTTTGCCAACAGGACCAATACACTATGCACACACAGAATCCAGTATTTAAAGGACAGACCAGCAGTTTTTGTTTGGGGATTTCAGAGAGTTTTTTGTCAGTCTGCAAAATGTTACCCTGAGCTGCCTCTGCACTTTGCATTTTCCCATAAAAGCCCCAGGGCATCCTGCTCTCCTCTGGCCCTCATGTTAAGAGCGGAAATCAGGAACATATGTTTAGGTGGGATATCAGGAAAAGTTTCTTCCCCCAGAGGGTGGTCAGGTACTGACCAGGCTCCCCAGGGAATGGTCAGAGCCCCAAAGCTGCCATAGCTCCAGGAGCATTGAACAATGGATAACCCTCTCAAGGATGCACAGGGTAAGATTGTTGGGGTGTCCTGTGCAGGGCCAGGAGTTGGACTTGATGACGCTTGTGGGTCCCTTCCAACTCAGGAGATTCTATGGCACTGGTTATAGGGCCCTCTTATCCATGGGTTCAGGAACTGGAAGGCAACATGCAAGGAGGAAAAATTTTTGCTGGTTAGGGCAGCTGAAGCTGGACCTCAAAGATTTTTATCCTTCCATGAACCAGCCCCTGCCCAATGACAAACGACTCCTAAAACTGCCCAGAAAAGGTTACCAGCTGCATGTTTCTCATTTTCCAAGTGCCTGGCTCAAGGCACTGCAAGCAGCTCACAGAGGCAGAAACCAGGGCTGGAACATAAAACGTTCCATCAAGCTCTATGTCAATGGGATAAAACCAAACCACCCTTCAAGCCATCCTGGAGCATCCAGACCACGTAATGAGTGAATTGCACAGACCAGCTCATGCTTTTGATTCATTTGTACATAGGCATTGCAGATGAATTTGGGGAGGAATTATTAATCCTGTCTTTGGAGCAGAGTTTGAATAACAGGGAATAAATACAGCCTGGAGCCCTGGACACAATCGGATGGGACTGTCCCTATTTACACCCTGCTCGCTCTCATATTCAGTGATACACAGGTCCTAGGGGTGAAAAGTCCATATGGAATCATGCTCCAAGGCCACATAAGCATGGGAAGGCAAGAAGATGCTGTGGGACCAGCAGCAGCACACACTGTCTTCCACCTCCAAGGGTTTGGCTCTGCAATTCTCCTCTAAAGCCACGTGAGCAGCTTAGTTATTTACTTAACTATAAGCTTTTAATTATCTCTCTCTCACACACACACACATTCCATGGGGTGGGGAAGAAGTAGAATAATCAGCCTACAACCAGTGACTGGAGGGTTCAAAGGAATTGTGCTTTTCACAGAAATAGCAAACTAGCCCAATTCTTCTTCCACTGCTTGCAAAGCGTACTCCCATCCCCAGGCTCCAGCCTAACATGGCGTGTTTTGCTGTGGTTACATCTCAGGCTGAGCTGATCCTGTAAGAAGGACTCAATTTTGACAGAGCAAAGGTGCCTCCACAGGTCTGGGCTCCAGGTTTCCTGATGCAGCCACAGAGGGTTATTCTGTTGTGTAACCCAGTCTGAAAGCCAGGCTGACATCCCATGGCACTTGCCCTCACCGGCAGATGGACTGGGCTGCTCCCCAAAAATACACATGTGGGTGGGAAGCACACAATGCTGGGACCATGGCCATGCAACCAGCAGCCATGGAGCTCTCCCACTGCCTGCAAGACAAAACACTCCCCTGAGCTTCTCACCTTCCTACATCTTTAGGCTCTGCATTGAGATCAGGGAGATACAAAATTCTCAGTCTCCTCCAAAAGCACCAGAGTTCAAGTGCTGTAAGACTTTATAAATTATAAATTACAAACCACTGCTATCAACATTTGCTCTGAGCACAGGAGCTACAGCAAGCTGGCATGGGAATTTGTTTAAAAATCCCAGATCAGAAATGCAGCAGGGTCTGGAGGAGCGTGGTCTGGAAGAGTACGATTGCTTGAACACACTCCCCAAACCCACAGAATTTCTCTCTCTGTGGAACTGCTTCATTTAAAAAAAGAAACAGAGAGAGAAAGATTTAGTCCATCTACACGGACAAATTAAAAGCACTGACTTTTAATACACAATGTGAGCGGCATTACACAAGCAAAAATTCACATAAACAGAAAACAAGCGTAAACAACCGACTGAACGTAAAGAAACTAATAATATTAATCTGGATTAAGTACAAGCCATAAACATTCCTACCTAATCCATCCGATGGACAAAGATAAATCCCTGCTATGCCGCATCTACAGTTCTTTGCAACTTAAGAAACCACAATACTGATCAAAACAATAGGAGATAAGACATACAAAGGGAAATATTTACACATTGTTGCCTGCTTAATCTACACAAGATTACAGCAAAAACCAAGCACCGAGAAAGAATAATCATTGCAAAAGATCCCCAAGCCCAGACTGCAATTTCTACTCCAGATGCAAAGCTTTACATTGAACTTCCCCGGAGAAATACACAACTGCAAGAAACACAGCTCCAAGCCTGAACAACCTGAGTATCTGCTGTTCCTTAACGCTCTAGGAAAACTGCACAGAAGTTAGAGGGAAGCCAACAGATCTGCAGTGGAGCTTAAGAAATACAAAGTAAAGTTTATGATGAAAATTATTTGCATCCATAGGGCTGCTGCAGGGACCCTCACACACATTAAAGCCCTTAGATTCATCCCAGCCTCCCAGGAATGTAAAAGCAGCTCCAGCAAGTTCAGACACTGACAGTGTGGGGACACAGTATAGCTCAGCTTTAACTCCCCACTGCAGCTCCACCCACACATTACTCCATCCAAAGAGGGGTGGGAATCTCCCACTAGGAGCAGGGATCCCTGGCCTGAATAGGTGGGGAGAGCCCAGAGCTTCCCACCTGACATGGACACAAGATCTCTAAGCATCAGTAATTTCCAGGGCTTTTTCCAAGAAATAGGTGAAATATGGGAGTAAGGGGCTGAAGAAAAATCCACCTGCAGTGACATAGGTACTGTCACGGTTCCCCCAAATGAAGAGGCTCTCAGCACATACCCCTCATTTGGGAACACAAGGAAAGATGTCTGAGAAGAAACTCCGAGTCAGATGCTGTGGATACTCAGGAACATCCAAGGATGAAGAGCCTGAGGTTCACCTGCTGACCCCAAAAATCCAGGATTCCTTTGAGATGCCATGTAACTGCTGGTGAAAACCTAGTACAGAGCCACTGCCTTCCATCAGCAACTCTTCTGTATGCACAGCTTTCTTCCAGCACGTTGTATGCCACATTCACAACATCACTATCCACCTATCAAATGTATCAAAGCACATGGAGCATCCCAACATCCCCGCAAGCTACCGTGGCAGAGCAACACTTTGATCTCTAATAAATGAATTTGTGGAGGTGGTTGCTCACCAGATAAGCCACATCTTTGCCAGCCTATGTCCCATTCATTCAAATATGTGCTCAACAAGCAGTAAATGGGGCAATATGAGAGACACTGTTTTACCACTTTGCAAAAATCAAATGCTGTCACAAAGTAAAACACCATGGATGCTCATGCAGAGCACATAGGCACTTGGCAGGGAAATACTGGAGCCAGGAGCAGTAGGTTTGGAGTATCATTGCCTGAAGCATTTATAGGCTTTAGGAACATAACAATGTTTGGAAACAGGCCAAGAGGAGTCCTTACTCCTCAGGAGTGCTGCTTTCCCATGAAATGCTTTGCTTTTTATAGGATTATTTGTTTTAACTTGCAATTGGGAGATCAGGTAAAAACACAGGTAATTCCTGTTCGTCATCTAAATTGATACAGGAAATAATGTATGTGTTTATATTAGGAAAAAAATCACCCTTCCCTCTGTTTCATAAAGCTCTAATTGAGTTTCAAGGTAAGGAGCACGCACTATGTTTATCCTGATATTTATCTTCCACAGCAGATTATGTTTGTCCATGGGAATCCTAGAAAATCCTCACCTTCTTTATTAAGGCCATGACAGCAGAGATATGCACTGCCTTTTAAATCCCACCCAGTGTTCAAAATTGCCCTAGAAGTGCAACTGAAGATGCAAGATGATGTAAAATACAAACATCAACAGTATCAGCATCACTGACATGTGATGCACAACCCTTACCAGTCACCACAATGCTGCAGGAAAACCTTAAATTCATTAAAAATATTGCTGGACCAGCCATTAAAAAAGAAAAACAACCTACTTTGGATCTCCACAAAGCAACCTTTGAAGCAAAGGGAGCAGATCCTGGGGCAGCGACACAAGAGTTAGCTAACTGTGAAAGGAATTGCACTCCACGGCATCACAGCAACAGCAGCAGCCAGGGCAGAGCCCCTCTGCATCCCCCATTCAGACCCAGCACACCCTCTGCCCCACGAGATCTTACAGGGATTATTTTTACATATCTCAACTGTGAATAAGAATCACTAATTCAAAGGCCATCCCTCCAGATCTAGCAAACTAAGGCAGGAAAAACCCAGCTTTTTGAAAATCTTTCAAATTCTAAATGGAAAGAGCAATGAAAGGAAAAAAGGGGTTTGTGGTATTGTTCAACATTAGATTTTCATGGAACAGTTTGGATTGGAAGGGACCTATTTTGCTTTGCTTGTCTAGTATCTTAATTAAATTAACACACAGAATTATAACCAAACCAGCATAGCACCTACCCCAGAATTTGGACAATCTCTAAGAAATTTTCTCTTCACCATGCAATACTTGAATTACCATTTACACAGCCACAGAGGGAAATGCTGCCAGACCCTGCCCAAAACCAGCTTCCTCAAACCAGTGCAGCAAGGGTGAACAAGTTCCTTTTCCCCAAACAGGGAAGTGAGGACTTGAGACACTTGCAGCTGCAGCACTCAGAGGTGGTTGAGATGGATTTTAACTAATTCCAGATGTTCTGGAGTAATTTTCATCACAAACGGTGCCTCGCTGGACATAGGAAATAAAAATATACCTTGGTGGAAAATCCAGTAAGAGCATCACCTCCCAGTGGGCCAATGTGTTTTCTTGAGCTAGAATTCAGGGCAAAGCAGGATGCACGGACAGGAAAGAGCCCTTGCCTGACTGATACCAGACCACAGCATCCACATTTGTCCCATGGGTGGGTGAGCAGGCATCGGTCTGCGGAGCGCTAAGCCCTTCCCCGCCATATCTCCTTTCCCCTCCTGCACAATGGACTCCGGCAGAGCTGGGGATCCCAGCTCGGCCACGGCAGCCCGGGCAAGCCCGCCCCAGCAAAGGGAACACTCGGTGCCAGCTCCCCTGAGCTGTGTGCCCCTGTCCTGCTATCCCCATTTCTTGCCTCCTGCAGAATCTGTCTCGGGCTGACCCTCAGCCTTTTGACTTCCAGTACTCCATGTCACACACAGCCCCACGGAGCGGCGGCACACGAACCGCGCACACACTCGCTGTGCGCACAGATGCGCTGGATTCGGTCACTGTGTACACACAGACACACTGCGCACACACACAGGGCAAACACGGACACGCTGCACACACCCGCACAGTACATACATACACATGGGGCACACTCACCTGGTGTGCACACACACGCACAGCTCGCACACGCACTGCAGTGCTCATGCATGCAGCGCTCACACGCAGAGCTCGCGGCAGTCACACCACACACCCCCGATACAAACTACACACAGGGTTCTTGTGCAGACCACGCGTGCGCCCTCCAACACCCCACGCACGCACACCCTTTACACGCACAGGCACACCAGCCGCACACACCCGCTGTGCACATGCACCTTGCGCAAATGAGCACACGCACTCGCACACAGCACACAGCCACACGCGCACACACACGTGCCCACCCGCACAGAGACCGCGGGCGCGCACCGACCCGCCGTCTGCGGACACGGACCCGCAGCGCAAAGGCCGCGCACACGCTCCCGCGCCGCGCACACGCTCCCGCGCGCACTTACCCGGCCGCCCCCGCGCGCGGCGCCCGC